>NC_037336.1:42099596-42402626 GCF_002263795.3 Bos taurus
AGCATAAAGTGTAGTTGGTAAAGAATCTATCCACAAGGCAGGAGATGCAGGTTTGATCCCTGGTAGGGAAGATCCCCTGGAGAAGGAAATAGCAACCCACTCTAGTATTCTTGCCTGGGAAATCCCATGGACAGAGAAGTCTGGCAGGCTACAGTCCGTGGAATCACAAGAGTTGGACACGACTGTGCGATGAAACCACTATCACCATCGTGTGCTAAGTCTCACTTCTCAGCACTCTAAGAACTGAGAAACTTCTTGCTAACTATTTTGAATGAAATGGGGGAAAACAGTTTAAAAGAACTAGAAGAAAACTTCTTTCTTCTCAGACACTTCCCTTCAACCCCAACTTTTGAGCAGGAGCTCACTTCAGTAGAGCTTCCTTTCCCCATGTTTATTCACCACTGCTTCCCATTCTTGTCTCTCCTCCTACTTAAATTGCTGTGGTGGTTGGGAGGGTTCCTACGCTGCCTCCCTGGCTGTGACAATAGCCAGCTATTGAATTTTCTTGTGTGAAACTGGTTTGCTCAGGTCTCTGTTGTGCAGGCTGCACTTGCTATGTTGGATGGGTTCCAGCATGCTCCTCTGGCTAGGATTTAACATGAATCAGGATTCCTCAGTGGGCAGGAAGAAGGTGGGGAGGGAAGAGGAAGATTAGGTGGCTTATGCCCTCTCTGCCCACGGCATCTGATGAAGTCTTAATCTGTCTTGGATATACCTCCACCCTCAGCCTAATAATTGTTGACCAGGTTTTGACCCTTCCAGGGAAAAACCAGAGCCTCAGTTGCCTGGGAATCATCTGAAGCTGGTTGGGGAGTATCAACAGCCGCCATCTGAGCTGGACTTCTCAGGAAACCTGAGGTCATGCCCTTGACAGTTGTGAGACCAATAGTGATCCACCCTACTTCCTTGCTTCCTTCATTTTCCTACTAGAAATATGGTTATACTAGAAGGATTGATTTAGAATCAGGAGGGATCTTAATCACCTCTATTCCTTATTTCTCAGGTGTAGAAATTACAACTAGTCAAAATGGTTCACACAGGCAGACAGAGCCATAGTGGCAGGGCCAGAGCAGTGACCCAGGTCCCCTGACTCCTGGGGAGGAGCTCTGATAAGCCGTACCATATCTCACCATTCCCTTCTCCATCACTCTGTTCCCACACCTCCTTTAAGTGTCACTCATCTATTCCTTCTCTTGACTGACTCACTGTTTTTCTTCTTACAATTTCAAAAGCAAAAACTACCAGTATAAGAAGAAAAACAAAAATAAGCAAAATTGGCTCCCTCAACATCCTCCTAAACACCTTTGATTTGTCCATAGTTTGCTAACAAATATTTCTTAGATACCAACCTGCTTAAGCACTCATTTCTTTGAATTTACAGTGGACTCATAGAAGTTAAGTGTATTTCTAATAGAAAGAGCATGTTGTTAACTTTTTTTCCTTTTTTTTTTCAGTTCAGGCTTGTACAAGTGACAGAAATCCAACTCAGACTAGTTTAAGCATTAAAGGAGATTTATTGGATTACATAACTGGGAAGTTCAGGAATTGATCTAGCTTCTGGTTTGATTGGACTGAGGAACTCAAGGGAGATTGCCACCTTCACCCTCTACTCATTGGTCTATATTGTCTTCATTTTTTCCTACTTCGGACAGGTGTTCTTCATGTACACCTTCATGAAAAAAGTATGGCTGCAGGCAGTCCCCATTCACATAGTACTTCCAAAAAGAAAGACCCCATTTTCCTCTGCTGCTGCTGCTGCTAAGTTGCTTCAGCCGTATCTGACTCTGTGCGACCCCAGAGACGGCAGCCCACCAGGTTCCCCTGTCCCTGGGATTCTCCAGGCAAGAACACTGGAGTGGGTTGCCATTTCCTTCTCCAGTGCATGAAAGTGAAAAGTGAAAGTGAAGTCGCTCAGTCCAACTCATAGCGACCTCATGGACTTCAGCCTACCAGGCTCCTCTGTCCATGGGATTTTCCAGGCAAGAGTACTGGAGTGGGGAGCCATTGCCTTCTCCACCTTCTCCTCTAGCTCCAAATTAATCTCAGAAAAGGGCTCTAATTGGCCCAGGCTGGGGCATATTCCTTTCCCTGGACCAATCACTGTGCCCAGAATGAGGTGGGGTGACTGGCTGGGCCTAAGGGTCTATGACTGGCTGCTTCTCCCACTACTTCCCCACCCTCTTCCATCTGCCTCCCCACCAGTGTATTCAAAGGGCAGAGTCCTACAATTTGGCAGCTTAGCCAGTATCACATGGAACGATAGGGGAGCAACACCCTACAAAAAGAAACTCTTTTGAGAAGACAAAATTGGTAGCTTCCTATTTTAAACACCTTCTCCCTGTAAACAATCTACTTCTGAGTCCTTCAGAGCAGATCTCTCTCTGTAACCTTTCCGGTCCCATTGGATACCTCACTTTTCAGTACCACTGACAAGGTCCATTGCAGTATCTGCTTACTGAGGTTCAATTCCATTTTCTCTCTTTCCTGACCACTTAACACCTCACCAGGGTTAATATCTTCCTATTGCAATTCTGATCTTACCTCCTCATCTACTCAAAAATCTTTGACACTCCAGTCCTATGAATTATGGATGGCCACAGGGTAACAGAATAAACTTGTCAGGCAATTTTCGTGGCTGTTAGCTGAATCCATACCTCAGTAGTCAAAGATAAACCTCAGACCATTATACCAGCCTGTCTCCATCTCCCAGATATGACATGTATTCTGTAATTCTAGTTACAGTCAATGTTATTTTAATCTGGATCTGTGCTCTGAATGTTGGGTGTGTTTGGGCAAGGGCAACAGTCTAAGACAAGGTCTACTGATGGCTCGTGTTTGGAAACCACACTCTGAGCAGAGTTTAAGGTGGGGCAAAATGAGACAGTACAGTTTTCTTTTTAAAGAAAAGAAACACTACCTGGAGATAGCCTCAGATGACAACCTCACTTTTGAAGTCAATCACAAGTTCCAGGTTATTTGTGCTTCTGATTGACTGGCTATAATTGAGTCCCCATGACTCTCATAAATGGCCCAAAAAACTCAGAGAAACACATTGACCAGTTTATTATATAATTAATGATATGGTGGAGGATGTGAATGAATAGCCAGATGAAGAGATACCTAGGAGAGGTCCAGAAGGGCCTGAGTGCAGGAGCGTCTGTCCCTGTGGAGTTGGGGTATGTCACCGTCTGAACTTGGAAATTCTTCAACACTCCCACCCCCCACATTCTGGGGATTTTAAGGAAGGCTTAGTTACATCAATTATTAACTTGATCTCCAGACCCTTTCCAGACTTTCCCAGAGGATGCGGTTGGGATTGAAGCTCCAATCTTCTAATTATAGATCGGTCTTTATGGTTACCAGGCCAATTCCAAAGCTATTCAAGGGCCTACCAAGAGTTTCCTCATTAGAACAACAAAATTCCTATCACTCAAAATTCCAAGGGCCTTAGGAGCTCTCTGTCAGGAAGTGGGGTCACTGACCAAATATTAGAACAAAAGATGCTCCTAGTGCTCTTATCTGGAGAAGGCACAGCACCCCACTCCAGTACTCTTGCCTGGAAAATCCCATGGGCGGAGGAGCCTAGTGGGCTGCAGTCCATGGGGTTGCGAAGAGTCAGACACAACTGATCGACTTCACTTTCACTTTTCACTTTCATGCATTGGAGAAGGAAAGGGCAACCCACTCCAGCGTTCTTGCCTGGAGAATCCCAGGGATGGGGGAGCCTGGTAGGCTGCCGTCTCTGGGGTCGCACAGAGTCAGACACGACTGAAACGACTTAGCAGCAGCAGCAGTGCTCTTATCACTTAGGAAATTCCAAGGCTTTTAGGAGCTCTGTGCCAGGAACTGGGAGGCAGAGACTCAAACATATTTTCTATTATTTTACAAGGCCGTTTATCTTTCTCCCCTTCCTCCATCCTGCTGCTTGGAATATGGCTGTGATGGCTAGGATTCCATTTTGAAAGAAAAGGCAAGGGCCATACACAGCAGAGCCACAAGCCTGAGTCCTTGACACCATGGAACCCCCTACCAACTCAGGCCTGACCACTCAGATTTTATGTGAAGAAGGAACAAACTTCCATGCTGCTTAAGCTACTCTTGTCTTGAGGTTTTGGTCATTCACAATTAAGCCAATACCAATTGATTTAGTATATTTCAGGTGGAGCAGATGAGCAGAAGAATTCTATTATGTACTAAAGGACAAAGGAATGTGTCATGTCACTCAGGAAGGGGTGAGTGTGTGATAGCTGGGGTGAAAAGGTTGAAAAGTAGACAATCTTTTTGATGGGGTTTGTAGGAGCAATGCTACTTCCTAAAAGAAACAGAGGCCAAGGATTTTGAACTCTCTTTTTTCTCTAATAGTCCTTAATCTTAAGCCAGTGCAAATCCTGTGAGCAATCAATGTCCATATTAAAGTAATAATAGTGTTTTATAACATGTTTGACTATTAGTTTCACAAATATGAAACACTGAACAATTACTAGAGAGAGAAACATGCATTATCACATAGTTTGAAAATTGAAATATAAAGATAGATGATAATAAAAAAAGAAGTGCTCCAACTTATTGAGTCTTCTCTTTTAAGCACTGTGCTATGCTATTTTACAAACATTATCTTGCTTAATCCTAATAATAATTTTATTTGTTAAGTGAATTAAATACTCTTTAACTCCATTTTCTGGATGAGATACTTAGAGATACTTAACTGATACTTGGAGAGAAAGGTTAAACATACCCAGAATCCTACAATCAAAAAGAACAGATTCCAACACCCATACTCCTAAGCAATACTCTGACTGAAGTTGTGAAGAAATGTATTCTACCAAATCGAGATCTCTTTTAATAGTTTCATGTTGAAAATGAGTTTCAGTTGGTGTTTCAGTCAGGTTCCCCACAGATAGTTCAATGGAGAGACTGTAATAACGGGGCTACCTCCAGGGGAGTGGGCGAGGTTAAAGAAATGAATGAAGGATATTGAGGCACTCAGAGTCCGGCACCAGCAGGAAGCCATTATTTCTCTTATGGCTAAAGGGGAAGAAAAAGTGGCCTTGGAGTCTGGCCAGATTTGGAGCTCCCTGAGGGGAGCCATAGGTGTGCAACATCACAGCGATCAAGAGAGACACAGCTACTCAGGAGGGAGGGCAGAGAATAAAGCCTGATACCTCTCTGCTCCCGCTCTCTCATTGGAAAGGGTCATCTCCTTGAGCACAGAGCAGAGCTGGGAAGGACTTTGAATAGGTCTAGAAGGCAAGCAGAGGAATTAAAGCCAGCACAGTCCATTTATGAGCTACAAGAGTTCTGTAATCAAGCCATCGTTCAGACTTTTCTAGAAAACGGACTCTTTGGGCAGTTCATTGAGGGAAAATTTCCTTAAGACTGAGAGCAGCTCTCAGAGCTCAATATCCACTCACTTCCCTACTCTGCTTTCAAAAATGACCCTGCTTCAAAAGTCTACAGGGCAGTGCAAGCAGTTCAGTCCTGCAGTCCCTGGGTTCTTTTCCTCCCCGTGGCCTCTCTAATGATTCTTTAGAACAGTGTCAACCTGTACTGCTGTATTCCTTCATGCCACAGGAGGAGAAGCAGGTGGCAGAGTAAAGAGGTGAGTAGATGATGGCCAGACAAAAAGCTGTTTCAATGATTAAGATGTTTCTTAGTTGGGCCCAATCTAGTTACTTATTTTCTGAAAATCCATGGGAACCAAAAACTTGTTTTAAACTGCAGTAGGAGAAGGCAATGGCAACCCACTCCAGTACTCTTGCCTGGGAACTCCCATGGGTGGAGGAGCCAGGTAGGCAGCAGTCTGTGCGGTCACTAACAGTTGGACATGACTGAGCGACTTCACTTTCACTTTTCACTTTTATGCATTGGAGAAGGAAATGGCAACCCACTCCAGCATTCTTGCCTGGAGAATCCCAGGGACAGGGGAGCCTGGTGGGCTGCCATCTATGGGGTCACACAGAGTCGGACACGACTGAAGCGACTTAGCAGCAGCAGTAGCAGACACCTCTTAAATGATAAGCAATGATGGGCTAAGGCCCATACCACTATCAGTTGTGTGTATCTCATATTATTCACAAATTTTTTGTTAAAAGAAAGTAAGAGAGGTGCAGGGAATCTGTGAGAAAATATTTTGTGTGAAATGCAGGATTCATGAATCTTTTGACTTCTGAAGAAGGAAAAATTCTAAACTTTGTAGCTTCTTAGAGGATATTTTGCAGGCATTACCCAGGAAGAAAAAGTGGTGTATAAAGAAAAGGAAGAGGCAAATTCTTGTCACTTAAGTCTCTGGAAAGCATGAGTGAGTGAGTGACACTGCCAGCCTACCATGCAATCTTGTTTTAATGAGGAACGGTTTGAAAAAACTTCAGCAGCCCACAAAGTCCAAACCAGGGCTTTTACAAGCAGATATTGCCACTTTCCCCTGGAGAAGGGAATGGCAACGCACTCTAGTATTCTTTCCTGGTGAATTCCATCGACAGAGGAGCCTGGCAGGCTACAGTCCATGGGGTCACAAAAGTCAGACACGACTGAGAAACTTCACTTTCACTTTCATTGCCACTTTGGGGCCACTAGGGAAAAAAACCTTTAGGCGAATTATAAAATGGTACCCTTAGGAATTGTGAAAATTATGTCATTCTACTTTTCAAATACATGGTGATAAATCCACATTGTATATCTGTTTTTGTGGTTAAGTTTAATTTTTAAAGTATTTTTAAAATTATATTTTGATAAATTGTTTTTCTAACGTTGTGTCCTTTCACAAAGCAATTTTGTCCTATTTTTCTGTTTGTGATGATCACTTAAGGACTTTTATATTTATATAAAGTAATAATTCCAGTTCTGGCTTCAGTAGGCAAAAACCCCAAATTAAGGAGAGAATATTTCTTTCTTGCTGAAAAAACATGTATTTCTGGTCCTTATATTTTCACTTGGGTTTTTGCCATGCCACCAAAAAAAAGAAAATGAAGCCCTCTGAAAAATGGTGATGTAGATGGGGAATTTCTTATAGTAAAGAGTGCTTAAGAGGAAAGTAGAATTACTCATCCCCCTAAAAAAGGGTCTGCAGAATTATAGTCTTCAGAGATGCTATTCCTTCTCTTTCTGGGATTTAATTTAGTATGTACTTTAACATATTAAAGGCTCTGAGAATTTCTGCAAGAAAGTTACTGCTTAACATTTGTTTTACTCCTCATTATTTTTCCTTCTACAAAGCTCTATAATTTCTATAACCATTGAAGTTATTAAGAAAAACCAAAAAGGATACTTTGGGGAATGCTATCTTGAGCTGAGGTTTCCCTAACCAGAGTGTCTGTGTGTATGAGTGTTAATCACTTAATCATGTCTGACTCTTTGCAACCCCATGGAGGGTAACTCACCAGACTCCTCTGTCCATGGAATTTTCCAGGCAAGGATACTGGAGTGGGTTGCCATTCTCTTCTCCAGGGGATCTGCCCGACCCAGGGATTGAACCCCAGTCGCCTGAGTTGTAGGCAGACTCTTTACTGCCAGGGAAGCCCCTAACTACAGTATAGCTCACTGTAAAGATTTTTTTGTCAAATTGTTTTGAAATTTTTAAGCTATGGCAGCAAGAGTCTGGTTTCAAAAAAGTTTCTATGGGGACCAAATCTCGACTTTAAGCGGAAGAACTGGCCTGTGTAGCGTGTGCCCAGCACCATCAAGAACAACAACATCTGAGACCCTTGCTCTGTTATTTACCCTCTTCACCTGATTTCCTGAGAAGTTCCTGATGTCCTCTGCCTGAACTTTCCTCTTATCTCTTATTTTTGGCCTATTAAAAATCCCCCGGGAAGGGGTAGGGGTGGTGAGATGACATGAAACAAAAAAACACTTGATACGCCTCTGGTGTTGGCTCCCGTCCCCCACTCTCATTCACATCTACCCCTTAAATTCTATCTGCTTCCAGTCACTCCAGAAATAATCCAGCCAGATTCAGTTTATCCTCAAGCCCTGGCACTGGATTGTGTCCATTCACTCAGTCATTGAAGACATATTTCTGTCCCCCTAAGTAAGGTGAGGCAGGTGGTGTGCCAGGCCCTGGGGCTCCTGCAGGGACCCAGACAGACAGGGGCCTGAGCTCACAGAGCTCTTGATCTAATGACAAAGCTAATGAGGTGGGCTAGTGCCCAGGTCGGAGAAGGCAATGGCACCCCACTCCAGCACTCTTGCCTGGAAAATCCCATGGACGGAGGAGCCTGGTGGGCTGAAGTCCATGGGGTCCCTAAGAGTCGGACATGACTGAGCGACTTCACGTTCACTTTTCACTTTCATGCATTGGAGAAGGAAATGGCAACCCACTCCAGTGTTCTTGCCTGGAGAATCCCAGGGATGGGGGAGCCTGGTGGGCTGCTGTCTATGGGGTCACACAGAGTCGGACACAACTGAAGCGACTTTGCAGCAGCAGCAGTGCCCAGGTCAGGAACCAGGCAGGTCCTGGGTGAGAAAACCAGGTGTTATGAACTGTTAAACAGCAGGGGGACTGGAACTTAGTCTTAGCAATTATATTTTATTTAAAATTGTAAATCTTTTTAAAATAAAATGGTTTTTGTCTCTTTGGCTGTTTTAATTTTACATGAAAAACTAAGTTGGCTAAAAAAGCATGGTGATTTCTCTCTAAATTAAGCTGTCTTATAGGTAATATAACCATAACCAAGTTTACTTTGTGGCTGCATATTCTAATTTCAGTAAAACAAGTAGAGACCAGTTAAAAGCTTCTTCAGGACTGGTTTAACTTAAAACTTTTAAATGCTAAGTGAATGGTAGGTACTCACCTATTTGAGACAAATTTTTTTTTATGAAGACCATTTTTAGGCACAAATTCTTTTGAACTGATGACTGTGATTTTTTTTTTAAACGTGCTTCTCAGGATGGGTTTGGAGCAAACCCCTGGCCTTGGATATTTGGAGAAGAATGAGGTTTCTGGGAATCAGATCAGGAAACCTGGCTTCAGGCAGACAATGGTCTCTTTCTCTTCCTTGCTCTCTGTGATTATGAAATTCTACCTATCCCCACTTCTCCTTTTCCAGACACACAGGGACTGGCAGCTTTTTGGAAGCTTCAGCTGTTTCCCGAGCCACCGCCCTGCCCGCCATGGGTGTTGGCCTGAGGGACGGGAGATGAGTGCTGCTCTGGGAGGGGAATAGTGGTCACTTTCACAGACCACTTCAGGTGAGAGATTTTATCCAGCTTTCTAGGTCAAGATGTAGTCAGGAGCAACTCAGGGGAAATTCACCACCAAACTCCAGAGTCCTGGGGGTGTAATGTACAGCATAGTGACTATAGTTAATAATACTGCATTGCATATTTGAAACTTGCTAAGAAAACAGATCTCAAAAGTGCTTATCACAAGAAAAAAGCATAACTACATATGGTGACAGATGTTAAATAGATGTGTGGTGATCATTTTGCAATAGATATAAATTTCAAATAATTCTATCATACACCTAAAAGATAACATAATGTTATATGTCAATAATATCTGAATTAAAAATAAATCCCCCACATAAAACCAAACCAAACAACAAACAATGCAACTGCCCCCCACTCCCATTTACCCCACTAGCTTCACTCTTTTTGATTCTTGAGAGATTTCTTTTTTAAAATCATATATCTCTTGGAGGAGTTATAGCTTAATTTAGGAGTTATGGTTTATCAGATAACACGTACCAATGCCCACGCAGTGGCGTAAATTAAAACCACACCCTTTCCTTATTTTCCTTATGCAGTCCATTGCCGTTTCTTGTCTGTTTTTCCTCCAATGTATCTTAAGTCTACCTACTTCACTCCCTTTCTCCTGCACCATCCTAGCCCATGCCTCCCTCACAGCTGGTTGGCAATACCCTCCTTTGAGCCCCTCAGCACCCTGTACCACCCCCTGGCCTTGAGCTGTAATTGCTGTTTACTCACCTGCCAACTCGGAGAAGGCAATGGCAACCCACTCCAGTACTCTTGCCTGGAAAATCCCATGGATGGAGGAGCCTGGTAGGCTGCAGTCCATGGGGTCGCTAAGAGCTGGACACGACTGAGTGACTTCACTTCACTTTTCACTTTCATGCATTGGAGAAGGAAATGGCAACCCACTCCAGTGTTCTTGCCTGGAGAATCCCAGGGACGGGGGAGCCTGGTGGGCTGCCGTCTCTGGGGTCGCACAGAGTCTGACACGACTGAAGTGACTTAGCAGCAGTAGCAGCAGCACCTGCCAACTCTCAAATGAGCTCAGGGTCTGGTATATTGAATAAAGGAGTGAATCTGAGTGACAGTATTTTCTAAGTCACTGCTGAAGACAGGAGGTTTGGAATTCTATCTGGCATACTCAATGAGAAAATTCTTTCTCTAGGTTTGACCTCTGGACACTAAAGAAAAGGCCAACAGATATTTTTCAAAGGAGAACTTGACCTGAACTGAATCATGATGAGTTTAGATAGTAAAATATGATGAGCTAGAACCGAGAAACTTTTCTAAGGCTCACCTATCAAAGTATTGTCAGGGCTTTTTCCTCATGTTGTTGAAATCCTTGATGCAGTGCATTGCAAAGGGCTGAAGAGACCATTCTGGATAAATTAAGAAAGGGGGAAACTTTTGAATTAAGGTTATTGGAGAAGCCCAGGCAAAATAGTGATCCCTTTTAACCTTTTGGACTTCAGGGTCAATTTGTCAAGTGAGGAAGGAAAACTACCTTTGTTTTTCTTACATTCTGTTTCTTCTTGCTTCCCTCATCTTTCATTATATTTTCTTCGTCCTTCCTCAGAAACATCTCCTTGTTTTCTAGGATCACAGCTCTTAGAACTGGGGGGAACTCAAGAGATTCTCTAGTGTCTGGTTTAATAATCCCTTAGGGGAAAACTGAGGCTCAGCAAGTTGAAATGATTTGCCCACAGCAGTTGGAGACCAATTTTTGATTGATAACCCCTAATTCTTTCTGTGTCCTGTTGCCTTGCTTCTTTCTCTAAGAGAATAGTAAGAAGGCTCCCGTGTTGGCAGGAAAAAGTTTATTTTTTTTAAGAAAAATAATACAACATGCATTTGTGCTTTCAAAATTTCCTGAGTTAAGAGCTAAACTTATGTAGTAAAATAAAAGAGAATTCCAATTAAATTAGAAAATAAAAATATTTTCTTTAAGTAGAAGTTTATCATGAGAGCTCTGATTTGTTCCTCCAGTTCACTAGTTAGTTGCCAGTGGTGCTTAAGTTCAAAACTCTGATAATGTCCTTCTAATCACACTCTATGGAGCCATGGGGACCTTTGGCCTTAGACTAATGCAAGAGGCTTAGAACTCTCTTTGTTGACTACTTCCCTACTTGTAGATTCTCAGCTGTTTGAAAGGTACTCATTCAAGTGTCTCTTTATTCAGGTGTACCATAAAAAACTAAAGTTGAAACAAAAATGAAATATCAGATAGATTACCCTTAATAAAAATGTTCCAAGGGAGGGCTGGTCCCAATTCATTAGGATCCATGGCTCATAGGGGTGGACAAAGAATGACTTAAAAGGCTCATAGTATAATGGGGTTTGTAGAGATCCAGACTGCCCCCATTGTACCCTGCAGAAGAGCCAGTGTGCACAAATGGAACGCGTTCACCAAAATCTATGAGAGAAGCTTGCAGTTAGCGCAGACCCCTCACTTTGTTTAGCCTGCATTATTATGGTGAACTGACCCCTCCTGTTTCATCCAGGCTCATTGCTGACCACTCTCCCCTTGTTCACCATGCTCCAGCCCAGCTGTTTTTCACTCTATTCCTCAAATTACATGTGCTGTTCCCCGCTTCCAGGCCCAGCCCGTCCTCACGTGTTACCTTGACCGAGATTGCTCTCCCTTTCTAGAGTGGCTCCTCATCCCCAGGGAAGGCTTTCTGAGGCACTTTACCTGAAGCAGGCACCATCTGTATTCACTCAGTCTCCAGCCTATCATCTTATCCATTTCCCTCATAGAAAATGAAAGTGTTCGTCACTCAGTGTGTCTGACTCCTTGTCACCCCATGGTCTGTAACCCGCCAGGCTCCTCTGTCCATGGAATTCTCCAGGCAAGAATACTGGGGTTGGTAGCCATTTCCTTCTCCAGGGGATCTTCCCGACCCAGGGATCAAACCTGGGTCTTCTGCATTGCAGGTGGATTCTCTACCATCTAAGTCATAAGAGAAGCCCTTTCACTCATAGACCTGTGGGAAATCATTAAGTTTTTTTTAACTGTCTGTGCCTCTCCTCTCCCCCCAGAAGGTAAGTTATGTAAGAATTTACTTGTCTTATTCACCTCTATATTCCCAGCATTTCAGATATCACCTGGCACAGTGTAGATGCTTGATAAACATTTGTTGAATATATGAACTATCAAATAAAACAAGATGGAGGATTGTGTGTTATTGTTCAAGTAGTGGTGAGCTGTGCAACTATGATGTTAACTGGCTTGAGAATTGCCTGCCAGGAATGAAGTCTCCACGAACATCGATGTGGGCAGGGAAACACAAAGACTCATTGGCCCAAGGCAATTGCTTCTCATTGGAACTTCTCCTAAACTTGGGCTGCACTCTGTCTCTTGTAATGTTTCCCATCACATATCAGTTTAAATTTCTCGATAAGAGAATGTCCAAACAGTATTGTGAGGTTCCACATAGGCAAGGAAGTCTCCCTCCCTTTCCTGCAGCATCTTGTACTCTAATGGGTTGAAGACATACGGAGTTTTATCTTTTGTAAGTTGCCTAGACCACACGATTTTCATTGGTACATGAAGTAGTCTCAGGAGTGTTGTTCTACCATATGAGATTTTGAAATATTTCCTGAATCCTTCACCTTTGAAGCCTAAGATTCTTTGGACTCCACGAAATTGCCCAGTGTTTCAAAACCAATTTTGAATTAAAAAAAAAAAAAAGAATTGCCCATTACTGAGGTCTTGTTATGTGCTAGATCCTGGGCCTTTTTTACATTGTTTTTCCTTCAAGGTAGTTTCAATTATATTAAACTCATTTTTACATATGATGATGCTGAGACTTGGGAAAATTCAGCAACTAGTTCAAGGTTACACGTCTAGTAAGTGACAGCCATGAATCAAATCCAGGTGTTTCTAGTGCCAGAGCCCATGTTCCTTGCACTACACCACAGGCTCTTGTTTCAAATATTCCAGGACTCCGTTTCTAACTTCCTTTCTCTACATATGTTAGAGAACATCTTACAGATACCAGGTAAAAGCCTTGTA
Organism: Bos taurus; assembly: GCF_002263795.3. NCBI lineage: Eukaryota > Metazoa > Chordata > Mammalia > Artiodactyla > Bovidae > Bos > Bos taurus. The sequence goes on from NC_037336.1 coordinate 42,112,801, forward strand.
GACCCAGGCAGTCTCCTCTATGAAGAAGGCACAGTCCAGTGGCACACTGTACTAATAGAACCGTTAAATAATGCAAGAGCTCTAAGGATACCTGGACGACACAGGGCAGGAAGAACACTAAACTCTCAATTACAGATATGACTGATGGAAGAGCCTTAATTGGCTCAGCTTCTGCTCCCACTTTTGTAACTGCCAGAGCCCTTCTGGGTGACATCATTTATCCCCTAGGTCTGTTCAGGTTTCCCTCAGTCACCTTAGCAAAGGCATTTTCAGTTCCTAACAGTCACCAAAAAAGTATTCATTGATGGCAAGAGGCTGAGTCTTCCAAGGGGTGTGACTTCCCCAAGGAAAGGCAAGACTAAGTGCTGGTTTTCCACTGGAGCCAAACTTTTTCTCCATCTCAGGAGAGCGATTCCATTCTTGTCAGCTCCTGTGGATATGGTTTTCATTTTTTTTTTTTCTTTCAGATGTTACTGCTTGAAAATTGTGGGTTTTTTCCAGCTCATTAAGCCTTATAAATATTATGATTTGACAGGTCACATCCCCCAGTCAATTTCCCCTTCATAAACTCTGGGCTGTTTGGACAGTCACAGAAACTAGGCAGGGAGGGCGTAGTTGGCAGGAACGAAGACGTGCCCCCCTCCCTTCCTGCACATGCTGTCCAGCCCATGGCACAGCTCTGCTGGAAAAGTACACTATGAGGGAGAAAAACTTTTAAGAGTAATTATTATTGTGCTGAGGAAATAAGATTGATTTTCCTTAAAACCACTTCTTTGGAGTATCAGGCATATACCAAACATCTTTCAACCTCTTGAGTTTGAAATGGGTTTGTAGGTACACTTGACAACTGACTTTAAAACAAAGGCTTTTGGAACTAGTCGCTCTCTTCTCTAAATATGTTTTTTAAAAAAGGCATATGCTCATGGAGGGAGGAGTGGGATGAGGAAGTAGAGAAATAATGGAAAAGAAACAGAGGCGGTGGGGATGGGGGGGCGCGGGCTGTGCAGGGAGGGGAATGGGGGAAGGGCCAGAGAGAGGGAGAGTCAGAGACAAAGGACACATGAGGTTTAAGTGTTCAGCTTCCTTTTCCCTTTCATTAGCACAAATGATGGGGCTACCCGTGGGTTTCAAATCCACTTAAGCTCTTCTTGGGAGCTGGCGGCGGCCTGAGGCACAGGCTGACTCTCAGAGGAGAACTTGGCAGCAACAGACTCAGAAGTCAGACAGAAAGGCTCTGACATGTGAGCTGTCAGGTGATGTCAACAACAGCTGACTTATCATAAGGCCTTAGGAGGAAAACCAATGGGAATCTTGTTTCTGAGCGTCCAGTGCCGAGCTCGCTCCCTGCTAGGTGCTTGGAAACAGATCGAATAGCATAATGGAGTGATTTTGTAATCTGTCATAATACCATAAGCCACAGACTTTGACCCCTTACAGGTATAATAAGCTCCTTTGAATAAAGCTGCACATGTTCTCCCTATGGGGAGGGAGGGAGGGTACCCTTCTTCTAATTACATATCCAAAGCAGATGTTTTGCCTGAGAACAAAGCATTATATTCATTAGCAGCAATCTTATAAACCAGGTTCTTTTTACTAGCCAGTTAACTAATTGACAGTTAAGAATTTGTATTAATAATATACTGCAGCCAGGCATTGCTTAATCTGACAGTTTTATTAAAAATGTAGGCAAGCTCTGCAAGCCAGCATGACTGCTAGCCCTTATGTAGGAATCCTGCTTACCCAGGATCTTCACTCGCCCATAAAACAATACCACAGAGACAGAAAATTCCCAGGTCCAAGTCCAGGAGTCAGCAGAGTCACTCGCTTGGATGGTTTTTGTTCTTGCTCCCTTTGTGACACATCTGAACAAGGGAGTGATTTTGTCCTTATTTTCTTAAAGTCTTATTGGTATGATTCACTTCTTCTCCAGATTATCCAGATAGTAAATTATCCTGACTCTTCCTTTCTGCTTTTCTGTGTTCCACACTCTCTTTTTCCCCCCCAAATTTATGTATTTGTTTATTTGTCTGCCTTGGATCTAAGTTGCAGCGTGTGGGATCTAGTTCCCTGACCAGGGACTGAACCCGGGCCCCCTGCATTGGGAGCACAGAGTCTTAGCCACTGGACCACCAGGAAGGTCCCCCACACCCTCTTTTGAAAAAATTTACTTTATGGTATAGACAGAACTGTTTCTCAAGTCATTAGCAACTCCATCAAAGGTTGTGTAAGTGAAAATGGATAACCCACAAGGTCTGACTGTATAGCACAGGGAACTCTGCTCAGTGTGATGTGGGCAACCTGGATAGGAGGGGTGTCTAGAGGAGGATGGATACACATATATGTATGGCTGAGTCCCTTTGCTGTCCACCTGGATCTATAATAACATTGTTAATCGGTTATACTCCAATATAAAATTAAAAGTTTTTTTTTTTTTAAATCATGTAAGTGGTGGTAGAGATGGTGAAAGGGAAAATCTATCATCTTACTTCCCTTTCCAGTCTTTGTCTTCAAAATTCTACCCAATTTTCAAGAACCAGCTTAAAGACTTCCTCCTCCACTACATCTTCTCTAACTCCCCTCACTGGTGAAAATCAAATATTTCCCTCTTCCACTCTCCCAGCATTTGCACCAAGCCTCTCCTGTGCCCATGACTCACCTGATTCTAACCCCCTCAGGGCAGAATCTGTCCCATCTACACCCTCATTCTCTCTCCCAAGATCCCTTGTTTATAGCCAATACTGACTAGATACGTCTAGATCAGATAGAAATTCCTCTTGTAGCTATAATCTCAGTCAGTCTATAAACACTCTTCTGGTCTCTGGTTTTTTTAAACTAGGTTTAGATTCTAGTCCTCTGTGGCAGGACCTTAAAATACCTCTTGTCCATCTTCCTGCTTCAGTCTCAGCCACCTTCAGAGGGATCTTTCTAAGATATAAATATGGACATGAGATTCCTCTGCTTAAAATACTTCTACAGTTCTTCATTCACTCATTCGTTCATCCCCAAAATGTTTACAGAGGAGCTCAAACTGTGTGCTATCCACTGTGTTGGGGCTGGGAATTCAGCCGTGAAGAAAAATATTCCAAAATCCTGCACTTGTAGAGCTGACATTCTAGTGGCGGACACAAACAATACATAAACAAGTGAGTATTAATATATCGTATGTCAGATGGTGATAAGTGCTATGGGGAAAAGAAAATAAGTGGGTGGGGCATCTGGAGCAAGGGGAGGAAGCCCAGCACTATCCTGGCTTGGTCAGGAAAGGCTTCTGTAGGAAGCCTACTGAGTAGGCACTGGGGGAAGTGAAGCAGTGAACCCAGTGGAAACTGGGCCTGGGAAAGCCCCCCACTCCCCAGAGGCAGAGGGAACACAGTGTCAGGAAGGCCCTGGGGCTGAAAGGAGCATGCCAGGAGGGGTGTGCCTCTTGCTCTAAATCCCTCTTCCTCCTCTCCTTTCCCTCCACAGAAATGTTTTGGGTTTTTTGGGTCCCCTTTCTTTGTAACTGCATAAGCACTCATGCTACCTCACAGGGCATGTGACAAAAGGATTTGATTGGATAAACACTGACTTGGCTTGGAAACTCAGGGATAAAATTTTATTTGCATTCTTGAATATGTTTTAAAATTTCAAATGAGGGAATTTCATGGAGGTGCAGTGGTTAGGATTCAGCTCTTTCATTGCCAGAATCCAGGTTCAATCCCTGATAGAGGGACTAAATCCTGCAAGCTGCATGACATAGCCAAAATAAAATAAAATATCAAATGAATTTAAGACTGCTTTAACTATCCACCAAGTCAGGTTGTGTGGTAAGGAATGACAGCCTCCAAGTTCAGACTCAGGGAAGCTTTCTTACAGGTCATGGAATAGAAAGATTCATGGACCAAATTAAATTTCCAGAATAATATTGTTTACTGAATCTATTTAAAACACAGAATGGGAAGTGGGGGGACATGGATGGGATGGGTTGCCCCATCCTAAGGATTGGGGCAAGCAGCATGGAAGGAAGCTCACTCTTCTCCGCTTGTGTTGTAGTTAGGAGCACCCAAGTTGAGTCTGGACAAGGTAGTGGGGGTTAGTAGTAAGATGAGCTACCCTAGAGCTACCTCATGCTTGCTTTATTGGAAAGACACAGGACAAGTACACACGCACAGAGTCAAAGATTGCCAATCCGTTTACTGAAGCTATGAATTCTGTCTGCATTTCTGGGGCAGAGCACATATGGGGCCATAAAGGATAATACTGACGTGACTGAAAAGTCACCACTTTAGAGATGACATATCTACCAGCCTAGAGATAGTATAAGCCAGAATGCATGTCTTTCTGTTCTGTCTTTTTAAAATATATAACATATCTTACAAGTTACCAATTACTCCCTAATACTTAGCATATCTTATGAATTCTATGTTTCATAGGCTATTTACTCACTCATGTATACTTATCAGATCCTGAGTTTTCTTTTTCATAAACTTACTCATTTACTTTCTATCTATGCTGAATCCTTATAATGGGTTTTATCCACCTATGGGTTTTTCTTTCTTCTACAGTACAATTGGATATACTTAAATAACACAGCAAACACAGACACTATAGGCTGGAAAAGAGAGATTCTAAAACACCAGTTTAAGTGTATCTGTGCCCCAAGGCGATGTCTAAGGGAGGTAATTACACCCAGCAATTTATGCCTCTCACCACCTGCAGCGCATTCCCATGATTGGCTTATTGAAGAGCGTGAGCATGTTTAAAGGCAAAAGAAAAATGAAAGTCATAAAAACCTCTGAGATCATTAATTATGTAAGCCCATGCTGGCTGGTTAATAATCATAATAGTTCATTGGAAATTTTTGTTTCCAGTCATCTTAGTAACTCAGAATCTTTTTTCTTTTCCTGCTTACACTCAAGAATTTCTAAACTGTTTCCAGAATGGTATTGGTCAGCTGAAAGAAAGGAATTTCAGGGGCAGTTGTTTGTTTGTTTACTTATTTTGGAATCACTAATTTTTATGCAAATTGCTTTTTTAAAGTAAACTTTTTTGAGAAGTATGCTTTGCATCCAATAAAACACACCCATTTTAAGTGTGCCATTTGATGGGTTTTGACAAATATTTACACTTATATAAACACCACCACAATCAAGATATAGAGCATTTCCATCATTCTCCCCAATTTCTTCATTTCCACAGCAGCAGTTTGACACAAAAAGGAAGTTTCCAAAGCACCCATTTTTAAAAGATTTAACTTTAAAAGCCTAATTCTTCCCTTTTTGGGAAAACTGAGATAATTTTGTAAAACATCATTTAGAAATTTCTTTCCAGTAGGTGCTAGACAGTGCTTCAGAGAAGGCAATGGCAACCCACTCCAGTACTCTTGCCTGGAAAATCCCACGAATGGAGGAGCCTGGTAGGCTGCAGTTCATGAGGTTGCACAGAGTCAGACAAGACTGAAGCGACTTAGCAGCAGCAGCAGACAGTGCTTATCCAACATATTGTTTTTAGTTATTGGTGTCAATTAGGAATATCAGTTCAGTTCAGTCACTCAGTCATGTTTGATTCTTTCCGACCCCATGGACTGCAGCACACCTGGCCTCCTTGTCCATCACCAACTCCTGGAGTTTACACAAACTCGTGTCCATTGAGTTGGTGATGCCATCCAACCATCTCATCCTCTGTTGTCCCCTTCTCCTCCTGCCCTCAATCTTTCCAAGCATCAGGGTCTTTTCCAATGAGTCAGTTCTTCACATCAGGTGGTCAAAGTACTGGAGTTTCAGCTTCAGCATCAGTCCTTCCAATGAATATTTAGGACTGATTTCCTTTAGGATTGACTGGTTTGATCTCCTTGCAGTCCAAGGGACTCTCAAGAGTCTTCTCCAATACCACAGTTCAAAAGCACCAACTCTTCGGTGCTCAGCTTTCTTTATAGTCCAACTCTCACATCCACATATGGCTACTGGAAAAACCATAGCTTTGACTAGACGGACCTTTGTTGGCAAAGTAATGTCTCTGCCTTTTAATATACTGTCTGCTAAGTCACTTCAGTCATGTCCGACTCTGTGTGACCCCATAGACGGCAGCCCACCAGGCTCCCCCGTCCCTGGGATTCTCCAGGCAAGAACACTGGAGTGGGTTGCCATTTCCTTCTCCAATGCAGGAAAGTGAAAAGTGAAAGTGAAGTCGCTCAGTCGTGTCTGACCCTCAGCGACCCCATAGACTGCAGCCTTCCAGGCTCTTCCATCCATGGGATTTTCCAGGCAAGAGTACTGGAGTGGGGTGCCATTGCCTTCTCCGAATATACTGTCTAGGTTGGTAAAAGCAAGAGAGTTCCAGAAAAACATAGGCTTCTGCTTTATTGCTTACTCCTTGGAAGAAAAGTTATAACCAATATACTGTCTAGGTTGGTCATAACTTTTCTTCCAAGGAGTAAGCAATAAAGCACAAGCCAATGTTTTTCTGGAACTTTCTTGTTTTTACGATGATCCGACGGATGTTGGCAATTTGATCTCTGGTTCCTCTGCCTTTTCTAAATCCAGCTTGAACATCTGGAAGTTCATGGTTCACGTACTGTTGAAGCCTGACTTGGAGAATTTTGAGCATTACTCTACTAGCATGTGAGATGAGTGCAATTGTGTGGTAGTTTGAGCATTCTTTGGCATTGCCTTTCTTTGGGATTGGAATGAAAACTGACCTTTTCCAGTCCTGTGGAAAAGATGAGCTGAGTTTTCCAAATTTTCTGGCATATTGAGTCCAACACTTTCACAGCATCATCTTTTAGGTTTTGAAATAGCTCAACTGGAATGCCATCACCTCCACTAGCTTTGTTCATAGTGATGCTTCCTAAGGTCCACTTGACTTAGCATTCCAGGATGTCTGGGAGTGGCAGCTGTGCAGTGCTGGAACAACTTTGAGGAGAATTAGCAGTATAGGTGTTTTAATAATTGGAGTCAGCCTTGCCTTCTGCCCCTATCTTGAGAAACAGTCTGACCACATTTCCAGAGTTACTTGTTCCCACTTCTGGACCCTCAGCCATGGCCAGACAGGATGTGTGACTGCCCTTTAAATGCACCACATTCAACATGCAACCCAATACAACCTTTGTGCACTTGCCCATGTGATGTTCCAGCCATGAGAGCCCTTCTCCAGGGGCCAGTTCAAGCCCTGCTTCTTTGAGGAGCCTTTCCCAAGCCACCCAAACTGTTGGAAATCTCCAAAAGAGATTGCCTTCTCTCCAGCACATCCACATTGTGCACACTCAGCGCACACGGTTAGCATCACTAGCTTAGCGTCCCTTGTGTGTCCCTGTCTCCTCCACAACTGGATCGCTGACTGCTCAAAGGCAGGGGTGACCCGCCTCGACCCCAGCAGTGTGCAGTGCTCAGTGAACAGTCACTGAATGACTGTGCCCGTGAGACGTTTCTTGGCAGAATACATTCTATTTGAATAGGACCCACAACACTCCTTGACTCACAACAGATAATTGGATGTCTATGCCATGCTCTAGCCAACCATCTCAGAGGGACACAATGGGTATGTTGGGTCCTGCAGTCTAAAAAAGAAGCCATACTGCCTTAGGGAAACCTGACGTGTGACAAACTTACAGAGTATATAAATTATGCCTTTTTTGGAGAGCAGGAAAGAGCTTTCATAAAGGGGAAGGAAGAGGAGAGAAGAGAGAATGTCCATAATTACTTTCCTTACAAATTATTGTTTCACTGTACAGGAAGCCGCCATCACAGGGTTCCTTGAAAGCTTGATTCCCTTCTCCTTTGCACTCTTGCAGGACTTCCTCCATGCATCTTCTTTCTCTTCAGTTACAGACTTCTCCTTTCTACTGGGTCCTTCCCCTGATGCCATGAACAACTCTAGTTTTCTTTAATTAAAAAGAAAAAAAATTTATTCTTTCAAGGTCCTTGATCTCCTACAGCTGTGACTGTCTCTCCCTCCTTCACTTCTCATCCAGTTTTCTGAGTCACTTCCATTCATTGTCTTCACTTGCTCTGTGTCTTTTCACTTCTAAACCTGCCCCAGCCTGGCTTCGTTCCAGACCACCTAACTGACATTGCTCTTGCAAAGACCACTGAACTTATAACTGCTAAGGCAAACAGTTCATTTTCAGCAGCATCTTTGCTTCATTCACAGAGCAGATCATTCTTTCTTCCTCCAGGTTTTCTTCCAATTTTCCCAAAGCTTTCTCAGTGTCTTTTTTTGTACATCTCTTTTTTTATCTGTTATCCTCCAAAATGTAGTCATTACTCAAGATCCTGCCCTTGACCTACTTTTTTTTCTTTATATTCCTTTATATTTCTCTTTCTAATAATATTTGTTACCAAGCTTGTACACCTGTACAATGAGAACACTGGAATCTATTTTTCCAGCCCAGGCCAGATCTCGTCTCCCAAGATTTAAGTGTCTTCTATCAATATTTCAATGTCAACATGCACAAATTCTATTCATGCTATTTTAATAGCATCACTATCTCCTCAATACCTAAGTCAGAAACCTGGACATCATTCTGACTTCTTTCTCTGCTTTCCTTCTGCCCCTCATTCTTCTGGCTCCACTTTAGGTAAACACCACCCCTCACCCCTACCACCTCCAACTTCCCCTGTAATCTGGTCTGGAGTTGAGTTTTACTTGGCCAAGAGTGAATTCCAAAGACAGTGAGTGAGCACAGTGACATTTGGAAGAATTTAAATTAACCCAAAAGATTTTTGCTTCAGACTATGAAGGATTAAATATTGCAGGAATTTCCCTTCAACCATAAACAACTAGAATACCAAGGGTTTTTTTTGTTTTTTTTTCAGGCCAAATATTTGAAACAGTTTCCAGACATGGGACAATGGGTCATGAATTGTAATCCCTGAAAGAAGGGAAAGAAACAAAGAATTAAGAAGAAGAAGGAATCGAAGCAGCCTGATAACCTTGCCAAGTTAAAAGAGATCAAGAGTTTGGGGAATTTGTGTTGGACAGTGTCAGAGTGGAGGGAGGTAAACAGAAAGAGAGCTCTAGAGAGTTCTGTGCCCGGGACCCTTTCAAGGCAGAAAGCTGGGGCAATCATAGGAGTTACCCCATTTGTTTCCTAGCTCTCAGGGATCACTGTCCTTCATTGCCTGATAACCAATGTTTCATGCATTTAATCTAGTTCCCTATTGTTTCAGGCGGGAGAGTAAATCCAGTTCCTGTTACTCCATCATGGCTGAAAGCAGAAGTCCTAAAGGCTACTCTAGATCTGCCCTAAAAAATTTAAAAGAAAACACTGAAAGGATCAAACTCAAATAACTTAGCTAAATGTCAGAACAAAGTCCAAAACCCTTTAACAATACAACAAAATCTAATGTCCAACAAAGTAAAATGCACAATGTCTCTCATCTGCTAAAAATTATCAGCCATACAAAGAAGCAAGAAAATACGACCAGTACCCAAGAGAAAAATCAACAGTAGAGACATTCAGAAATGACAGAGGTAATGGAATTAGCAGGCAAAGAACTTAAAACGTCTGTTGTAAACCATATAGGTGTATTTGACAATGCTTTTGTTTGTTTTTTTGACCTTGTTGTGGCTTGTGGGATCTTAGTTCCATGACGAGGGATCAAACCTGGGTCCCTTGCAATGGAACCACAGAGTCCTAACCACGGAACGACCAGGGAAGTCCCTTATATTTGACAATATAAAGGAAAACATAAGCATGATGAGGAGAGATATGAAAGATCTCATTTTAAAAAGAACCAGAGACTTGGATTATAATATTGTTGCTTCCACATGTTTGTTGTTTGACCCAAGAGAATGACCTCCCCTCTCTGGGCTAATGACATCCCTGCTAATACTCTTTTCCTCCAAATCGCTTTTTCATCCCGTAAATTCTGTAGTTGAAATATCTACATGTCTCCAGCTCTATTTCCCAGTCATCTCTGCCTAGTTTATGGCAAGTCTCCTATCATAATCACCAATCTTTTTCTCCCATAATAACCAGAGAGATTTTCCTAAAATAAGAAATGAACCATACCTCTCTCCGGGCCTTTCATGGCCCTAATGATGAAGTCCACAGTTCACACTGCAGACTCCAGGCCCTTCCTGGTCTGGTCCCACCCTTCTTGCTTCTTTGAGCCTTTCTAGAAACCATTCTTTCCTTTCCCTCATGGCTCCACTCCTACCCTTTCATCTTGAAACTTCCTGCCTAGAACATTTACCCCAGTAATTTTTTCAGTCAATTTCTGATCCTTGATTAAACACCGCTTCCTCAGGAAAGGCTTTCCTGACCACCTGCATCCCTCCCCATGACTCTCTTAAGTGCCACTCCTGCTCTGTAACTCTTATATATTTCTGATTTGATAGTCACGGCACTTATCTCACCATATTATAATCGCCTAATTGTCTCTCTCCATGCCAGCCTCTGTGCCTGTTTCCCTGTGGTAGCGCAGCACCTAACCCAGTATCGGGTTCTAAAAAGAACGAAAGAAAGTTCACCCTCCATGATATATTTCAGTTCTGCTCCTTCCAGACCCCTGCTCTAGGCCATGCCCCTGTAACCCTGCATTCCCAAAATAGCCTCAGATCAGCCTCCCAGTCTGAGGGTCTCCTTCATCTAATCCACCATGCTCACAGCGGCAAGAACCATTGTCCTCAAGCATCATTTTGATCATATCACTCCCCTTCTTAGAAACCTACAATAGCTCCAATTGCCTCTTGAATTAAATTAAAACTCTTAATCATGGGTTTCAAGGGTCTCTACCAATTAGCTGCCTCCCTTCCCCCACACATAGCTGCTGTCATCTTTTCACAGGCCCTTAAGCATGGCTTCTCCTGTGGCCGCAAATCTGCTCCACGACCTACCTCCTAAGCTCACCCCTATGGCACTGTCTCCTTTCTTAGCTTTCTCCTCTCTTTTTTCTTTTTCCCTATTATCTTTCCCTAGTTTAAAAATATTGCTCAATAAACATTTTCTTCATGATAGTTTCCTAAATCAGCTCCACATGACTTTGCCCTTTCTATTATAACTTGTCTTCATGTATGTAGAATATTTGTGCTTATATGTACGTCATTAGCATCCCATGCCCCGTGGCTTCCCCTAACTTATGTTTGATACTGTCTGCACTTTAGGATTCAGCAATGTCTTTTCATCCTTCATGACTTACTCATGCATGTTCTGTGCCTGAGGTCCTTGTTTATCTTTGCAGTAGTGATGAAGGGGAGACTGGAAGGTGGGAACTCCTAAAGGAAACCTAATTTCCTTCAGGCTGATGACGCAGTCCTAGCTGAGCAGCACGTAGTCTGTGCTCAGGATCCCTGTCATGGGGGAAGTCTTAGTGTTGTACAAGGGACAAAAACAAACATTTCTGAGTCCCCATTCTGTGCCAGACACTGTGCTAGGAGCTTTACACACGCAGTCTCATGTTTGCCTCCTAATAACTGGGTGAGTTAGGTTGACGTTTCTTGACTTAACAAGTACATTCAGAGTCAGAGAGCTATGTATAATCTGTGTTGTCTTTGATAAAAGTCTTTCTGATCCAAAATTCATGCTTGCATTCTCATACAAGGAAGACATGGAAGAATAGACCTTCTGGTAGAATGCCCCAGAAGGGCACCAAAATCAGGACGTGTGCTCCGACAATGCTGTGTCATACAACATATATTGTACAGTGTGGCCTATCGCTTTGTTTATGAAGAAGACGCTTGCCAAGCCCGCATCGAACGGCTCTGTCACCCTGTTTGCTTGTCTAGGTCTAGTGAGAAAAGACTCCTCCTATAAATGATTACTTTTAAAATTTTAGTTAAAGATTTCTTTAAGAACTTGATGAAAGCCATGGACTCTTTCCCTCCAAAAGATAATAAACATATGACATTTACATACAAATCAGGGTGTTTGCAGACACTTCCTTTCTTACTTCTGGCCTATGTTTATCAAGACCCCAGGTCTACACAGAAAATTACATTTTCTCCTTATGCCTTTCCTACTTTGCATAATCCAGAATCTATTAATGGTAAATGTTTGAGGACTCTGTGTTCATATCGTTCATATACATGTTTCAATATATCCTGGAGGACTTCCCTCGTGCTCCAGTGGTTAAGACACCATGCTTCCGCTGCAGGGGGCTCAGGTTTGATCACTCTGGGGAAGATATTGCACGTCACGTGGTGTGCCCTCCCTCAAAAAATTTTCAAAAGATAAGCTGCATAAGTTTTTACTTACTTAACGATGCAAAGGTTGATTTTAAAGTGGAGACCTAAGAGAAAACCTTGAGATTGAAAAGAAGTTAGAGAAGGAGCTTTGGGGAAAGTAAACAGGATCCTTCATTCTGGTTGTGCCCATATTCATCTGTGGTCTCCACTGTTCGTTTTAATCCCAATACCTTAATTTCCATATCAGATTCATTGGGATGGGAGATAACATTATCATTTGTTTCAACCTACTTTTTTGAAGCACTGCACCAGAGTCTGCTCTGTTTACAACGGGTAAACTCATTTTCCTAGGAAACTCTTTTCCTCAAGGAGAAATAAAAAAAATATAAAAACACGTGGCATCTTTTGGAATGGCTTTTTGAGGCTGAAGAGTGACATCTTTTGGTGGAAAGATGGAAGGGACTTCTTATTAGGCCACTTTTAACTTAGACGTGTAGGAGACCAAGTGTCCATTTCTTCATAGTGTCTATGAACCCTCTAAAGTTGTATGTACAGTTTTGGATGTAAACTGTACCTTTTTCTTAAAAAACGGTCCAGAGCTTTTACAAGGTCCTCGGAGGGTTCTTTGCTCATGAAAAGCCGGTCCACTGAATTGGGTCTGGGTTTTCTTAAAGTGTTTGGGGTCAGAAGATTACCTGCCGTAGAATCACTGGGAGAAGCTGCTGAGCATTAAAAACTCAGATTCCTGGGCCCCACCTGCCATCTTCTGAATTAGAATTTCTATGGGAATGATCTGGAACTCTGATTCTTTAACAACTTACCCAGGTGATTTGGTTAAACTTCTGAAATAGCTAGGTTTCAAATGTTTAACATCAACAACAACAGTTACTTCAGTTGTGTCTGATTCTTTGAGACCCCATGGACTGCAGCCCACCAAGCTCCTCTGTCCATGGGGATTCTCCAGGCAAGAATTCTGGGGTGGGTTGCCATGCCTGCCTCTACGGGGTCTTCCTGATCCAGGGATCAAACCACATCTCTTGTGTCTCCTGCATTGGCAGGCAGGTTCTTTACCACTAGGGCCACCTGGGATCACCTGTTAGAATAAAACGAACAATTACAATGTAGGGATGTGCTTACATTTACCTAAACAGGCCTGGGTTCAAATGCCAGCTCGGCTACTCACTAGCTACATAACTTTGGCAGTTATGAGTCTCTTTGAACACTAGTTCCCTCATCTGTAAATATGTGGCTAAATAATTTATCTGTCTTGAGGTAATATTGCCTAACATGTAGTAGGAGTCCCTAGAATATTATTTGTTGTTCATTGCTTCTCTTAAACATGGAATATTTCCCAAACTCTCCAGGTCTAATTTTTTCAAGTGCTTTATGAGGCTCTTTTTCATAAAGATATTGTCAATAAACAAAAAGATTCACCATTTTCTATAATGATCCACATGCCATGTATAAAGAGGTTTTGTTATGCCATCAAATATGCCTGAACTGTAAACTATAAACTGATATTTTGTCTCAATAGACAAATTAGCAATATTCATATTCTGTAGGTTCTACTACACTGCAACTCTCTCTGTGAACTCATAGTGATTTTAGCAAAATGAAAGCATATATACCAGAATTTACCAACAAGAACAAAGTCTTTTATGCTTAATAGGCACATAATTGAGAATGCAAGATTTAATGAAGTATCTACTTAGTAGAACATCTCCAGAAGCAAAAGAAGAAATTCCTATTTTTGTAAAACCAGTTGTAAAATCCTAAGTTTGGTAAGAACACCCTCACCAACCTTCCTCACTCCCATTCCCATGCATACACTGGATTGTTTTGAGCAGATTCCTTCCTTCTGGTGATTTTGTAGTTCTGATCTACTACAGCTGTATATTTTTCATCACTGGGAAATCATTTACACAAACATTCATTTTTACATACCAGCGGACATTTATCCTGGCTTACAATGTAAGCAGAAAGTCTACAGTAAATACAATGCCTAATAAAAACAACAAACTCTTCTAATTCACTTTCTCATAGAGTTCCCACTTGATTAACTAAAAAAATCTAGGAATTTGTCCCTGGTGCTTCTTTTGAGGCTAGACATTTATTTCAGTTCCTGGCAGAAAAAGACTTGTTTGTTTGGAGCAGAAGAAACTGTGGCTTCATGGAGAATCGGTATTCAAAAGGTGGAAAGCAGTGGTCTGCTTATCTTTAAATTTCTCATCTTATTTATCATTCTTCAACCTATTTATCAAAAATCTTGAATAGACTCAGGTTTTGTATTCTTTGATTGCCATCTGCTGGTGGTCCTCTATACTAGAAAATAAAAATTCCCAGGAAAATTGCAACAACCTGGTTATTACTTGATTTGAGTAGTTCTCAAAACCCCAATGGAGAAGGAAATGGCAACCCACTCCAGCACTCTTGCCTGGAGAACACTGGGGACAGAGGAGCCTGGTGGGCTACCAATAGAGTAGTCTATGGGGTCGCACAGAGTCAGACATGACTGAAGTGACTTAGCAGCAGCAACAAAACCCCAATGAGAAGGGTATTTTTAATGCCCACAGTAATACCAGAGAGTTGTGCGAAGGTTCCAGAGGACACGCCTCTCAGGAATCATGTCATGTAGTTGTTTCCTGGGAAGGTGGTTGCACAGCTACTCACTCTGCAGGGCCAGTGGCTTTAAAAGAAAGAAAGAAAAAAAGAAAAACAAGACTTTATTGTTTAGAGAAGTTTTAGGTTCTCAGCAAAATTGAGTGGAGAATGCAAAATTTGCACATACTCCTTGCCCCCACACAAGCACAGCTTCCCCTACTATCAATATCTGGCACCAGAGTGGTACATTTATTACAATCAATGGACTTATATTGCCACATCTTTATCTTCTGAAGTGATAAATAGTTTACATTAGGGCTCACTTTTTGTATTGGACAATCTATGGATTTTGACAAACGTATGATAACGTGTATCCTTATTCACCATTGTAGAATCATACAGAATCATTTCACTGCCTTAAAAAATCCCCTGTGTTCCATCTGTTCATCCCTCCCTAACCCCTGGCAAACACTGGATCTTTTTACTCAATAGTTTTGCCTTTTCCAGAATGTCACTTAGTTGGAATCATAAAGCAGGTAGCCTTTCCAGATTGGCATCTTTCACTTAGTAATACGCAACTGAATTTCCTCCTTGTGTTTTCATGGCTTGTTAGTTCTTTTTTGGTATTAGATAATAATCCATTGTGTTGATGTAGAACAGTTTATTTATCCATTCATCTATTGAGTCTTGGTTGCTTTCAAGTTTTGACAAGTTACGAATAAAGCTACTCCAAACATTCACATTCAGGTTTTTGTGTACATGTAAGTGTTCAGCTTATTTGGGTAAGTGCCAAGGAATGCCACTGATGGATGATGGTATGGTTTCTGGCTGCTCATTTTTAAAAGGATTATGTAGGTGGTATTGGTCATAAATATTTGTTAAAATCTACTTAACCTTTAGTCCCTAGACCCATGATGGGTTTCAGGTATTCAGAAATCCCACCAAAATAATACACAAACTAAAGGGTAATGTGCATTTTCTGGGGGTATGTTTCATTGTTTTCCTCAGATGCTCAAAGGTGCATCAGGAAACAGCTCTCTGGAAACTTTGAAAGGAGTATAGCTGAGGTGCCCACACAGGTGGTATGACATACCACCTGTGTGGTATGCCCACATAGGTGCCCACACAGGTGGTTCTCTTTGCCACCAGACATCTGTTACTGGGAATTTGCCATATTCCTGATACTATTAGCTCCCACATTAAAAAGAAAATAATAATAGTAATGCTAAAAACAATATCTGGGACTTACTAAGAATCTAATTAATAAGTTAAACTTTACTTAAATAAAGTAAAAAAGTTTAACTTATTACTATATGTCAAGTCTTACAATGACCCTATGTTTAGAAACTATTTTCAGTTTATAAAAATGATGAAGGATCAGAAATATGACATTGCTCAAGTTTGTACAGCTAATTGTGAGGCTGAAATTCAAATGCAGGCCTATTCAGATTCCATTCCTGTATAATGAAGACAGTAAATCAAAATTCCTGCCTTTGATGACTTCCATGAGGGACGACTGAACTGGTTCCCTCTGCTGGAAGGAGACCTGTTGTTGCTGCTGCTGCTAAGTCACTTCAGTCGTGTGTGACTCTGTGCGACCCCATAGACGGCAGCCCACCAGGCTGCCCCGTCCCTGGGATTCTCCAAACAAGAACACTGGAGTGGGTTGCCATTTCCTTCTCTGGTGCATGAAAGTGAAAAGTGAAAGTGAAGTCACTCAGTCGTGTCCGACTCTTAGCGACCCCATGGACTGCAGCCTACCAGGCTCTTCCGTCCATGGGATTTGCCAGGCAAGAGTACTGGAGTGGGGTGCCATTGCCTTCTCCGGAAGGAGACCTAGGGATCCCCAAAGAGAAGAAAACATCTGAACTAAATCTTTAAGGGCAATAAAGACCTGGCTAGGCAAAGAAGATGGAGGCAGTGATGGAATTCCATGTAAGAAAGCATCACTTGCCATGAAACAGAACGTGAGAAAGAGACTGAATTTAAGTCATACTGACTACATCCCAGCAACGCCTGGCAAAAATAACTTGCCAGCTCTTGGGGCAATAGGACAAAGATCAATCATCTCTGGCCTTAAAGAGAAGAAATTTCAAAAGTGGATCAAAATAGATAAACCAGACTTCACTAAAGTTATAAACCTTTGTGTTTCAAAGGACACCATCAAAAAAGTGAAAAGACAACACATAGAATGGGAGAAAATATTTGTTAGTCCTACATGTAAAATGGGACTTGTACCAGAGTAGATAAAGAACTTTTATAACTTAACAGTAAGACAACTCCATTTTAAAAAGGGCAAAAGATTTGGATACATTTGTCTTTAAAGACGACATACAGATGGCATATAAGCATATGACAAGATGATCGACATCATTAGTTCAGTTCAGTCACTCAGTCATGTCTGACCCCATGGATGGCAGCATGCCAGGCTTCCATGTCCATCACCAACTCCTGGAGTTTACTCAAACTCATGTCCATTGAGTTGGTGACGCCATCTAGGCATCTCATCCCCTATCATCCCCTTTTCCTCCTGCCTTCAATCCTTCCCAGCATCAGGTTTTTCCAATGAGTTACTTCTTCCCATCAGGTGGACAAAGTATTGGAATTTCAGCTTCAACATCAGTCCTTCCAATGAATATTCAGGATTGATTTCCTTTAGGATGGACTGGTTGGATCTCCTTGCAGTCCAAGGGACTCTCAAGAGTCTTCTCCAACACCACATTTCAAAAGCATCAATTATTCAGCGCTCAGCTTTCTTTATAGTCCAACTCTCATATCTGTACATGACTACTGGAAAAACCATAGCCTTGCCTAGATGGACTTTTGTTGTCAAAGTAATGTTTCTGCTTTTCAATATGTTGTCTAGGTTGGTCATAACTTTCCTTCCAAGGAGTAAGCGTCTTTTAATTTCATGGCTGCTGTCACCATCTGCCGTGATTTTGGAGCCCAAGAAAACAAAGTCTGTCACTGTTTCCATCGTTTCCCCATCTATTTGCCATGAAGTGATGGGACTGGATGCCGTGATCTTAGTTTTCTGAATGCTGAGCTTTAAGCCAACTTTTTCACTCTCCTCTTTCACTTTCATCAAGAGGTTCTTTAGTTCTTCTTCGCTGTCTGCCATAAGCATGATGTCATCTGCATATATGAGGTTATTGATATTTCTCCTGGCAATCTTGATTCCAGCTTGTGCTTCATCCAGCCCATTTCTCATGATGTACTCTCACTAGGGACATGCAAATAAAATCCATAATCATTTTATGCCCACTAGGATCACTAAAGCAAAAAAAAGATGATAATAAATGTGAAGAAATTGTAACCATTACACATTGCTGTGGGGTTGTTTCCCGTCCAAACTCATACTTCTTGCCCCACAACAGGCCAATAAATTGAGAGATAAGGTGTTTGGGCAAGGAATATTCATCTTATTTGGAAAGCCAGTAGGCTGAGAAGATTGTGGATTGGTATCCTCAAAACCCATCTCACTGGAGTTAGAATTCAGACTTCTTTTACACTAAAAGCGGAGGAGGTGTGTGGCTGGTTGTTGCAAACTTCTTAGTGCTGGCCAGACCCCAGAGGGGAATGTAATGATCTTTTGTTCTCGCATATGTCCATGTAGATATGCTAACAAAATTCCTGAAAACCTCCAACAAGATAAATGTTCTCTGTTCCACAACTTTTTATCTCTATATGAATGAAAAGTGTTATACCTTTAAAGGCTTGGGAGGCAGAGCCTTGAGAACGGGCTATGATGCATATTTCAGGCTATAGGCAACATTCCTTTACAGAAGTGCAGGGCCAGCACGACCAAGCAGAGGCAACAGAGCACAAGGGCTAGAGCTAAAGGACTGGATCCAGTATGGAGTTAGGTTTGTTTTTCTCCGTTATAGAACTGTAAATGGGCAGACACTTTGGAAACCAGTTCTTCAAAATGTTAAATATAGAATTACTATGTGATCTAACAATTCCACTCCTAGGTATCTACTCAGGTGAATTAAAAACATGCAACCACACAAAAACCTATACATGACTGCTAATAGCAGTATTATTCAGCCAAATGGTAGAAACAGCCCAACTGTCCATCAACTGATTGTATAAATAAAATGTGGAATGTCCATATACTAGAATTTTATTCAGCCATAAAAAAGAATGAAGTGCTGGTATAGGCTAAGCATGGGTGAAACTTGGAAACATTCTATGCAAACTGAAAGAAGCCAGTCACAAAAGACCACGTGGCACATGATTTTATTTATATGAAATATTCAGAATAGGCAAATTCACACAGACAGAAAGTAGATTAGTGGTTGCCACAGGCTGGAGGGAGACGAGGGAGAATGAGGAGTGACTGCTACTGGTACAGGGCTTCTTTTCAAGGTGGTGCAATTTTAATCCTGTCCACCACCTATGAAGGAAAAGAAAATGGCAACCTACCCCAATATTCTTGCCTGGAAAATCCCATGGACAGAGGAGCCTGGTGGGTTGCACCCCACGGGGTTGCAAAGAGTCAGATACAACTGAGCGACTAACACACCACCTATGAAGTAGAAACTGCTATTATCCCCATTTTTTTTACTGATAAGAAAACTGAAGTAGAGAGAGAGATGGAGCTGGTATTTAAACCCAAGTATTGTCCTTTTATAACAGTTTATAACTTTTCAAAGCTCTTTCATACAAATGGAATAATATATGCAGAAGTGCTTTGTGGATGATAAAGTACTATGCAAATGAAACTAATTAAACTATTTTAATGTAATCTGATTTGACCTCCACGATATTCCAGCGAGAGAGATAAGGTGTGTAATACTAGATCATTCTGTATACAAAAACAAACACACACAATTGTGAAGTGCAAAGTAAAGTGACTTGGCCAAGGTCACAAAGTTAGTATTTTCAGAACTAGTACCCACATTTTTTAAGTTTTATCTCTTAGGATGATAAATACTGTAAGTATTTTTCTTGCCAAGTGTATTTATAACTACATTAATTAATAGAATTAAAAGCATTTTAGTGCTCATAAATAAATCTTCGAATTATCCCTTCTGTTTTTTCAATGCCAGTCACTCCATAGATATCTTCCTGCTCCTCCCCATTTTTCCCCTATTCTCTAATACCTGGACTCTGATAGACTTTCTCTTACCCACTCCATGAATTAGGGAAGAGCCATCCAGGCTTCAGATTCCTCAACGCAGGGAAGACACATTCATCCTCTTAATAGAATGAGACCAGAGCATTAGCTCTTAAGACAGAGTCAGAGTGCAGTCACTAGGAGAAAGATGGATGTCTTCAGGTGACTACACAGCACTTGAAAATCACTCTTCAAATTAAAAAAAAAAGAAAAGAAAATCACTCTTCAAAGTGATTAAATGCACTTGAATTTAGATGTTAGGGATCAGAAGGAATTAGCTAAACTCCAAAAAAAAAAAAAAAAAAGGTTGGAAGAGTGAACCTAAATCTGGTGAAATCCTACACACTTGGGCTGCATTTATAGAGCTGTAATAACGATTTGGCTTCCCCAGTGGCTCAGCGGTAGAGAATCCGGCTGCAAAGCAGGAGACACAGGTTTGATCCCTCAGTTGAGAAGATCCCCTGGAGGGAAGAAATAGAACCCACTCCAGTATTCTTGCCTGGAGAATCCCATGGACAGAGGAGCCTGGCGGGCTATGGTCTATAGGGTCACACAGAGTGCAACACACGCACACAACAACCACTTATTGAAGACCTACTGTTGCCAGGCATTGCGTCGGGGAACTTTCATTTACTAAGCACACACACACACACAAGGTTCTTTCCATTTCACAGATGAAATTAAGCCATTTCCCTAAGGTCACACGGGTTGTAAGTGGTAGAGCCAGGATTTAAATTTTAAACTGATTTGAAAGCCCAAGCTCTTACTTTCTATTCTCCCTTGCTTTTCTCCATCTACACTCTAGCTATCGTTTTCAGTTGAACTTCGGCTATCTCAGTTCTGTCTCATCAGATTTGGTCTGCAATTGTTTCCACCTGTGTTTTCCTCAAGTACTATTTTTTATGATGTGTAGTAAACTTTATTGTGTCCTGCCTACATGAGAGACACAGTCACCTATCCCTTCTATCTTAGCTTATTTGGTATAGCTGTATATTCTTCTGCTGCTTTTATTTATTGACACTAGATTTGGGGGACGATCTATAGCTGTGCTACTCAAAGTGTAGTTTGAGGTCCAGTAGCATAAGCATCTGGAGAAGGCGATGGCACCCCACTCCAGTACTCTTGCCTGGAAAATCCCATGGACGGAGGAGCCTGGTAGGCTGCGGTCCATGGGGTCGCTAAGAGTCAGACACGACTGACTTCACTTTCACTTTTCACTTTCATGCATTGGAGAAGGAAATGGCAACCCACTCCAGTGTTCTTGCCTGGAGAATCCCAGGGACGGGGAAGCCTGGTGGGCTGCCGTCTATGGGGTCGCACACAGTCGGACACGACTGAAGCGACTTAGCAGCAGCAGCAGCAGCATAAGCATCACCTGGGACTTGTTAGAAATGTGGACTCAAAGGTCACACCCTGGACTTACTGAATTAGGACTTTCAGTTTATTAAGATTCCCCAAGGGAATGTCTGACCAACTCTTTGTGACCCCATCAACGGTAGCCTGCCAGGTTCCTCTGTTCATGGAATTCTCCAGGCAAGAATACTGGAGTGGGGAGCCATTCCCTTCTTCAGGGGATCTTCCCAACCCAGGCATAGAACCTGGGTTTCTCTCATTGCAGGCAGATTCTTTATCATTTGAGCCATATTTAAGTAAATGAATGAGTGGTTAAATGATTCCGAAAAGAAGCACTAGAGAGCTGGAGGAAGGAGCCAGCAAGCAGACTGTCTCCCTTATTCCTGGCTTTTGACCTCCTACTCAGACACAAATTATAGTCAGACATCCAACTAGTACAACGTATTTTGTTTCAATAAACTTGACATATGACAGACAAATTAGGAAATGGTTATTCATTGTACAAAAAGATGACAATGATTCTCTAAGACAGTGTGGCTTCCAAACTAGCAGTATCAGCCTCACCTGGGAATTTGTGAGAAATGCAAATTTTCAGACTGCCCTTTACTGCCTGATTCAGAAACTCTGGGGGTGGAGCCCAGCAATCTGCATTTTAATGAGCTTTCTAAGTGATTTTCCTGCAATTGAAATTTGAGAACTACTGTGCCAATGGATTAAATGAGAAGCTCCCCACTTGATAAAAGAATGTTGAAGAACATATTTACTGTTGAAGGAGACCTTATTTGTATTCTATGATTGAGTTTTTCTATGGGGCTTCCTAGGTGGCTCAAATGGTAAAAAATCTGCCTGTAATGCGGGACACCCAGATTCGATCCCTGGGTTGGGAAGATCCCCTGGAGAAGGGCATGGCTCCCCACTCCAGCATTCCTGCCTGGAGAATTCCATGGACAGAGGAGGCTGGTGGGCTACAGTCCATGGGGTTGCACAGAATTGGACATGACAGAGTGACTAAGAAATGGATCTTCAGAATCTTCCAGATTGTAGTTTGTTTCTTTAATAAAGCATTTAACACATAAATAAATTACTACTTATACATTTACTATGAATAGATGTATAGGGTACAATAGAAAAATATCACACCACACTGCACATGATGAGGGTTAAGTATTCTTTTATGACACTTCTACTGAGCTATTACGTAAAATATACCTCTTGCTATAAATAATGGTCAAAAACAATGTGAAAAGCATGGCTGTATATGGCACAAGGTTTGGTAGTTCTCATCCATAGCAACAGGAAAAGAACTGTAAACAGGCACACAAAAGAGTTAATTTTAAGGATCAAATTAGTAATCCTTGCTAAGGGAGAACATTCCTCAGGTTTTAAAAACGCTTTATATTTCTGTGCTCCTGTCTCAGATTCAAGCAGCGAGTTTGATTTCTTAGGTTGGTTGGGTGGTTGTTTTTTCCTGAGTGTCTGGGTTTTAGTGAGATGAGATGAAGGCACCCAGCAAATTATTAAAATCCCTATGCTAGACTACTATCAATACTATGTATGTCAACAACTATTAAAAGCAATTCATTGTTTTGGGATGAAATGTCCTATAGATATCAATTAGGTCTATCTGGTCTATTGTATCGTTTAAAGTTTGTGTTTCCTTGTTAATTTTCTTTTTAGTTGATCTACCCATAGGTGTGAGTGGGGTATTAACATCTCCCACTATTATTGTGTTATTGTTAATTTCTCCTTTCATACTTGTTAGCATTTGTCTTAAATATTGTGGTGCTCCTATGTTGAGTACATATATATTTATAATTGTTATATCTTCTTCTTGGATTGATCCTTTGATCATTATGTAGTGACCTTCTTTGTCTCTTTTCATAGCCTTTGTTTTAAAGTCTATATTATCTGATAAGAGTATTGCTACTCCTGTTTTCTTTTGGTCTCTATTTGCATGGAATATCTTTTTCCAGCCCTTCACTTTCAGTCTGTATGTGTCCCCTGTTTTGAGGTGGGTCTCTTGTAGACAACATATGTAGGGGTCTTGTTTTTGTATCCATTCAGCCAGTCTTTGTCTTTTGGTTGGGGCATTCAACCTATTTACGTTTAAGGTAATTATTGATAAGTGTGATCCTGTTGCCATTTACTTTATTGTTTCGGGTTTGAATTTATACACCCTTTTTGTGTTTCCTGTCTAGAGAATATCCCTTAGTATTTGTTGGAGAGCTGGTTTGGTGGTGCTGAATTCTCTCAGCTTTTGCTTGTCTGTAAAGCTTTTGAATTCTCCTTCATATTTGAATGAGATCCTTGCTGGGTACAATAATCTGGGCTGTAGGTTATTTTCTTTCATCACTTTAAGTATGTCTTGCCATTCCCTCCTGGCTTGAAGAGTTTCTGTTGAAAGATCAGCTGTTATCCTTATGGGAATTCCCTTGTGTGTTATTTGTTGTTTTTCCCTTGCTGCTTTTAATATTTGTTCTTTGTGTTTGATCTTTGTTAATTTGATTAATATGTGTTTTGGGGTGTTTTGCCTTGGGTTTATCCTGTTTGGGACTCTCTGGGTTTCTTGGACTTGACTGATTATTTCCTTCCCCAGTTTAGGGAAGTTTTCAACTATTATCTCCTCAAGTATTTTCTCATGGTCTTTCTTTTTGTCTTCTTCTTCTGGAACCCCTATGATTCAAATGTTGTAGCGTTTAATATTGTCCTGGAGGTCTCTGAGATTGTAAGACATACAGATGGCTAACAAACACATGAAAAGATGCTCAACATCACTCATTATCAGAGAAATGCAAATCTAAACCACTATGAGGTACCATTTCACGCCAGTCAGAATGGTTGCGATCCAAAAGTCTACAAGCAATAAATGCTGGAGAGGGTGTGGAGAAAAGGGAACCCTCTTACACTGTTGGTGGGAATGCAAACTAGTACAGCCACTATGGAGAACAGTGTGGAGATTCCTTAAAAAACTGGAAATAGAACTGCCTTATGATCCAGCAATCCCACTGCTGGGCATACACATTGAGGAAACCAGAAGGGAAAGAGACACGTGTACCCCAATGTTCATCACAGCACTGTTTATAATAGCCAGGACATGGAAGCACCCTAGATGTCCATCAGCAGATGAATGGATAAGAAAGCTGTGGTACATATACACAATGGAGTATTACTCAGCCATTAAAAAGAATACATTTGAATCAGTTCTAATGAGGTGGATGAAACTGGAGCCTATTATACAGAGTGAAGTAAGCCAGAAAGAAAAACACCAATACTGTATACTAATGCATATATATGGAATTTAGAAAGATGGTAACAATAACCCTGTATACAAGACAGCAAAAGAGATACTGATGTATAGAACAGTCTTTTGGACTCTGTGGGAGAGGGAGAGGGTGGGATGATTTGGGAGAATGGCATTGAAATATGTATAATATCATATATGAAATGAGTCGCCAGTCCAGGTTTGATGCACGATTCTGGATGCTTGGGGCTGGTGCACTGGGATGACCCAGAGGGAGGGTATGGGGAGGGAGGAGGGAGGAGGATTCAGGATGGGGAACACATGTATACCTGTGGCAGATTCATTTCAATATATGGCAAAACCAATACAATATTGTAAAGTTAAAAAATAAAATAAAATAAAAAATAAATAAAACCTTTAAAAAAAAGCTACAAGGGGGAAAAAATTAAAAAAATAAAAGCAATTCATTTAGTATTTACATAATGTAGAAATAAGTGAAGATAATCCAAATGAGAATGAACAGTAGTTATTTATTCAGACCTGGCTATACAGCAAGAGATTCTGCCGCCATCACTTGAGTTTGGGAGAGACTCAAAGCCAGGCAGGGGAGTGGGGATGCTTTAGGGTAAAATAACAGAAAGGCTTCAGTGTGCTCTGATGGAGAAGCTGAAGGCAGGCTGGCTAGGAGTGGAGTATCCTCCTAGTAAGGCAGCATATTTGACTTGTTGATTCTGATTTGCAAATGGGGTGCAAAACATTGGAAGGCTATTCCTGATGTTCTGGGGCAGTTGCTGAAGACGTTGTGTCTTGGCTTTGTGGATTACTTGTTGTAAGGGGTTAGAGTTCTATGGTCAGATACATTTGGCCATTGCCTCACTATCCAAAAGGCAAAGCAACTATTGAACCAGCAGGGCAAGTTTATTCTTTTATTCAATACTTACAGTCTCTTGCCAACCTGCCCAGTGAATCAAAGATTAAATGACGGTTGCATCTTGTCAGCCTGTAGGTCAGTTTCCCTCCCTTGATCTGATTAGTTAACATTGGCAGCGATGGCACACACCAAGCTTCTGGTGAGCTGGAAATGCCTGCTGATGCTGAAACATCCTCACTGGCTATCAGTCAGCTCTAGGATGGCTACACTGAGCCTGTGGTAACCTAAGTGAGCCATAAGAACTAGGGACCCCACAGTGGCCATAACCGTTCACCCCTCTGCAGCCCCGCAACAAAGCAGGTCCCCAGTCCAGCTGCCTGCCCTGACTGATTCGGGCTGCCATGTCGCTTTCACTTGCTTCTGAAGTTACTCAGCCAATCTCCACTGTGGGTGGGATTGTAACAACTTCAGCAACTCAAAAAAGTCAAACATCTAATATTCTCCTTTTTCAACTAAAGATCTCAGCAAGATAACAACTGCAGCACATGAAGCAATGGCGAGAGGATCTCACCATAAAGCCCAATTACCATGGACCAGTGACATTCTTAGTGACATGTGCACCCTTTCCAAAGTTCGGGATCTTCCAGCTTATAAGGCAGAAATTTTATCTCACCATAGAAGATAAAAACACTAAATACTCCCTTTTCGCCTCTCTTAAAACCAGGGGGCTGGCTGTGGCCTGGGCTCCACCAACTGGACAAACTTATATAAACCCTAAACTTCTCTATGCAAATGCAAAAATCCCTTAAGAAATCCCTATTTCTCATTATTATGTCTTCTGATATTTAATAGTGTGTATCAGAAAAATGAAGGAGAAACAAGGGAAGGAAGAAGAGGGAAGAGTCAATGAGATCTGTTTTAAATGGGAGATTTTTTGACCAGATTTTTCAAGTTTAAACAGAAAGTCCAGTTTCTGAGATTATAACAATTAACATGAATTTATCTAGCACCAAAAGACTAGAACATAGAATCTGACAGGTTTAAAAACAGTTAAAAATGGTGCATCAAAAATTTCAATATGACAGTATAAATTGTGTATTCATTCATTCAACAAACAAATAATTTAATGTGCACCTTTCATATGCCAGACATTATTTTTCAGGTACCTAGAGTACAAAAGCAAACAAAACAAGATTGTAATTTTGTGGAGTTTACATTCTAGTGAAGGAATAAACTTTATAAATAGACAAATTAATATAGAATATATCATCTGGTGACAAAATTGCTGAAGAAAAGTAAAAGCAAATGAGGAGATAGAAAACGAAAGAGATCAGGAAAGGCCTATCTGAAGAAGCAATATTTGACCAGAGATCTGAAGGAAGAGGGGAAGGGCTCCACTGGGAGAATTGGGTGAAGAGAATGTGTAAAGGTCTGGAGAGCAACAAGGCCAGTGTGACTGGAGTGAAATAAGGAAGGGGCAGTGATAGCAATGGAGTCAGAGAGGTGGGGGGTTGGGTAGGTGACTCATGACCTCTGTGGACCCAAATCCTCGGCTTTTACTCTGAGGTAGTATTGGAGAAGAAAATGGCAACCCACTCCAGTGTTCTTGCCTGGAGAATCCCAGGGACAGGGGAGCCTGGTGGGCTGCCGTCTATGGGGTCACACAGAGTCGGACACAACTGAAGTGACTTAGCAGCAGCAGCAGCAGGAAGACTTTGGGCTATTTTGAACAAAGTTACATCAGCTTATAGGCTTTAGAAAAATCACACACACACACATACACACACGAGCGTGTTTGTATGTAAAATGTGAAATCTGAATAAGACCTATAGATTATGCCAAAGACAATTTTTTGATTTTGATATTGTACTATAGTTTTTATAAGATTTTACCACTGGCTTTAGCAATACGTGAACCGTGAACTTCCTGATGTTCAAGCTGCTTTTAGAAAAGGCAGAGGAACCAGAGATCAAATTGCCAACATCCGCTGGATCATGGAAAAAGCAAGAGAGTTCCAGAAAAACATCTATTTCTGCTTTCTTGACTATGCCAAAGCCTTTGACTGTGTGGATCACAATAAACTGTGGAAAATTCTGAAAGAGGTGGGAATACCAGACCACCTGACCTGCCTCTTGAGAAATCTGTATGCAGGTCAGGAAGCAAGAGTTCAAACTAGACACGGAACAACAGACTGGTTCCATTTCAGGAAAGGAGTACGTCAAGGCTGTATATTATCACCCTGCTTATTTAACTTATATGCAGAGTACATCATGAGAAACGCTGGACTAGAAGAAACACAAGCTGGAATCAAGATTGCCAGGAGAAATATCAATAACCTCAGATATGCAGATGACACCACCCTTATGGCAGAAAGTGAAGAGGAACTAAAAAGCCTATTGATGAAAGTGAAAGAGGAGAGTGAAAAAGTTGGCTTAAAGCTCAACATTCAGAAAACGAAGATCATGGCATCCGGTCCCATCACTTCATTGGAAATAGATGGGGAAACAGTGGAAACAGTGTCAGACTTTACTTTTTTGGGCTCCAAAATCACTGCAGATGGTGATTGCAGCCATGAAATTAAAAGACGCTTACTCCTTGGAAGGAAAGTTATGACCAATCTAGATAGCATATTCAAAAGCAGAGACATTACTTTGCCAACAAAGGTCTGTCTAGTCAAGGCTATGGTTTTTCCTGTGGTCATGTATGGATGTGAGAGTTGGACTGTGAAGAAGGCTGAGTGCTGAAGAATTGATGCTTTTGAACTGTGGTGTTGGAGAAGACTCTTGAGAGTCCCTTGGACTGCAAGGAGATCCAACCAGTCCATTCTGAAGGAGATCAGCCCTGAGATTTCTTTGGAGGGAATGATGCTGAAACTGAAACTCCAGTACTTTGGCCACCTCATGCGAAGAGTTGACTCATTGGAAAAGACTCTGATGCTGGGAGGGATTGGGGGGAGGAGGAGAAGGGGACGACAGAGGATGAGATGGCTGGATGGCATCACTGACTCGATGGATGTGAGTCTGAGTGAACTCTGGGAGTTGGTGATGGACCGAGAGGCCTGGCGTGCTGCGATTGATTCATGGGGTCGTGAAGAGTTGGACACGACTGAGCGACTGAACTAACTAACCACTGGAGGAGACTGTCTTGTCTCTACTATTTTTGTAGCTTCTTGTGAATCTATAATTATTTCAAAATAGAAAGTTAAAAGAAGAAAAGGATCCCCGGCTGCTGTGTAGAGAACAGATGTGAGGCAGGACAGAGGTGGGGAAGCAGGACTGGAAGTAGGGAGTGAACAGGATGTGAAATATAGGGGCCAGCAGAGAGAGGTATGTCAAAGTCTTTTAGGGGACATAACTATTGATATTGAAGAGTGAAAACTATATGGTGGGTAAAGGAAGAAAGAAAAAATAGTAGAAATGGTGACATGGTTCACCCTCTTGTATTCTGTAGGCCCATACTTAAAACTATGTTAGTTAGAATCATTTTTCTCTCTCTTTTTTAAGGTATCCAATGGAGATTGCAATGTCTCCCACTTATGAAGTCCTTTAACAAAGCTCATTAAATGGTAATATTGCTAACATGTTGCCTGTAACCTGGACTGAAAAGTATTTTCCCATCTTTGTGATTCCCATTCACAGCCAGACTGGACTTCATGGGTTTCTCCAAATGTTCTCTGAACTGATTCTACCTGGATTTTTTCCCTCAATTCCTATTTCAGTTTCAAGGCCTGGTTCAATTGCCACCTCTTCTTTGAAGCCTTCTGATTCTCTCTGCCAAAAGAAAGAGCTCTTTACTATGAACTCAGAAATAATTTTATTTATATATTTCTTAAAGCATTTATCAATTCCTTTCTCTGGTTTTTGTTACGTATTGGAAAAGTATGTCCTTCTCATTAGACTGTAGACAAGTTTCCAGAGGTGAGAGACCCTGTCTCACCTAGCTGCTAGAGAGTAGTCCTTGCTAGCTCCAACTAGAGAAGCCCACACACACAGCAACGAAGGCCCAGCGAAGCCCCCACCAAATGTTTAAAAAAACACAACATTCCTGTGCTCCCCACATTGGCTAATAGTATATGCGAGCTTAATGAATTTTTTAAAATTTATTTTTAATTGGGGAAAAATTGCTTTACAATGTTGCACTAGTTTCTGCCATACAGCAACCCAAATCAGCCATTCAGTGAATGTTAAATGTTGAATGACTGAATGATATCACTGGGTGATGTTTTCATGTAGCTTACAGTTACTTCTGTGTATAGCTATTAGCACTTCCAGGAATACTTCTTTCACCTCCCACCCTGGGGCAAACTTACTTAGCATTGTAATGTGAAAGAGTGATACATCTTGATTCATGATATGAATATATTCCATTTGGCCTGGTACTTGAAGTATGTAGGTAATGGAGGAGAAATATTGTTTGAAATGTTCAGAGACAGAGACCACTCTGTGGAAAATTCTTCCACTCATGAGCTTTTCAAATTATATGCAGAGGATTTGGTTGTCATTGGAGCCTTGTTAAAAAGGAAAAATCTCTCTTCAGTTCAGTTCAGTTCAGTTGTTCAGTCATGTCCAACTCTTTGTGACCCCATGAACTGCAGCACGCCAGGCTTCCCTGTCCATCACCAACTCCTGGAGCTTGCTCAAACTCATGTCCATCGAGTTGGTGATGCCATCCATCCATCTCATCCTCTGTTACCCATTTCTCCTCCTGCCCTCAATCTTTCCCAGCATCAGAGTCTTTTCCAAGGAGTCAGATCTTTGCATCAGGTGGCCAAAGTATTGGAGCTTCAGCTTCAGCATCAGTCCTTCCAGTGAATAGTCAGGACTGATTTCCTTTAGGATTGACTGGTTGGATCTCCTTGTAGTCCAACGGACTTCCAAGAGTCTTCTCCAACACCACAGTTCAAAAGCATCAATTCTTTGGTGTGCAGCTTTCCTTATGGTCCAACTCTCACATCCATACATGACTACTGGAAAAACCATAGCTTTGACTAGATGGACCTTTGTTGGCAATGTAATGTCTCTGCTTTTTAATATGCTGTCTAGGTTGGTCATGGCTTTTCTTCCAAGGAGCAAGGGTCTTTTAATTCATGGCTGCAGTCACCATCTGCAGTGATTTTGGAACCCAAGAAAATAAAATCTGTCACTGTTTCAATTGTTTCCCCATCTATTTGCCATAAAGTGATGGGACCAGATGCCATGATCTTCCTTTTTTGAATGTTGAGTTTTAAGCAAGCTTTTTCACTCTCCTCTTTCACTTTTATCAAGAGGCTCTTTAGTTTCTCTTCGCTTTATGCCATTAAAGTGGTGTTATCCACATATCTGAGGTTGATATTTCTCCCTGCATCTTGATTTCAGCTTGTGCTTCATCCAGCCTGGCATTTCGCATGATGTACTCTGCATATAAATTAAATAAGCAGGGTAACAATATACAGCCTTGACGTACTCCTTTTCCAATTTTGAACCAGTCCATTGTTCCGTGTCCAGTTCTAACTGTTGCTTCCTAACCTGCATACAGATTTCTCAGGAGGCAGGTAAGGTGGTCTGGTATTCCCATCTCTTTAAGAATTTTCCACAGTTTCTCTTTTAGTAGAAATATATACAATATGTAGCTTATACAATTGAAAATGTCATATTTTTAAAAATCCTGGTGAAAATCATGCAAAAATAGAATTTATCAGACTTCATTTGTAGAACACAAACCTATAGCAATTATAATTATTACAAACAATAGCTATTTTTAGTAGACTTTATTTTTTTAGAGCAGATTTAGGTTCACAGCAAAACAGAGTGGAAGGTACAGAGATTTCTCATGTATTTCCTACTCTCCCCCCCAACTCCACCCCCATGCTGTCATGCAAAGCCTCCTCCATTTTCAACATTCCTCACTAGAGCAGTACATTTGTTACAAGTAATGAACCTACCTTGACACATCATCACCATCAAAGTCCATAGTAAATACGAACTTTCTGAGCTAGTGGTAAAGAACCTGCCTGCCAATGCAGGAGACAAAAGAGATGAAGGTTTGATCCCTGTGTAAGGAAGATCCCCTGGAGGAAGAAATGGCAACCCACTCCAATATTCTTGCCTGGAGAATCCCAAGGACAGAGAAGCCTGGAAATTTACAGAGCGTAGGGTAGTGAAGAATCGGACATGACTGAAGAGACTTAGCATATTTATAATAATAATTCTACATATTTTTCTTAATTAATGCTTTCCAATTTTATAAACTTCAGGACCCACAAATATTTGCTTTTCAACAAGGTGATTAATGTTTCCTTTTAGGTTCTAGTCTCTATTGAGAATTATTCTTCTTATGCAAATATACAACCTTGAAATTCCCTGAAGTGATCTCTCCTGTTTATTTCTGGCCAGTCTTCCAAATTATATTTCAATCTGGGTGGGAAATTTAATTAAGTGCTATTTTAAGGCTTACTGTGAGATGTCAATCCTTTTTTTTTTCATTAAGAATTTAGATATGTTGGTAATGAATACAATTAATTCATAAAGGAATACTCTAAGTTTGTTGATACATTGTTGACAACTAGCTTTAGTGCAATAAATTATCGGCTTTGTAATCATAAAAGTAGGGATAGAATAAGAACAATATTGACAAGTCCAACAAACTCAAGCAAAGAGAGGAGCCAAAATGCAAACCTGCTCCCAACACTAAAGAAAACCACAGCCTTCAATTTCTTCCTTAACACTGTTTTCATGCTTTCAGAGTGGAGCTGCAGTTCAGTTCAGTTGCTCAGTCATGTCTGACTCTTTGCCACCCCATGGAAAGCAGCACTCCAGGCCTCCCTGTCCATCACCCACTCCCGGAGTTTACTCAGACTTATGTCCATTGAGTCGGTGATGCCATCCAACCATCTCATCCTCTGTCATCCCTTTCTCCTCTTACCTTCAATCTTTCCCAGCA
Source organism: Bos taurus (assembly GCF_002263795.3). Lineage (NCBI taxonomy): Eukaryota > Metazoa > Chordata > Mammalia > Artiodactyla > Bovidae > Bos > Bos taurus. Next base: position 42,145,012 of record NC_037336.1, read on the forward strand.
TCAGGGTCTTTTCCAAGGAGTCAGTTCCTCTTATCAGGTGGCCAAAGTATTGGAGTTTCAGCTTCAGCATCAGTCCTTCCAATGAATGCTCAGGACTGATTTCCTTTAGGATGGACTGGTTGGATCTCCTTGCAGTTCAAGGGACTCGCAAGAGTCTTCTCCAACACCACAGTTCAAAAGCATCAATTCTCTGGTGCTCAGCTTTCTTTATAGTCCAACTCTCACATCCATACATGACTACTGGAAAAAACATAGCCTTGCCTAGATGGACCTTTGTTGGCAAAGTAATGTCTCTGCTTTTTAATATGCTGTCTAGGTTGGTCATAACTTTTCTTCCAAGGAGCAAGCATCTTTTAATTTCATGGCTACCGTCACCATCTGCAGTGATTATGGAGTCCCCAAAAATAAAGTCTGTCACTGTTCCCCCATCTATTTGCCATGAAGTGATGTGGCCAGTTCTATGAAGGCCTACAAGACCTTTTAGAACTAACACCCAAAATAGATGTCCTTTTCATTATAGGGGACTGGAATGCAAAAGTAGGAAGTCAAGAAACACCTGGAGTAACAGGCAAATTTGGCCTTGGAATACAGAATGAAGCAGGACAAAGATGAATAGAGTTTTGCCAAGAAAATGCACTGGTCATAGCAATCACCCTCTTCCAACAACACAGAGAAGACTGTACACATGGACATCACCAGATGGTCAACACCACAATCAGACTGATTATGTTCTTTGCAGCCAAAGATGGAGAAGCTCTATACAGTCAGCAAAAACAAGACAGGGAGCTGACTGTGGCTCAGATCATGAGCTCCTTATTACCAAATTCAGACTGAAATTGAAGAAAGTAGGGAAAACCACTAGACCATTCAGGTATGACCTAAATCAAACCCCTTATGATTATACAGTGGAAGTGAGAAATAGATTTAAGGGTCTAGATCTGATAGAGTGCCTGATGAACTATGGAATGAGATTCGTGACACTGTACAGGAGACAGGGATCAAGACCATCCCCATGGAAAAGAAATGCAAAAAAGCAAAATGGCTGTCTGGGGAGGCCTTACAAATAGCTGTGAAAAGAAGAGAAGCAAAAAGCAAAGGAGAAAATGAAAGATATAAGCATCTGAATGCAGAGTTCCAAAGAATAGCAAGGAGAGATAAGAAAGCCTTCCTCAGAGATCAATGCAAAGAAATAGAGGAAAACAACAGAATGGGAAAGACTAGAGATCTCTTTGAAAATTAGAGATACCAAGGGAACATTTCATGCAAAGATGGGCTCGATAAAGGACAGAAATGGTATGGACCTAACAGAAGCAGAAGATATTAAGAAGAGGTGGCAAGAATACACAGAAGACCTGTACAAAAAAGATGTTCACGACCCAGATAATCACGATGGTGTGATCACTGACCTAGAGCCAGACATCCTGGAATGTGAAGTCAAGTGGGCCTTAGAAAGCGTCACTACGAACAAAGCTAGTGGAGGTGATGGAATTCCAGTTGAGCTATTCCAAATCCTGAAAGATGATGCTGTGAAAGTGTTGCACTCAATATGCCAGCAAATTTGGAAAACTCAGCAGTGGCCACAGGACTGGAAAAGGCCAGTTTTCATTCCAATCCCAAAGAAAGGCAATGCCAAAGCATGCTCAAACTACCGTACAATTGCACTCATCTCACATGCTAGTAAAGTAATGCTCAAAATTCTCCAAGCCAGGCTTCAGCAATATATGAACCGTGAACTTCCTGATATTCAACCTGGTTTTAGAAAAGGCAGAGGAACCAGAGATCAAATTGCCAACATCCGCTGGATCATGGAAAAAGCAAGAGAGTTCCAGAAAAACATCTATTTCTGCTCTATTGACTATGCCAAAGCCTTTGACTGTGTGGATCACAATAAACTGTGGAAAATTCTGAAAGAGATGGGAATACCAGACCACCTAACCTGCCCCTTGAGAAACCTGTATGCAGGTCAGGAAGCAACAGTTAGAGCTGGACATGGAACAACAGACTGGTTCCAAATAGGAAAAGGAGTCCGTCAAGGCTGTATATTGTCACCCTGCTTATTTAACTTATATGCAGGGTACATAATGAGAAACGTTGGACTGGAAGAAGCACAATCTGGAATCAAGATTGCCAAGAAATATCAATAACCTCAGATATGCAGATGACACCATCCTTATGGCAGAAAGTGAAGAGGAACTCAAAAGCCTCTTGATGAAAGTGAAAGTGGAGAGTGAAAAAGTTGGCTTAAAGCTCAACATTCAGAAAATGAAGATCATGGCATCCAGTCCCATCACTTCATGGGAAATAGATGGAGAAACAGTGGAAACAGTGTCAGACTTTATTTTTCTGGGCTCCAAAATCACTGCAGATGGTGACTGCGGCCATGAAATTAAAAGACGCTTACTCCTTGGAGGAAAAATTATGACCAACCTAGATAGCATATTCAAAAGCAGAGACATTACTTTGCCAACAAAGGTCTGTCTAGTCAAGGCTATGGTTTTTCCTGTGGTCATGTATGGATGTGAGAGTTGGACTGTGAAGAAGGCTGAGCGCCGAAGAATTGATGCCTTTGAAATGTGGTGTTGGAGAAGACTCTTGAGAGTCCCTTGGACTGCAAGGAGATCCAACCAGTCCATTCTGATGGAGATCAGCCCTGGGATTTCTTTGGAGGGAATGATGCTGAAGCTGAAACTCCAGTACTTTGGCCACCTCATGCGAAGAGTTGACTCATGGGAAAAGACTCTGATGCTGGGAAGGATTGGGGGCAGGAGGAGAAGGGGATGACAGAGGATGAGATGGCTGGATGGCATCACTGACTCGATGGACGTGAATATGAGTGAACTCCGGGAGTTGGTGATGGACAGGGAGGCCTGGCGTGCTGCGATTCATTGGGTGTCAAAGAATCGGACATGACTGAGCGACTGAACTGAACTGAACTGAACTGATGGGACCAGATGCCATGATCTTAGTTTTTTGAATGTTGAATTTTAAGCCAGCTTTTTCACTCTCCTCTTTCACTTTTATCAAGATGCTCTTTAGTTCTTCTTCACTTTCTCCCATAAGGATGGTGTCATCTGCATATCTGAGGTTATTGATATTTCTCCCGGCAATCTTGATTCCAGCTTGTGCTTCATCCAGTCCAGCATTTCTCATGATGTACTCTGCTTACAAGTTAAATAAGCAGGGTGACAATATACAGCCTGGACGTACTCCTTTCCTGATTTGGAACCAGTCTGTTGTTCCATGTCCAGTTTGAACTCTTGCTTCCTGACCTGCATACAGATTTCTCAGGAGGCAGGTCAGGTGGTCTGGTATTCTCATATCTTTCAGAATTTTCCACAGTTTATTGTGATCCACACAGTCAAAGGCTTTGGCGTAGTCAATAAAGAGTGGAGCATTACCCATTCTAATGTCTTTTCAACCCATACTTCCCTTCACATTCTCTCCAGTGTTAAGACTGAGGTTTCATTGCACCCTAAGGGCCTTAGGAAGCTATTGAATGAAAGGACTGCAATGGGTTAATACTTCTTACCTCGTCAAAGTTCCAACATGTGGATCATGCTCTCAAATTTCAACTGGAATAATGTTGAGGATGCTTTTTGTAAATAATTTGTACAGGAATATCCCTGGTGGTCCTGTGACTAAGATTCTGTGCTCCCATTGCAGGGGGCCCAGGTTCCATCCCTGGTTAGGGAACTAGATCCTACAGGTAGCAACTAAAGATCCCTCATGCTGCAATGAATACTGAAGATCCCACTGCTGCAGCTAAGACCAGCACAGCCAAACAAATATTTTTTTAAAAGTGTTGTACAAATGTTACTTTGTTGATGTTATTGTTGTCATCATAATGCGGATAACTTGTCACCTCTGTGAAACCAAATAATATCCTTCAATTTATATTAGAGGAGATTCAGCTGTTAATGGGGAAAATCCTGACACTGAAATCAAGTAATGAGGTATAATGTTAAAGAAGATTTGCTAAGCTTTGATAGTGAAGGTTATCCTAGGGTGGAGAAGGGGGAAAAGACTGGAAATAATTGCATGTATCTTATTAATTTGGTTCTTTCCAGTCTCTTTGAGGTTAATTACATTAAGCAGAAAATTAAATCATGTTGACTATGGCTACACAAATGTATTTTGGTATGTATAAATGTAAGTCAACACCAGTAGTTGCAAGCATGAATGAGTGAAAGATTCACTCTAAGGAAAAAGCAAATTATTAGGAGGAATGAAAGAACAGCTAGGCTTTTTACATTTGAGAGGAAATATCTACCTAGTAATTAAAATGAATTGGTGAAAATTGTCACCTACAGAATAAATTTACATATAGAGAAAACTTTAAAAATGTCTTTTAACATGTCCTGTAGACTAAAGAAAATGTATTGGTAGCTCTAGTTCAACCAAATTCACTGCTATTATATCTTTCAATTAAAAGATATCTTGAAAGAAACAATTGTCTAAAAACAATTAAAAAAATTAGAGTCAGAAAATTGTGATTAATTAAAGGTATGATTTGGATTTGCCTTGGAGAATATTTGGGTGACCTGAGTTCATCTATGATGAATAACATTAAGTTCTAAGACAAAGTGAATTTATACCTTTGAAAATAGAAGATACATTTTCAAATCTTTAATATTTTAATTTGGTAAAAAAATTCATATTTTAGATTGGTCTAGAGTTTAGCAAATAAATGTGATTTGTTCAAAATTTTGTTTCATGGTTCAGTTCTGTTCAAACCACTCATATGCATGACCCAAAGCTGCAGCGAATTACTCCTGCAGAAAAAGCATCAGAAGAGGAATATTTATCATGAATAATTTATATTGACACAAGGTTATAAAACTGATGTATTATCTTTATACAAATGCTGAGTAAAACCTATAATCAGAGTAATAAAAAGCAACCATTTCAGCAGTATTAAAACCTGGGAAAACTTTATTACAAATTCAAGAGAAACAAGAGGAACTTCGGGATCCTACCCACTGCAGTTGAGCCAATTTTATGACAAATTTGTTTCTGAAGCAAGGCAAATTGCTTTGGGCATATCAGCATTCGGTGATCACAGTGCTGTGCTGACTTCTTAGTCCAATTCTCTTCCCCTCACTTCTGTTCTACTTCTTCCCCTCAAATACCGTCTTTGAAAACGTTATACAGAAAAAAGTGAGGATAGGAATACAGAGAATTGATTTTTTGAAATTTCATTTCAAAATGGGTAGGTAGGACATTTGAAAGGGGAGAATGCATGTGCATATAGTCTGTTATGAAGTCATCCCTGATTATGATAAATACTATCTTTGAGGACATGAAATAGAAGATGATAAGTGACCAGATTTCTTTTCTAACAATGGAAGGTATACTGAAAGGAGCCTAGTAAATAGACTATATAACCTTAAAGTGAGTTAAAATACAGTGTAATATTTATCATATTGTTTTCCAATTTTCACTGTGAAGTGAAGTGAAGTCGCTCAGTCGTGTCCGACTCTTTGCGACCCCATGGACAGGCTCCTCTGTCCATGGGATTTCCCAGGCAATAGTACTGGAGTGGATTGCCAAACAGCCTTTAATCTTCACAAAAGCTCTGTGAGGTGAGTCGGGTGGGCCTTTCCTTTTGGTCCCCTGAGGGGCGATGCAGATGTTGGGACAGGCCCCGGTCAGAACTGCCTCGGGAAAACAGGCTCGTTCGCAGATCAGGGCACCAGCAGTCTCGGCTCCCAGTTTGGCTGACACCAGCTTCTGGGATCTCACAGTCGGCGAACAAAGAGGCTGCAGAGAGCGTCTGCTCCCCCAGCGGTCCCTCCTCCTAGCGCAGATTCCTGCCCACGCTCTGCGCTGGAGTGCCAGTTGCTCTCAGGGGAATGCGAGGGTCAGCGACGAGTTGGTAGTCAGGGGGCTCTGGCTTTGTGGCGTCAGCGTAATCTGAGTTTGAACCCCCAGACCTTCTCTTACTGTGCTTGACTGTAGGCAATCTATCTGAGCCTCATTTTCCTTTATCTGGAGAGTGGGCATGCTTTATTCCAAGGAATTCGCCGACCATCATTTAAAGCAATAAAGGTCTTTGCCTACCACGTGTGTCGAAGAAAATGCTATGAATATTTTAGCTCTGGGATAGGTCGGTCACCATCTCTACCAGCGTGGGAAATCTCCATCTGCAAAATGGGCGCAATGTAGATTGCGGTCTTTTAAGAGCTAACATCGCTTTGCAAAAGGCCCCTAACAAACCCCTCACCGGCCCTCCTAGCAGCTCCCGCTTTGTCCCCACGCCGCCCTATCCTGAGAGACCCTAGTTTCCAAACTGTGGAGGAGCCGATTCGGAACTTAAAGAAACATTCTTATCAAACCAGGGAAATAGAAGAGAGTGTATGACAGGGTGACGTAGGTATGGAAGACAGGGGAGGCAAGGAAGACTCAGCTCTGCTTCGAATGGGTGCGACCCCGCTCGCAGGCAGGTGAACCGCCCGCGCCCACTGCTCGGCCGGGAAGCCTCGGCTTGGACCCAATAAACAGATCTTCGCGACCTGGAGTGGGACCCTGGGCCAGGAAACGGAAGTGGGGGGGGGACGAGAAACTTTAGGGTAGACGCGGGGCCTTAAAAGAGGGTCTACCAGAGCTCGAGGGGCGGAGCTGAAGCTAAGCGGGCAGGGCTAAGGGCGGGACCTCGCGGAGATCTTCGGCTGCGCGCGCCACGTCTCCTTCAGCGAGCTAGTGAGGGAGAAGCGAGGGGCGGGGGAGGGAAAAACCGAGTGGGGCGGGAGCTCTCTCTTCTCGCGAGAGCTGGAGAAGGCAGCGGCAGTGGCGGCGGCGTGTCCCTGAGAGTAGCGTGGGGGCGGGGAGGAGAGGCGGCGGCGGCGGCGGCGTAGGAGCTACGCCACACGGGGTCGGGGAGCTGGGAGCTGGATTGCAGAGCGGGGTCGTGGTGGCGGCGGTGAGAAGAGGGAGGCGGAGGAGGGGGTGCCATGGCGGGGCAGCAGTTCCAGTACGATGACAGCGGGAACACCTTCTTTTACTTCCTCACCTCCTTCGTGGGGCTCATCGTGATTCCGGCCACATACTACCTCTGGCCCCGAGATCAGAATGCCGGTGAGTCCCGCCGGCAGCTGCCTGTTGACCCGCGCAGGCCCCACCGGCTCCTCCGGGCCGCGCCGCTCCGGCCCAGCCCAGCCCGCCGCGCACAGGGTGATAACGCCCGCGCGGCCGGGCCTCGCGTCCAGGCGTCCGCCGCCCGCGGGGCCCGGGCTCGGTGGTGTTTCCCTGGGTGTCTCTCTGGGCTCCTCCCACCCCCCTTATTGTCCTCCTCAGGAGTTTCGCTGTGCTCCCTCTCCCCTATTGTTCTGGACGTTCCTTGCAGCCGTGTCCTGCCCCTTTGTCTTCTCTGCCTCGGGTTTTATTGGTATTTTTCTTTATGGAGGGAGCAGGATGGGATCGCGAGGATGGGAATTGGAAGGTGAGAGAAGAGTTGGCAAAGGAAGAAGACAAGCGTGCAGGCTCCACTCTGAGCCGCCAAGCCACGGTCCTCTTTCCCTGACACCCCCGTTTCCCTGTTGCAGCTGTCGTTACAGATGTTTAGGGCACCATCTGAGTTGGGTGGCATGTATAGGACTCCAGCTGAGCTCCCCAACCGTCCCCCACCTCTCCGTGCCTTTCCCTCGTTGCCTTTTCATTTGTTCACTCACACTGTGGGGGTTGGAAGCAATGATGTTATTCTCCTTAGCAAGAATTAGGCATTTCTCTATTTCCTTCTCTTCGAAGTTTCCTGTTTATGGCGAAAAAAGCTTAAGTATGAAGGAAGGATTAAGGCTTGTAGGTAGATAGGTTGTGAGGTGGTTGGTCCATTTTCTTTCAGTTCTAAATTTTTTCACTTTGAACGACATTGGTGTAGAACACATAATTAAATAGATTCTTGTCAAGGCATTTTATGTTTGGGTAATGTTTAGATTCCATTTGTTGCACTCTTGTTAGGATATATGGCAGGTGATATTCTTAAGACTGATAGAACTGCAAGGCCTTAATAGGTTGTTTATGGAGGTTGCTTATGGTGCGTTAACAGTAACAGGTTTTGAGTATGAACATTTAGGGAAGGTTTTCTGTTTCTCAAGAGCTCTGGTAACTTGAATAAATAGACTCTCAAGTTGGGTGTGTTGGGGGTCTACGTTGTCCAGGTGATATACTTTACTTTGGGGACATTGTGACCCAGTGAAGCATTGAATCAACCCAGGTCTTGTTAAGCTTTAAGACTGATTCAGTGCTTTTGGCTGCTTACTGTTTCACAGGAAAATAAAATAAGTTCAAATATTAAAATATCATGTTGTATTATTCAAAATTACTACTACAGACCCACACCCTTTATTCAAAATGCTTGAGGACAGATATACCACAGAATTTTTCAGATTTTAGAAAGATAATACCTGCCCTAACAAGCCAATCAAGCAAATTATTCCAACAGCTTTTTAAGTGAGTGACTTAATGACTACTTTTTAAGTGAGATGAATAAAGATTATAAATAGCCTCCTATCAGTACAAGTCACCAAATTATTTTCCTTCAAACATATGTAGGCATATGATGATTTTGAATTTCAGAGTTCTTAGGGCAGTCTTGACTTTTCAGGGGTATCTTCTATGTGAAAACATAAAAAGATTTCCTTTGCCAGCAGTTATACAACCTTAAAGTTGAGTTTAATCTTTGTTTAGTTATTTTTTACAAGATAACACTTTTGGGGGCTTTCAGTTTTCAGGTTGACGGTTGTTTCAGTGTTGCTCTTTCGGAATTGTTGGGCCCATGAGTCCATCAAGAAAGCATGGCGCCATTTCAGGTGTGCAAATCTTGGATTTGAAAAATAGAAGTAGCTTGGTCTTTGCATTGGCATATTTGAGATGTTAGTTGAAGTTACTCTGTTAACATTATTACTGGAATCCCTTTTCTGTTGTTGCTGTTTAGTCCCTAAGTTGCTTCTGACTCTTTTGCGACCCCCATTGACTGTAGCCTGGCAGACTCCTCTGCCCATGGGATTTCACAGGCAAGAATACTGGAATGAGTTGCCATTTCCTTCTTCAGGGAATCTTCCTGACTTAGGGATTGAACCTGTGTCTCCTGCACTGGTGGATGGATTCTTTACTGCTGAGCCACCTGGATAGCCCCATTTTGCCTTAACTTTTGTCTAATCTGTTGGGCTAAGTGCACTTATAATTAATACCCCTTTTAGTAGTTGAAGGGTCCTGTTTATCTTACTCTCTTGGTTGTTTGCAAGTTGACTGAATAAGTGACTGAATACTTTTTCTGACCATTATGAAAAAAGTTCTGTTTGAAGTAATAACATGGAGGGTTTGGATTTCCTTAGTGGTTGAGGAATAGTGGTTCTTAGCCCTGACTCCTTGTTAGAATCATTTGGGGGAATGACCATCACCAGGTACTCTGATTTAATTGATCTGGAGTGAGTGCTATGTATTGGTTTTTTACAAGGTTGTAAATTGTAGCTAGGTTGAGTTGCTAAAGTAGGTAGTGGTCTTTAGCTGGAATTGTCGTTTGGGGAGGTGGCATATTTCTTTTGATATGGGCACTTTGATAAAAACAAAAAAGTCTCTAATGTCTTAGCCTTTTGGTTTTACCAAGCTAAGAAGCATTTAGAGTAAAACAGTGCTATAAAATAATGTAGTTGAAAGCAGAATATTTTTGTTAAAGTAACTTTAATAGGTTTACAGTGATACTTGACAAGAGAAAATTAATGCTGTAATTATTACAAATTCAAATAATCCTGCTGCTGCTGCTGCTGCGTTGCTTCAGTCGTGTCCGACTCTATGTGACCCCATAGACGGCAGCCCACCAGGTTCCCCCGTCCCTGGGATTCTCTAGGCAAGAATACTGGAGTGGGTTGCCATTTCCTTCTCAAATAATCCTGAGAGGACTTCTATTCTTTCCATAGGTTAAGGATTATAGATCATTTGAATTGAGATAAAATATGTCATTACTTTTTCCCAAATTTGGGTTTTTTTTTTTTTTTACTCCTTACTTTGCAAAACTAGTTTTGAAACCTGGGTCTGCCAATTACTGTTAATCTTAGGCAAGTGGTTTAACTTCTCTGTGTTTTAGTGTACTCATTTCTGAAATAGAGACAGTAGTTATGTTCCATAGAATTAAATTAATAAAATAGGTATATGTAAAGTGTTTAGAACAGTGTCTGGCACATATTGGGGCTGTTAGGGCCTGCTGTTTTTGCTGGTTACTTGGACTTTCTGGAACAATTTGATTTGGTACACTCATGTACTCAGATTGTTTGAAAGGATTAATGAAACTTTAAAAGTTGCATTCCTTTATTCTTTGTTCCTTGCCTTTCAGATATGTACAAGTGATTTAGCTCTCTGACTTGGGAATGTAAGAGTTCACTTTTAGTGCTCAATAGTAAAGTGAAAAACTCATTTGAATTAGAGGTTTTGGGTTTAAGTTTCAGCCTAGTCCCTGATTAGTTGTTTCTGAACTCTCATCCTCATTTTCTAAGAGTAGTAATAATAAACTGCTCTACCTACCAAGAAGTGATGATGAGAAGCAAAGAAATAAATGCATATAAACATGTTTGCTTTAAAACTAAAGGCACTGTAGAAATTTGTTCATTTTGCAAGTTATTTATAGAGCATAATGGGCTTCCCTGGTAGCTCAGTGGTAAAGGATCCACCTGCATTGCGGGAGACCTGGGTTTGATCCATGGGTTGGGAAGATCCCCTGGAGGAGGAAATGGCACCCTGCTCCAGTATCTTTGCCAGGAAAATCCCATGGATAGAGGAGCCTGGTGGGCTACAGTCTGTAGGGTTGCAGAGTTGGACACGACTAGAGTGACTGAGCACACACATAGAGCATATAAGACTGCTAGGTGCTGCTTCTAGGTGATAGATCAGGCTTTTAAGGGTTTAGAGCTTTTTTCTTAATAAGTTACATATACTCAATGCAAAAAAGATCAAAGGGACAGAACAAAAATTGCTTGTAATTCTGTCACCCAAAAACAGTTAAAATATTTTGGTGTGGGCATCTCCTTTGAGATGACTTTAGGTGTAGTAGTCCCTTTTCGTATTGGGGGAGATCCCACATCCCATTCCAGTCTGAGACAGATGATTGTAATCCTCATGTCAGGCGCTGCAGCTGTTCATTGAATGTTTACTAGCCTCAGGATGGGAAGTGCTGAATGCACTCACTGTATCACTTTGAGTTAGACTCAAGTGTTATCCCAATTTTATTAATGAGAAAATAGAGCCAAAGAAGAGCTAACCAACTTGCTTAAAGCCATATTGCTGCTAAGTGGAAGATTGGTTGTTGGACCCAAATTCATCTTATGCCAAAGCTTCTCTTGCTAGCCACTACCTTGCACTCCCTCCGTAATTAGTATAACGCATTATAATAAGTATTAAAATGAGAAGTGGAAAGCGCTGTGTGCAAGGCAGTATATTTTATGAATGTTCATATTCCACTTAGAACATACAGTCTTCCTAAAATTTTAGATTTTGAAAGGGGTATTAGAGATCTAAAAAGCTTGACTCATTTTAAAATCAAGTCATTGTCTCTGTTCTGTCCAGACAGAAAGGGTACCAGACATGAGCATAGACACATTTAAGTTCCACACAGTCGAGGAAACCAGCTGAAAACCTGGCAGTACAAGTTTAGGTTTTATAAATATGGTGACAAACATTGGGATTAGTAAATGCATTACATAAATTGTTTTTATTTAAAGGTCATCTTGCATTCTAGCTTGATCTTGGAGAAGCTGAAAGACAAAGATAGGTTTATTTTCATATCAAATACAACTTTCAGATGTTCATTCCCTTAATTACACTTTTTGTTCAGAAATTAAAAAGTCCAAACAAATGTATCCAGGCTTCCCAGATGGCTCAGTGGTAAAAGAATCTGCCTGCTAATGCAGGAGATGCAGGTTCAGTCTCTGCATGGGGAAGATCCCCTGGAAAAGGAAATGGTTACCCGCTCCAGTATTCTTGCCTGGAAAATCTGATGGACAGAGAAGCCTGGTGGCCTACAGTCCATGGGGTTGCAAAAGAGATGGACACAACTCAGCAACTAAGCAACAACAACAAATGTATCCATATTGTACTTGGGCTTCTTTGAAAAAAGTTTCCTGTTACCAGACTTTATTGATAATAAATATATTTACACCATCTCACCATCATATTGTTTGTTTGAAAGGCATTATTGTTCATTTTCTTAATAAGTGAAAACTAAGTCTCCCTAGAGCCTGAGTTCCTCTGCAGAGTTTATGATTAACCTCTATCCAAAATTATTCCCTTCCTTGTCCTGTACCTATTCTTTTCAAGAGTGAAGAGTATCAAAGGAATGGGGGACTGAAACCAAGCAGGACCCTGCAGGACCCTCCCAGGTACAAAAGCCTTTTGGTGTTCCCCATTTCTTGTTTGTAGAAAAAGACTTCAGTCTCGTGGGCCTTCCTTGAGTTCCATAGAGCAGGCATAGGTAGTTACTTAAGTAGGGAAGTGAGTGAATGCAGAAACAAAGGAAAAGAAGTTAAAGAAGAAAAGTAATGATAGGAGTTCATGAGTAAAAAGAGTGCTAGTTCATCCTCAAGGAATATACAGGACAGTCTGAAGGATCTCTTGGAGTTGTTCTTTAGGAACTAAGACCCGCATCCCTGAGGTGACATTGGAAGGTTGATAGTTGAGATTCCTGAAACCACTCCACCTCACCACCCCAGTCAGAAGAAAGTCGTGTATCCTGCATCCCCGAAGCCCCCAGAGGTTGCCTTTAAAAACCCTTGGAGTTTGGGTTGTGGAGTTCGGGTCTTTTGAGCATGAGCTGCCCCTACTCCTTGCTTGGCATCCACGATAAACACTATAGCGTCCTTCACCACACCTAGCATCAGTGAATTGGCTTTGCTGTGGTAGGTGGGTGAACCCAAAGTTGGGTATGGTAACATAAGGTGTTCCTTACATTTTGGAATTACATTTGTGTCAGTATGGATGAAGGAATTTTCTCATGTGTATTCCAGATGTTTTTTGCTATAGATTTTTGCCAGTTTAGTTAAATCTAGTAGTTATTGATTGAGCACTCACTGTTTACCTATATAAAAACAGCCGACAGTACAAAGAGGCATGCAGTGTAAATACAGTCTTTTGTTAGTTTATAACCCTGATGGGGTGGGAGAATTAGAATTAGACAAATACGAATTATTATTAATATATCCAAAACACAGCAAAGAAAATGTAGGAAAAGTGAAAATAAGTGCTGTGGAAGTTAGTTGGATAAAGTATTTGCATCTAATTGGTGGTAGTCGTCAGTATCTAGAGGTGAGGAAAGTCTCTTTAGAGTTAGGTTGATTTTGACTGGACTATTAAAGGATGAGGGATTTCCCTGGTGGCTCAGTGGTAAAGAACCCTCCTGCCAGTGCCAAAGACACGTGTTTGGATCCCTGCAGTGGGAAGAACCCCTGGAGAAGGAAATGGCAACCTACTTCAGTATTCTTGCCTGGGAAATCCCATGGACGGAGGAACCTGGTGGGCTCTGGTCCATGGGATCACAAAACAAAAGAGAAAATTTGTAGTTTTACTGTTTTAAGTGTATAGTTCAGTAGCATTGATTAGGGTTCACAATGCAGCGCAACCATCACCACTGTTTCCAAAATTTTTCATCAACTTAAATAAACTCTGCCTGTTGAGCAGTAGCTTCTTATTGTCCCTTTCCTTCGGCCCCTGGTAAACTCCATATATATAGACAAAACTATATAAATTTGCCTATTACCAGTCCATTCTGAAGGAGATGAGCCCTGGGATTTCTTTGCAAGGAATGATGCTAAAGCTGAAACTCCAGGACTTTGGCCACCTCATGCGAAGAGTTGACTCATTGGAAAAGACTCTGATGCTGGGAGGGATTGGGGGCAGAAGGAGAAGGGGACGACAGAGGATGAGGTGGCTGGATGGCATCACTGACTCGATGGACGTGAGTCTGAGTGAACTCCGGGAGTTGGTGACGGACAGGGAGGCCTGGTGTGCTGCGATTCATGGGGTCGCAAAGAGTCGGACACGACTGAGCGACTGAGCGACTGATCCGATCTGATCTGATTCTAGATATTTCGTATAAGGGGAATCATACAGTATTTGCCTTTTCATGTTTGGCTTATTTCATTTAGCATAATTTTTCTAGATTCATCCATATTGTAGCATATATCAGAACATAATTCTTTTTATGGCTGAACAATATTCTGTTGTATGGATATATCCATATTTTAATTCACTCATCTATTGATGAACACTTGGGTTATTTCTATTCTTTGTTGTGAGTGATGCTGCAGTGAACATTGTATACCAATCTGTGAGTTCTTATTTTCAGTTCTTTTGAGTATATTCCTATGGGTGGAAATCCAGTTGTCCAAGCAGTATTTATTGAAGAGACTGTTCATTTTTCACTGAATGAACACAGTCTTTTCAAGAATCACTTGGCTGTAGATGTGAGGGTAGTATCTGTTTTTTCTTGGGATTTATTGAGCATAGTTTACCAGTGAGGACCTCAATATTAGAATACCTCTAGGCTGATACCTTAACTTCTTTTCCATCTGTACTTCCTTTGGTGATCTCACCCAGTCTCATGACTTTAGGTATCATCTATGTGACTCATAAAAATTACATTTCCCAGACTTACATTTCCAATCTAGAACTCTTCTTGAACTCTCCACATTTCTATTTGTGTATCTAATAGAGATCTTATTATGCAAAAAATCAATGTGATTTCTGTCCATTCTCCCAACCTTCCTGACCTGTAGGCTTTCCCATTTCAGTTAATCACAACTGTTTCTTCAACTGTTCTGGCCAGCAGTCTTGGAGTTTCTCTTGGCTTATCTCTGTCTTATGTGCTGCTTCCAGATGTTAGTGTGTCCTGTTGGCTCTACTTTCAAATTACATCTAGTCTGACCATTTCTAATTGCTTTGCTACCAGCACTGTCCTGTTTTATTGCCTAGATTATCGTTAGTCTCCAAACTGGTCTCCTTGTGTCCACCCTTGCTCCTTGCAGTCTGTTCTCGAAATAGTAGCACAGTGATCCTTTTTTAACTGAAGCTGGCGCATGTCACTCTTGGACTCAGAACCCTTTAAGGCTCTCCCATCTCAATCTGAATAGAAGCTAAAGTCATAGAGTGGTCTATGAAATCCTTCATGAACTTTTGGACTTCATTTCTTGTTCCTTTCTCTCTTGCTCCTTCCATTCCAGTCAGACCAGCTGCTCCACCGTTCTTAGGGCACGTGAGGCATGCTTCTCTGGAACCTTTATGGTTATTGCTTCCTGTGCCTGGAATGCTTTTCCTCTAGATAGCCTGTTGTGATCTTCCTCATCTCTATTATGGCCTTGCTCAAATGCCATCTTCTCAGTGTTGCCTTCTTTGAGCACCTTATTTTAAGTTGTTAAGTTTCTTTCTGCCTGCAAAAAAGCTCTTCACTTTTTCTGTTTTATTTCTCTTCACAGCACTTATCATCTTCTAATATACTATAAAGTTTATTTTTTTACTGCTGTCTTCTGAACTGGAATGTATGGTCTGTGAGAGCTGGGACTTTTATATTGTTTTTTGATGTGTCCTCAGTGTCCAGAAAGATCTGGGCACATAGTAGGTACTTACCAATGTGTACTTAATAAAGGACATGTAATAATGTTTTCTAGATAAAGGAATTCTGTACGTTCTTTACAAATATTTATATAGTACCTATTATATTCTTGGCAGCTGGAAAGGGGAGGGGTGATTATGTATAAGAAAACAATGTCTGCTTCCAGGAGTTGAGTGCAGATTAATAAAAATGGACTTTATTACTGGCTGCTGAAGAATGGTAGTGCTATTCATGCAAACTGCTGAAAAAGAATGTATAGTCCTACTTCTTTTTTTTAGAAGAGAGCTATATACATGTTAAAAACTTTAAATTTAATAATTCCACCTCTAGGGCAGTGTTCTAAGGATATAGGTCTAAATACAGGACTAGAGAAAGATACTGTGATATTGTGACTTAAATATATTATGGTCATCTGAATGACCAAATATGTACTTCTTATATACATTTATGTATAACCTCCTTGCCCTTTCTCCAAACCCTGCTCTGTGCATCTCTTCTATTTGTCCATTCCTGAGTTGTATCCTTTTCTAATACACTGGTAATATAGTAAGTAAAATGTTTCTCTGTGTTCTGTGAGCTGCTTTAGCAAATTAAACCAAAGGAAGAGGTTGTTGGAACCCCCAGTCTATTATCTGGGCTAATGACTGGCATCTAAAGTAGGAGGGCTTGGGTGTACAGTCTTGGAGGACTGAACCCTCAACCCTACAGTTTGGGTAGATGGTGTCAGAGTTGAGTTGAATTCTTGGACACCTAGCTGGTGTTCCAAGAATTGCTCATTGGAGGTATGGAGACTTTCCCCACCCTCACTTTGGAAATTGCATCTCAAAGAACACCCTGTATGCCCATAATGCCAAGAAGTTAGGAACAGTTTATATGTCTAATTATATAGGATGGTAGGTATATTATGGTGTCTTAATTTATTTGGTTATTAGTAGTCATTAAATACTGTTTACAAGTTTCTAAACATGGAGATATTTAGAAATTAAAAAACTAAAACTTAAGCTTTATGTGTTTGTGTCTCTCCATTTGGACATTGGTACATTATACAGTGCTTTCCTTAAATTAGCTTTTGTATGTCCTGTTTGTTCTGCTGTCTGAGAAACTCACTTGGGCATTTGTTGCACTGGGAATAGTAGTAGATGTCATGTTTATTGCTGAAAAGAGGGTTTTGAGGGTCCCTGAGAGTCTTGATTGAGGCAGCCCCACAGCCCTTCAATTGAGAGAAGCATATTGTCCCTAGAAATTAGTTGCTGGAATTGCCTTGTTCACAGAGAAATCTTTCCTGAGTATGTACCATCCACCTTGCCAGCTTTTTTCCTGCTTCCCAGATGTTCTCCTAAAGAGGACTACAAAGGAAACATATTAAAATGTTATTAGTGATTATTACCTGGGTGTTGGAATGGTGAATGTTTTCTTCCTTCTGCTCTTATATATATGCTGAATTTATTATATGGATTTATATTAATGTCTAAAAGCTTATTTAAAGAATCTCTGGCCAGATTGGCTATGATCTTGAGGAAGACATTCTCAGTACCTCTTATGTCTGTGGGCCCTTTCAGCTCAGTGAATTGTTTTTACTTTGGGGTATGTAGTGTTTAAGGTTCTAGTGGGATGTACATCCTTGTGTTTTAAGTTGCTTTTTTTTTTTAAAGCTATTATATCTTTAACAGTATTTGAGTTTCGGAGACAGGGATCAAGACCATTCCCATAGAAAAGAAATGCAAAAAAGCAAAATGGCTGTCTGAGGAGGCCTTACAAATAGCTGTGAAAGGAAGAGAAGCGAAAAGCAAAAGAGAAAAGGAAAGATATAAACATCTGAATGCAGAGTTCCAAAGAATAGCAAGAAGAGATAAGAAAGCCTTTTTCAGCAATCAATGCAAAGAAATAGAGGAAAACAACAGAATGGGAAAGACTAAAGATCTCTTCAAGAAAATCAGAGATACCAAAGGAACATTTCTTGCAAAGATGAGCTCGATAAAGGACAGAAATGGTATGGACCTAACAGAAGCAGAAGATATTAAGAAGAGGTGGCAAGAATACACAGAAGAACTGTACAAAAAAGATTTTCATGACCCAGATAATCACGATGGTGTGATCACTGACCTAGAGCCAGACATCCTGGAATGTGAAGTCAAGTGGGC
Source organism: Bos taurus (assembly GCF_002263795.3). Classification (NCBI taxonomy): domain Eukaryota; kingdom Metazoa; phylum Chordata; class Mammalia; order Artiodactyla; family Bovidae; genus Bos; species Bos taurus. The sequence continues at coordinate 42,162,739 of NC_037336.1, forward strand.
CTTAGAAAGCGTCACTACGAACAAAGCTAGTGGAGGTGATGGAATTCCAGTTGAGCTATTTCAAATACTGAAAGATGATGCTGTGAAAGTGCTGCACTCAATATGCCAGCAAATTTGGAAAACTCAGCAGTGGCCACAGGACTGGAAAAGGTCAGTTTTCATTCCAATCCCAAAGAAAGGCAATGCCAAAGAATGCTCAAACTACCGTACAATTGCACTCATCTCACATGCTAGTAAAGTAATGCTCAAAATTCTCCAAGCCAGGCTTCAGCAATATGTGAACCGTGAACTTCCTGATGTTCAAGCTGCTTTTAGAAAAGGCAGAGGAACCAAAGATCAAATTGCCAACATCCGCTGGATCATGGAAAAAGCAAGAGAGTTCCAGAAAAACATCTACTTCTGCTTTATTGACTATGCCAAAGCCTTTGACTGTGTGGATCACAATAAACTGTGGAAAATTCTGAAAGAGATGGGAATACCAGACCACCTGACCTGCCCCTTGAGAAACCTGTATGCAGGTCAGGAAGCAACAGTTAGAACTGGACATGGAACAACAGAATGGTTCCAAATAGGAAAAGGAGTCCGTCAAGGCTGTATATTGTCACCCTGCTTATTTAACTTACATGCAGAGTACATCATGAGAAATGCTGGACTGGAAGAAACACAAGCTGGAATCAAGATTACCAGGAGAAATATCAGTAACCTCAGATATGCAGATGACACCACCCTTATGGCAGAAAGTGAAGAGGAACTCAAAAGCCTCCTGATGAAAGTGAAAGTGGACAGTGAAAAAGTTGGCTTAAAGCTCAACATTCAGAAAACGAAGATCATGGCATCCCGTCCCACCACTTCATTGGAAATAGATGGGGAAACAGTGGAAACAGTGTCAGACTTTATTTTTCTGGGCTCCAAAATCACTGCAGATGGTGACTGCAGCCATGAAATTAAAAGACGCTTCCTCCTTGGAAAGAAAGTTATGACCAACCTAGATAGCATATTCAAAAGCAGAGACATTACTTTGCCAACAAAGGTCTGTCTAGTCAAGGCTATGGTTTTTCCAGTGGTCATGTATGGATGTGAGAGTTGGACTGTGAAGAAGGCTGAGGGCCAAAGAATTGATGCTTTTGAACTGTGGTGTTGGAGAAGACTCTTGAGAGTCCCTTGGACTGCAAGGAGATCCAACCAGTCCATTCTGAAGGAGATCAGCCCTGGGATTTCTTTGGAGGGAATGATGCTGAAGCTGAAACTCCAGTACTTTGGCCACCTCATGCGAAGAGTTGACTCATTGGAAAAGACTGATGCTGGGAGGGATTGGGGACAGGAGGAGAAGGGGACGACAGAGGATGAGATGGCTGGATGGCATCACTGACTCGATGGACGTGAGTTTGAGTGAACTCCGGGAGTTGGTGATGGACAGGGAGGCCTGGCGTGCTGCGATTCATGGGGTCATGAAGAGTTGGACACGACTGAGAGACTGAACTGAATATTTATGTTGCCTTGATAGCACACACAGACATGCACGCGCATACAGATAAAAGTAGCGTCAGAAATTTTAACATGTCAAAAAAAACTTCTGGATGTGTTAAACTTTCCTAATGTTCTTTGGCCATGTATGCCAAAGCATTTAGAGGTGAAGTGTCTTGATATCTTCAGTTTACTCTAAAAAAATGGGGGAGAGAGAGGGAAAGAAGGAACTAGAAATAAAGCCAAGAGTTGCAAAATATTAATAGTTGGTGAATTTAGGTGAAGGGTATTGTTCAATGTAATATTCTTTCAACTTTTCTGAAGGCTTGAAAATTTTCAATATAAAAATTTGGGAAAAATAGTCCCGGAATAAAACATTAATTTTAAGAAGGATGTGTCAGTAGTATAAGAAATGACTTACTAGGATAAAAATATATTACAATTAGGATAAAATTATGTGGGGGAGGTAGGATGAAGAGCTTGTTCATGAATTTCTGTAAATGGATGATGGTGGGTATGAAATTGCTGTGGTTTTCACATTTCATTGGTACATCTAAAAGCGATGAAACTTTTATTTTAAAATGTCAACTTATGTTGGAAATGACATATTTGCCACCTCTTCAAATGTACAATGAAAATTTTAGATGCCAAATTAGAACTCTGTAAGAAGGTACATGATTTTAAATTCTTTTGTAATAAGCAGGCACACAGATTTGAAGATCTCATCTGGCTAACATTCTTTTAGCTCTTCAGATTCTAGGAGTACGGTGCTAAGGGTTCACTCTGTACTACAGACTGGCAGATCATTCTGCAGGACAGATGGATGTGACTGTTTTAGTGAAGGCATTGTATAGCTTATGAATCCCAATCATAATAACCTATCCCCAAACCTGGACTATTCCTGTGAACATACAGACTTTATGATTGCTGAGAGCAATCATCATGTGTTGCTCTGTTGTTTTCTAAATCACAGACTTATTTTATGACCTTGTAATTTCCTTTTTCTATAAATGTGAGTAATTTCTTTAAAAAGTATAAATTAATGATATTACTTAGGTAGTTTTTCCTGGCCATGAAACTAGTAATTGTATAAACTGCTACTGCTAAGTCACTTCAGTCGTGTCTGACTCTGTGCAACCCCATAGACGGCCCCCTACCAGGCTCCCCTGTCCCTGGGATTCTCCAGGCAAGAACACTGGAGTGGGTTGCCATTTCCTTCTCCAGTGTATGAAAGTGAAAAGTGAAAAATAAAGTCGCTCAGTCGTGTCCGACTCAGCGACCCATGGACTGCAGCCTACCAGGCTCCTCTGTCCATGGGATTTTCCAGGCAAGAGTACTGGAGTTGGGTGCCATTGCCTTCTCCTAATGAATTCCTTTTTATTCTAAGTGTCTTTAAAAGAAACCGGTCTGGAAGGACTTCACTTTTTTTCTTTTCCATAATGGTTACAGGGTGTCAAGTACAGTGCCCTGTGCGGTTACAATAGGACCTTGTTGTTTATCCATTCTGTATATAGTAGTTTGCATCTGCTGGTCTCAAACTCCCAAGCCAGCCCTCCCTGTGGAAAGATTTTCCTTTTGACAGTTACTTTGACTTGAGGTCTATAGCATTTTGGAATGTGTACTGTGAATATTTAGTTGTGTTGGGTGCCACTGTGTTACTGTGTCAGCCAAACCCCATGCTACTTACTGATTAAATATCCTCCTACAAGGCTAGGGTGTGAGTTTTGGATTGGGAGTAAGAAGACAAGGTTCATGTACACATTGTGCAAGACTTTGGGGGCTAAAAACCATGTGTACTTTCTCTTGGACAGAAACATTGGGAGAATATCATTCCTTTGAATAGATCAAGCCATCTGGTTATTAAAGAGACTTCAGCATGTTCTTGTAACATGTTTCCTTGGTTTTATGCTTAAAATGGGAGACTGTGGAGGCTTAATTTAATGAAATACAGATTTAAAAATCTCCAGTGATGTTTTCAAAAGTGTCCATAATTTAACTGTGAAAATCAGGAAATTAACATTATAACCGTATCATTTTCAGACCTATTCAACTTTTGTCCCTTGTCTCAGTGGATGTCCTTTTCAGAAGATTTGTTTAAGAATCACACATCACATTTAGTTGACGTGTTTCTTGCCTGTCCTTCACGCTGGAACAGTTCTTCACTTTTTTCTTGACTTAAGATCTTAGGCCAATTATTTTGTAGAATGGACCCAAAGTTCTGTTGTCTGATGTTTTCTTATGATTTGATTCAGGTTATATATCTTAGAGAAGAATTTTGCAAAACTGATTCTGTGTTCTTCTCTTTGTGTTCTATCAGATGGCATATAATTGCATTTGTCTCATTGGTGGTGATGTTTACTGACACCTGATTAAGATGGTGCCCATCAGATTTTTTGTATTAGTTTCCTGTTGTTGCTGTAACAAACCACCACCTCAGTGGCTTAAAACAATACACATTTATTCTTTTATAGTTCTGAAGGGCAGACTTGCCAGGCAGGTTTTACTTGGCTTGTCATGGTGTTGGCAGGGCAGGTTCTTTCTGGAGGGTTTAGAATAGAATCTTATCTTTTCCAGCTTTTGGAGACAGCCCGTATTCTTTGGCTTGTGGCCCCTTCCTCCATCTTCAAAGGAAGTCACTCCAACCTCTGCTGCCAAGGTCACATCATCTTCTCTTTGACCCTCTTGCTTCCTTATTAGGAACCCTGTGATTATATTCAGTTCAGTCGCTCAGTTGTCTCCGACTCTTTGCGACACCATGAATCGCAGCACGCCAGGCCTCCCTGTCCATCACCAACTCCCGGAGTTCACTCAAACTCAAGTCCATCGAGTCAGTGATGCCATCCAGCCATCTCATCCTCTGTCATCCCCTTCTCCTGCCCGCAATCCCTCCCAGCATCAGAGTCTTTTCCAGTGAGTCAGCTCTTTGCATGAGGTGGCCAAAGTATTGGAGTTTCAGCTTTAGCATCATTCCAAAGAACACCCAGGACTGATCTCCTTTAGAATGGACTGGTTGGATCTCCTTGCAGTCCAAGGGACTCTCAAGAGTCTTCTCCAACACCACAGTTCAGAAGCATTAATTCTTCGGTGCTCAGCTTTCTTCACAGTCCAACTCTTACATCCATACATGACCACAGGAAAAACCATAGCCTTGACTAGACAGACCTTTGTTGGCAAAGTAATGTCTCTGCTTTTGAATATGTTATCTAGGTTGGTCATAACTTTCCTTCTAAGGAGTAAGCGTCTTTTAATTTCATGGCTGTAGTCACCATCTGCAGTGATTTTGGAGCCCCCAAAAATAAAGTCTGCCACTGTTTCCATTGTTTCCCCATCTATTTCCCATGAAGTGATGAACCAGATGCCATGATCTTCATTTTCTGAGTGTTGAGCTTTAAGCCAGCTTTTTCACTCTCCTCTTTCACTTTCATCAAGAGGCGCTTTAGTTCCTCTTCACTTTCTGCCACAAGGGTTGTGTCATCTTCATATCTGAGGTTATTGATATTTCTCCTGGCAGTCTTGATTCCAGCTTGTGCTTCTTCCAACCCAGCGTTTCTCATGAACTCTGCATATAAGTTAAATAAGCAGGGTGACCATATACAGCCTTGACGGACTCCTTTTCCTATTTGGAACCAGTCTGTTGTTCCATGTCCAGTTCTAACTGTTGCTTCCTGACCTATTTACAGATTTCTCAAGAGGCAGTTCAGGTGGTCTGGTATTCCCATCTCTTTCAGAATTTTCCACAGTTTATTGTGATCCACACAGTCAAAGGCTTTGGCATAGTCAATAAAGCAGAAATAAATGTTTTTCTGGAACTCTCTTGCTTTTTCCATGATCCAGCGGATGTTGGCAATTTGATCTCTGGTTCCTCTGCCTTTTCTAAAAGCAGCTTGAACATCAGGAAGTTCACGGTTCACATATTGCTGAAGCCTGGCTTGGAGAATTTTGAGCATTACTTTACTAGCGTGTGAGATGAGTGCAATTGTACGGTAGTTTGAGCATTCTTTGGCATTGCCTTTCTTTGGGATTGGAATGAAAACTGACCTTTTCCAGTCCTGTGGCCACTGCTGAGTTTTCCAAATTTGCTGGCATATTGAGTGCAGCACTTTCACAGCATCATCTTTCAGGATTTGAAATAGCTCAACTGGAATTTCATCACCTTCACTAGCTTTGTTCATAGTGATGCTTTCTAAGGCCCACTTGACTTCACATTCCAGGATGTCTGGCTCTAGGTCAGTGATCATACCATCGTGATTATCTGGGTCATGAAGATCTTTTTTGTACAGGTCTTCTGTGTATTCTTGCCACCTCTTCTTAATATCTTCTGCTTCTGTTAGGTCCATACCATTTCTGTCCTTTATCAAGCCCATCTTTGCATGAAATGTTCCCTTGGTATCTCTAATTTTCCTGAAGAGATCTCTAGTCTTTCCCATTCTGTTGTTTTCCTCTATTTCTTTGCATTGATCGCTGAGGAAGTCTTTCTTATCTCTCCTTGCTATTTAGAACTCTGCATTCAGATGTTTATATCTTTCCTTTTCTCCTTTGGTTTTCGCTTCTCTTCTTTTCACAGCTATTGGGACCACCCAAATAATACAGAATAATTTCCCCATCTCAAATGTTTAATTTAGTTACATCTGTGAAGTCCTGTTTGCCATTCGAGATCATACATTCACTGAATCTGGGTACTAGGATGTCGTAGACATCTTCAGGGGGAGCAGTTATTCAGCATATCACTTCCCCATTGTAAAGTCATTCTCTTCCTTTTGTAATATTTTGTGGGAAGATACTTGGATCTCTGGTTCCTGTTAGTGGAGAATGCTATTTGGAAATCAAGATCTGGGTGCTAGGTGTGTTCACTGCTACTGAGATGTCATTGTTCCTAGGCTCACTTAGTTGAGTTAGGAAAGATGTATGTATGTATGTGTATCGGTCTACATCTGTATTTCTATATTAAAAGATATTAGTTGGTTCATACTGATGCCTTCAGTTCCAGTCTTAATACCACAGAGGTCATTTCATATTTTCTAATCATACATGTAACTCACTTCTCTGACATGAAAAACTGACTCCAGTTGTCCTTACTTTATTAACTTACTTGATAAGTCTCCTTGCATATTACCACTCTCCCTTCTGCAACTGCTCCTCCCCCTTCCTGAATCCCTCTTCATCTTACCCAATTCTGATAACGCTTGCCACATAGCGCTCTCATGGGGATTCTTTCCTCAAAGCATGGTGGTAACAGGTAGGTAGACTTCTTAGATGGCAGCTTTGGAGCATTCTATTATATGCAGAGTTCTTTTATTTACTTATCTGGTATCTCGTTTAAGGACTTTGGTTTTGTAGGTGTTTTTTTATTTTTCTTGCCATGCCACGTGGCCTTTGGGGATCTTAGGTCCCTGACCAGAGTTCAGACCTGCACGCCCAACAGTGGAAGTGCAGTCGTAACTACTGGACCACTAGGGAAGTCTCGTTGTTTTTAATGTTATGAAAGATGTTTTATTTGATACTAAACAGCTAATGATCTCAGTTTTGTTGGCAACATCCAAAGCATTATAGTGAGGAGCCTGTTGAACATATACCTTCCCTCCATCAGCCCTAATCAGGGTGTTGACCTAGGCCATATCAATGTTGTAGAGCTTCTTCGTAGATGTGATACTTCGTCTTTGATATCCATAATGAACACAAGTGTATTGCTTGCTGTCTTCTATTGTCTTCATGACCATCTTCCTGCTCAGGGGGAACTTGATGATGACACAATGATGAAGCTTATTGCTCTTCCAAGGGTAATTGGGCTGCCTTTGGAGTATCGTGGGCCACCTAGAAGGTGGGTAATGTGATCTTCTCTCTTTCTGTGGCTGTGGATGTCTTTTAGCACTGCCTTCTTGGCCTTCCAAGCTTTCGTCTTTGGCTTTGGTGTGACATAGGCTTCTTTCTTTGCTTTTTGTATGCCGTCTTCATGAAAAGGTAGATTTTTATTTTAAAACTTAATCTAAAACTTTTTTAAACTTGGGAGACTTATTTAAACCAAGTGATTGTGGTGAGCTTAGAAAAACAGTATATGGTATCTTGTCTTTGGTTTAATTCCTTTTAAAATTGAATTGCAGATTTTTCCTGGGGACTAGAATAATGCCTTTTGTTACAACTTTTAAATCTGTTTTAATTTCTTATGAGTTTGTGTGACTTTTCTCATTTAACTTAATTATTTTTATGTTTGAAGAATATCAAACATATTTCATATTTCAACTATTTTGCACTTTTTGTTACTTCTATAGCAGAAGGAGAAGGAGGAGAGAATTTTCTTAGAAACTACTATGTAATTAAATATTTTGGGTTCAAGTCAGGTTTTAAGTTTTTCAATTAAAAGTTATATCTCACATGAGAAATGATTGCCTGGTAGTTGAATAAAATTTTCCAGATAGATCACTTGTTCTAAGTGGTAGAAAATTGAGCCTATCTTGTGAATTTTTCTTAAAACGTTAAGTAGAGAGTACTTTGAGGAGGGCATGGCAACCCATTCAGTATTCTTGCCTGGAGAATCCCTATGGACAGAGGAGCTTGGTGGGCTGCAGTCCATGGGGTCACAAAGAGTTGGACATGGCCGAGCAACTAAGCACAGCACAGAGAGTACTTTGATGTTCCAGTGAAGTATTAGCATGATAATGAAGGTTAATATGGTTTTAACTCTGATTTTGCCTTCACTGTGAAAATGGTTTAACTTATCCCCTTCTTTTTCTTTTTTGACAGAGCAAAATCGATTAAAGAATATCAGAAAAGTATATGGAAGATGTATGTGGTACCGTTTACGGTTATTAAAGCCCCAGCCAAATATTATTCCTACAGTAAAGTAAGTAATTGGTTTCAATTAAAAACAAAACATGAGTTGTGTTTCCTCTTTGCTAGGTATCATATGAAATAGGGGTATAAAGATGAATGGGCTTCCCAGGTGGCGCTGTGGTAAGGAATCCTGCCAATGCAAGAGACACAAGGGAGCCAGGTTCAATCCTTGGTTGGGAACTGCCTGGAGTAGGAAATGGTACCCCACTCTAGTATTCTTGCCTGGGGAATCCCATGGGCAGAGAGGCCTGGTGGGCTACAGTCCGTAGGGTCACAAAGAGTCAGATACAACTAAGCACATAATGATGAATAAAATCTGTGTCTGTGAAGAAATTGTAACCTTAGTAGGAGTAAGATGTGATTAGTAAATTTGAGAACAGTCTGAACTGAGTGGTTTAGAAGTTCAAAAGAGAGAGAGGGTACTTCTGACTAGAGGGAGGAGAGGAGAAAGAAGTCAAATTTTGAAGGAAGATCTTAAATGTCTTGTGTCAGGATTTGAATTTTGTCTCAGACTATGGAGGAGTCTTTAAAAGATTATCAGAAGCATGGAGGTGACATAGTCAAGTTTGCATTTCATAGTGATTGAAGTTTGTGGATGCATACTGTGTGGCAGGTGCTGTACTAGGATTTCATATGTTACTCATTAGCTTTATATTAACTTTTAGGTAGATGTTTTTGCTTTTTCTCAAGTGAGGAAACTGAGACTAAGAAGATGAGGAAACTTGACTAAGTTCTTGCAGCAAGAAGTGGTAGAGTGAGGATCTGATTACTCTTTATTTTTGCAAGGCCATCTACATAAATAGGCCATTAGCATGTTTAATCAGAGTAGATGTCTTTGATTTTTCGAGGCTTTGTTGGTTAGCACCTGGGCTTTGGATCTTCACCCTAAGTCATCAGTTTAGAGGTAACATGAAACTGAGGGGAAGTGAAAGAGCTGTCATTAGTGAAGGACTGCTGCTGCTGCTGCTAAGTCACTTCAGTCGTGTCTGACTCTGTGTGATCCCATAGACAGCAGCCCACCAGGCTCCCCTGTCCCTGGGATTCTCCAGGCAAGAACACTGGAGTGGGTTGCCATTTCCTTCTCTAATGCATGAAAGTGAAAAGTGAAAGTGAAGTCGCTCAGTCATGTCCCAACTCTTAGTGACCCCATGGACTGCAGCCCACCAGGCTCCTCCGTCCATGGGATTTTCCAGACGAGTACTGGAGTGGGGTGCCATTGCCTACTTTGTCTGAAGGACTTTACCCTGTGAATTACCTGCATATATCTATCTAGTAGATAGGAGGGCAAGACCTGGCAGAGGAAATTAGTAAAAGCAGAACCAGTTATTTTTAAATCTTGGTTTAAATGATGATAGTTTTCAACATATGTGTATTACTTAAGGAGACTTAAATAGTTCCTTTGTAGAGGGAGGGAAATCTTAGCTTTAATGTTATGAAACTAAAAGGCAAAATTAGTGTTTACCAGAGTAGTTTCATATTTGCTATGTATTCCTTGCTATTGCTTCTCTTTTTAGATTAAACTTATGAGGCACCAAGGCAGATATATTTGGCTTTCCAGTTTCTTCTCTTTTGGGCTTTGGTCAACACATTGTGGGTATCTGAACCTCAATTTCAAGGGGAAAAAACCTAACTTTGTGATGTTTTCTTCAGTAATTAGTAAAGATATTTACTTAAATTGAACTTCAGATTATTGGATATTTAAGTAAGAATTAAATAATACTGGTAAAAATATAAATAAGGTCAGGAGCCATCAAAACTTTTTTGCTACTTGACCCTGAAGCATTCTTTCAAAATTAAGCAGTCATTATCTGTTACTTTAATTTCTGGAAGTTGCTTCCAAAATGACTTTTAAGGTATGCTTAAAGAAAAAACACAGGACACTAATTATTGAAGCCACATGTAAGGAAAATGCATGTCTTTTCAGAGAAACCAAACATGCTTTTAAAAAACTGGACCCAGAGCATGATGTAATCTGTTATGTTTCTTCCTTTGGTCTCGCTCTCAGGAAATCAGGATGGTTTTTATTGGTTGTGGTAGTTTTCATCAGTTTGGGAATTCTCTCGTCAACCTCTGCTTGTCCCTTTATGCATTGGCTCAGAGGGCCAGATGCCGCACATAGAGCAGTCTAACATGGGGTGTAGTGCATTTTAGGTATTTTGTTCCCTTTCTCTTCTAACCTTGTTTGCTTTAAAAATTTTACTTTAGTGGTTTTCAGTTTCTCTTTTATCTTTGTTTTTTGAGCTTTGTAGCCTTTTGGGAAAGTTGGCAAAACAAGATGTGGAGTTACTAAGTTTGTGTGGAAATAAAATATAATTTAAAATGTTCTTTAGCATATTGAGGGTATTAGCAAACTTTGGCTTTGAGTCACAAGTTCCTATTTTAAATTATTTTCATTATTCAGTCAATAAGTAGTTACTGTGTGCTGTGTATGTGTCAGATATTATACTAGGTGCTGATATACTGTGAGTAACAAAATACTGGCGAGTAAACAAATGATAATAGTTTAGTAAGGGTTGTAAAGGAGGATTGGGGTGCCATGAAAGAACAGAGGTAGGGCTCTTAACTGGCTTGAGACAGTGAAGGCATTCTTGAGTAAGTGAGGGGTCCTAGTTGAGAGCTGAGACGTGGGCAAGAGTTAGTGGTAACAGCCGAGAGCTGCCATGAGTTGTTTGTTTATCATCTGTGAAGCGCCTTTTAGATGCTTTACATACCTTTGTTGTTGTTCCTAAGTCAGGTCCGGCTCTTTGCAATCCCACCGACTGCAGCACGCCAGCACACCAGGCTTCCCTGTCCTTCACTATCTCCTGGAGTTTGCTCAAACGCATGTCCATTGAGTCAGTGATGCCATCCAACCATCTCATTCTCTGTTGCCCCCTTCTCCTCCTGCCCTCAATCTTTCCCAGCAACAGGGTCTTTTCCAGTGAATCAGCTCTTTGCATCAGGTAGCCAAAGTACTGAAACTTCAGCTTCAGCAGCAGTCCTTCCAATTCAGGGTTGATTTCTTTTAGGATTGACTGGTTTGATCTCCTTGCTGTCCAAAGGACGCTCAAGAGTCTTCTCCAGCACCACAATTTGAAAGCCTCAGTTCTTTGGCACTCAGCCTTCTTTATCGTCCAACTTTCATATCCATACATGACTACTGGAAAAACCATAGCTTTCCTTCCAAGGAGCAAGTGTCTTTTAATTTCATGGCTGCAGTTGCTGTCTGCAGTGATTTTGGAGCCCAAGAAAATAAAATATGCCACTGCTTCCACTTTTTTCCCCCCTCTATTTGTCATAAAATAATGGAACCAGATGCCATGAGTTAGTTGTTTGATGTTGAATTTTAAGCCAGCATTTTCACCTCTCCTCTTTCACCTTCATCAAGAGGCTCTTTAATTCCTCTTCGCTTTTTCGCCATTAGAGTGATATCATCTGCATATCTGAGGTTTTTTATATTTCTCCTGGCTATCTTGATTCCAACTTGTGCTTCATCCATTCCGGCATTTCACATGATGTACTCTGGTGGCTCATATGGTAAAGCATCTGCCCGCAATGTGGGACCCTGGTTTGATCCCTGGGATGGGAAGATCCCCTGGAGAAGGAAATGGCAACCCACTCCAGTACTCTTGCCTAGAAAATTCCATGGATGGAGGAGCCTGGTGGTCTACAGTGCATGGAGTCGCAAAGAGTCAGACATGACTGAGTAACTTCACTTCACTTTACTCACTTTACTCTGCATTTAAGTTAAATAAGGAGGATGACAATATACAGACTTGACATACTCCTTTTTTGACATACTCCAATTTTGAACCAGTCTGTTGTTTCATGTTTGGTTCTGTTGCTTCTTGGCCTGTATCTAGGTTTCTCAGGAGGCTAGTAAGGTGGTCTAGTAATTCCCATCTCTTTAAGAAATTTCCACAGTTTGTTGTGATCCATACAGTCAAAGGCTTTTAGCTTAGTCAGTGAAGCATAAGCAGATGTTTTTCTGGAATTCCCTTGCTTTCTCTGTGATCCAACAAAAGTTGGCAGTTTGATCTCTGGTTTCTCTGCCTTTTCTAAATCCAGCTTGTACATCTGGAAGTTCTTGGTTCACATACTATTGAAGCCTAGCTTGAAGGATTTTGAGCATTACCTTGCTATCATGTGAACGGAGCACAGTTGTGCAGTAGTTTGAACATTCTTTGGCATTGTCGTTCTTTGGGATTGAAATGAAAATTGACCTTTTCCAGTCCTGTGGCCTTTGTTGAGTTTTCCAAATTTACTGACATATTGAGTGCAGCACTTTAACAGCATCATCTTTTAGTATGTTAAAAAGCTCAGCTGGAATTCCATCACCTCCACTAGCTTTGTTTGTAGTAATGCTTCCTAAGGCCCACTTGACTTTACATTCCAGGATGTCTGGCTCTAGGTGAGTGACCACACCATCATGGTTATCCAGGTCATTAAGACCTTTTTTGTACAGTTCTGTGTATTCTTGCCGCCTCTTCTGCTTCTGTTAGGTCCTTGCTGTTTCTTTGTTTTATTGTGCCCATCTTTGCATGAAGTGTTCCTTTGGTATCTCCAATTTTCTTGAAGAGATTTTTAGTCTTTCCCATTCTATTGTTTTCCTCTATTTTTTGCATTGTTCACTTAAGAAGGCTTTCTTATCTCTTGCTATTCTCTGGAACTCTGCATTCAATTGGGTGTATCTTTCCGTTTCTTCTTTATATACCTGCTGCTGCTGCTGCTGCTGCTGCTGCTGCTGCTGCTAAATCGCTTCACTCGTGTCCGACTCTGTGCGACCCCAGAGATGGCAGCCCACCAGGCTTCCCTGTCCCTGGGATTCTCCATGCAAGAACACTGGAGTGGCTTGCCATTTCCTTCTCCAATGCATGGAAATGAAAAGTGAAAGTGAAGTCGCTCAGTCGTGTCCGACTCTAGCTACCCCATGGACTGCAGCCTACCAGGCTCCTCTGTCCATGGGATTTTCCAGGCAAGAGTACTGAAGTGGGGTGCTAATCTTATTTAATTCTCGGACCCACTCTAGAAATTGGAAACTGAGCTAAACAACTTGCCAAGATCTCTTAGGTAATAAGGGGTAAAACTGGGATTTGACTTTTTGTTCCAGAGCCTATCACTGGATAGGAAGGTAAAACTGGAAGTATTCTAGGTATTCTTTGTCTTTGGGCATGTGGAAAGCAGCTTCCAGTATTATGCCCTTTAATAAGGTTTAGAACGTGGATTTGGCCAGGTAGAACAAAATTTGTGTCTGAGTGCCATTTGTGTTTGTTACTCTGAGGTTAGTTAGAACTGAGCATAAAATCCTGTCCACATGCTCAAGGAGTTTGCAGTGAGCCAGAGGGTCATGGTTTATGTTTCTTTGTGACTGTAATCATGGTCTTCCTGTTGATTATCTTGACAGCGGTTATTGATTGGGTAGATAATTTGAGTTGAGTCTTGAAGGATAAGTACAGTTTGGATATGTAGAAATGAAGAATGGGAATTCTAGGTAGAAAGACCCAGGAGAGCAAAAGCATGATGGTGGAAAAACTTAGGGAACTTTGGGAGGTGGCGATTTATTTTGTTTGAAAAACTAGGATGATAAAAGTAAAGAGGTAGGTAGGAATTGGGCCTGAGAAACTCAGTCCAGATAAACATGTTTTAAGCTATGTTTCTATCAAGAGAGCTTAAATGCATGAAATGTTTTCTTTTTGTGTTTGAAAACAGATCACTTCGGTTTGTTTGACTAGGATTCCTATGATTCATTTATGTCTTTGTTTAACAGTTCCTATCTAATATAACAGATTGTGATACAAAACATATAAAAAATAAAAATTATTCCATTTCATCACTTAAAGATAAACACCATTAAGATGATTTACCTTCTATATTTTTATTTATAATAAACTTTATTTACAAAAAATAGGATTACATTGTACATACAGCTTTGAAATCTGTTTTTCTATTTTAACACTGCAAAGTAGAGAATCTTCCACAGCAAGTATTTTTAGTGTCTAGATAGCATTTCTCTATAGATATACTGTTACTGATCTGTTCAGTACTCTACTGATGGACATTTATATGTGTTTTCAGGTATTAATTATATCTGTTACCACCCTTATACTTTATAAACTTAGTTTTAGTTTATTTGCTTCTTAATTTCTTGAAGTGGAGTAGATTGATAGTTTAAAAGATATATAGTTCTTTAGGGCTTTTGATAACCTTATTGCCAGATATTCCGTCAGAGTGTACATTGTATGAGAGTTCCTTTTTTCCTTAGCTTCTCCAACACTGGTAATATCAATTTTTAAAATGTTTTTATTAAATAGAACATACTGAAGTAGAAAGAAATGATTTTTATGTCTTTTTTTTTTTAACCTGTAGTGCACATCTTTCTATCATGCTCAGTTGCATCTGACTCTTTGTGACCCTTTTGACTGTAGCCTGGCAGGCTCTTCTGTCCATGGGGTTTTTCAGGCAAGAATGCTGGAGTGGCTTGCCATTTCCTCCTCCAGGGGATCTTCCCAACCCAGGGATGGAACCTGAGTCTCCAGTGTCTCCTGAATTGCAGGCGAATTCTTTACACATTGAACCATCTGGAAAGCCCACATGTCTTTCTGTATTTGTTAGCTAAAAATGTTCCATTTTGTGGCTTTATCTTGGTTTATTTAATTAGTCTCCTATGAATGATTTAATTAGTTCCCAATAAATGGACATTAAGTTTGTTTCCAAGTTTTTACTGTTATGGTAAACAGGACTACTTAAGGCCACTTATCTTTGCGCAATTGACCAATTATTTTTTGTAGTTTACCTTACTAGAAGTGTAATTGCGAGGTCAAGAGCAGTTCTTTTTTACATTAAATGGTTAACTGAATAGTAAGTATAATATATTTGATCTAATTTAATGCATCCAGTAAATGAGAGTTGAATTAACTTCTTACTTAAATTCTGCAAATAGGAACTGAGAGAATATTACATGCCAGGCACTGCTAGATTCTAGAGAATTCAAAGGGGCATAAAGACACTGTCATTATTATATCTTACAACCCAGTGATTACAGAATTTAAGTCAATAACACTAATTTAAGTCAGTGAGACTACTTTAGATTATTCTATGCCTTGGTCTTGCCAAAATGTCTTTAGAATCTAAAGTAAACCCAAAGAGTTGTATTTACTTATATTTCACTTATCTTTTTTCTCAACAGGAAAATAGTTCTTCTTGCAGGATGGGCATTGTTCTTATTCCTTGCATACAAAGTTTCCAAAACAGACCGAGAATATCAAGAATACAATCCTTATGAAGTATTAAATTTAGATCCCGTAAGTAGTATTTTTATATAATGTACATTAGTTTAATGATCTCTTGAAAATACTGTAGGCCCACAGCCTAAAAGAAAGTGAGTTGTGCCTAAAGAAATCAGACTCCGATCAGTTAAAAAGATACCTAATCTGTTTTTATTCTAATGCATATATATATATATGTTTTTGAAGCTACAGAGGTCAATTACCATCCTATTAAGAGTTGGTTTGTAATTGCTAAAATGTAAAAAATATTTGGAGGTGAGAAGTTAGTATATTTTTAAAAGACGTTTCTAAGATTGGTTTAATGCAAAGTTAGAACCAGGAGGTTTATTTATGTTAGTTGGATAGGACCCTGTTTTAGTTGACACTAAGGCAGTATGTTAAGTCTTTATGTCTTGTAAAGAACTGGTAGCTTTGTCATAGAAATTGAGATTAACCTGGAATGTATCTGTTAGGTGACTTTCTTCTTTTTTTTTTTTAACATTTTTTAAAAATTAATTTTTATTGGAGTATAGTCGCTTTACAGTGTTGTGTGTTAGGTGACTTTCTTAATTGAACTTGATTGATGGATCTAAGTAGAAAATTAGTCTTTTAAATTTATCTGTGGCAAGTTAGAACTGAAATGTATGCTAGAGATCATCTAGCATTTTCTTCTGATGGAGGAAATGAGGCCTGGAAAATCTGTGTTTTGTCTGGTGTCCCATAACTTCCTAGTAAACAAGCTGAACCTAGTGCTCTTTCCATTTCTCCCCCATACTGCTCTCTTTTATTTCTTGTCTCTGCTCAGTAGATGGCTTGATCCAGAGATTCACATAATGCAAAGTAAGGAGTGTATTTATCTTCTGGTTTTCTGCTTTGTAGAAGAAAAGTTTGCATACCATCTGAATTTTCTTATTGTGATGATTATGGTCATCAAGAGAGCTATTTTAAGTTTTAAAGGTTTGGGGACAATTTAATGCCATAAAAAAAATCAATGTGAAAAATTGATGAATAGAAATTGAATCTAATTAGGAAACAACTAAGGTAAACTAAGTTACTTAATATTAAAATGTTGTCAAACAGATGAAACCAAATAGTCTTCAGATTATTTCTTAGAAAAGAGGTTAACCTTTGATTTTTTTTTTTCAGCCAGACTTAATTAACTTGATCATTCTTTGATATTTAAAATTCTCTGTCATTTTATTTTATTTAAATGGCATTCATATATTATCAATCTCAAATCATCTATGTGCATGGCATATAGTTAGATGCTCAGTAAAATAAAATATATCGAATAGCATAAATATTTTTACTTAAAAATATGTGAGTGAAATTTATAGGACAAAATATATAGGATGAAAACTTCATTTTCTATAAATATTAAGTAGTTCAATATTTTAAGTTCAGAATGGGATGGATTATGTTTTACAGTAGCCTGCTTATTTTTACTAAAAGAAAGTCTTTTCTTTTAGGGGGCAACTGTAGCAGAGATTAAGAAACAGTATCGTTTGCTGTCTCTTAAATATCATCCAGATAAAGGAGGTGATGAAGTTATGTTCATGAGAATAGCAAAAGCTTATGCAGCGTAAGTATTTTAGGACTTGTTATACATTTTTAAGTTTTCTATTGGAATAAAATAGTAATCAGTAAAATAATTGTCATATACTTTTTTCAAGTGTTGACCTCATATGTTGAGTCTTCTATGGAACTTCCTGATAACCCTGCAGGGGTAATTTAGCTAAACCTTAATTTTAAGTAGCTCACGGTAGTGCTTTTGCCATGTGAGTTGATTAAGTAGTAAGTGATATGTTAATTGAGCTATTTTCAAAGCATACTGATTAGAAGAGGATATACTAACACTTTGCTTTCATTTCTAGGCTTTTTATTAGGCTAGATCTAGTTCTTTTAAATGAGACAAGCATACAAGCATTATAGCTTGTTTCATTTAAACTATTTAAAGGTGAGTTTAATTTTTGGAAAACAGGATAGAGGATATAAAATTTAGTTATTTCTTGGGTGTTAATATTGCAGGAGATAAAAAGGTAGCTGGATTCTTCACGAATTATGATAGGTATATCCCACACAACCCTTACGTTGAATTAAAGAGTAAAATACAGACAAGATGTTATCTGTTTTTGAGGAAAACTCAGTAATGTACAATTTTGTAAGCTAACTTAAAAAATATAAGTAATAGAATATGCAGATATAATAGCAGGCTGTGAAAGTGGAATATGAATGACAAAAGTTTGGGAAATACTGTCTTATGCATTTTTGTGCCTAATAGAAGTATATGGACCGTGTCTCCTTTCTCCCTACAGCCTCCTCCCCCACCCCCTCCATTGGGTGTTTTCTGTGTGAATATGCTTCTGTAATAAAGCAGTACTTGCAGGAGCTTCTGAAGTGTGCTCTACATTTTCTTTTCTGTACAGCAGATGTTCTCCAGATTGTTCTTTCAGTTGGTGTGTTCTTTCCCCCTTTTTTCAGTGTCTCCTTCATGCATTTACCCTTGGTGCACAAGTATCACAATATAATGCCTTAGTTGCTGTCTTCAGGTAATTGAAGAATTGGAGATTTCCAGATGTCAGATAGCCAAGATTAATTAGCGTTTTTAATTTTAGTGTTTTTGGTACAGTTACTTTTCCCCCCTTAGTTTTCAGGTATTGTAACATTTTCAAGGTCATGATTTTCTTCTCAGGTTACTGGAAATCTGGCTTTATTATGTATGGTCACTATTCTAAAAAGTACTGAAGAATAATATATGGCTTTTGGTTTTAACTTAGTTGCATGATCATGATGTAGAGTGTTTTGTATGTAAAGGGTCTAAAATAGTTGATGGTCTATCAGGCAGATGAAGAAGTAAAATGATTACAGGACCCAGAACTCGAGTTGTTGTAACTTGTACAAGTATAACTAGATTAGTTAAAAGGGCACATTTTACTGAATATGTATGTAATAGGTTTGAGTCATTGAATTGAAGCTGCTGTCCTAAGATACGTATTTCAAGCAACTTGTGGAATGCAGTTATAGACTTTGATCTACAAAGTTTTTCAGAATTTGCCTTGGTTATTTAAGCTACTTTCTCTTCCCTTATTTGCTCATTATAATAAATAAGTGGGTCATTTCTATTTCTTCGGGCCAGATTGTTACTTGAAGGAGGTATGGTTATTTTTGAAGAGTTAGGCCAACTTATGAATTCTCTGATTCATTTTTCTGGATACAGTTGGGATTTTGCTTTTGGGTGTAGAACCTGTGTTTAAACTATTTTTTAACACATGGGCAGCATGAGATAACATCCTTAAAACTATTTTAATTTTTATAGCCTATGTTTGCACATATTCTTACGTATGAATACGTAACTTAGCTGTGTATAGCCAACTCAGGCCACTCATATATAATTTAGTGAAGGCATTCTCTGGATTAGGATTTAAAATCTGAGGTCCCTGAAACAGTATACAGAATTTATGTGTATTTGTAAATGTGCATTTTTTTTCCAGGACAAGAGGGGCATAGATTTCACTAGATTTAGATTCCTAATAGGATTTATGGTATAACCTCCCACCCTCAAAGTCAAGGAATATAATCATGTTTAGGAAACTTGACTCTCCTTGAATTAAAAAAAAAAATTACATTAGTACCAGTGGTGTTGTGTGAGCTTATTATATATAAATTATACTGAAGTCACACAGCTTCTAAGTTCTTTAAGTCTTAGAAATGGTATTATACTGAAGCACTAACAAGAAGTGAAAAATCAGTTGCTTTCTTAAACTGACTTAAAAAAAATTGATAATTCCTTTGACTATACAGACTGGTTATACAACAGTTGTACACAGATTGGTTTAATGAATGAATTAATGAAATTTTAATCAGATGTGTGTGCAGGTTGAAAAATCAAATGCTTCTTTGATGTGAGCTGTGCTTTATTTTGCTAATCTGAGGGCATTGAATAGAGAACAGAACAGTTTATGTTCCTGCCATCATTAGAAAGGCAGAAAGGAATGAGATAATTATTTTGGGAAAAAGAATCTGATTAGGAGACAGAAAATTTAAAGAAATAATAGCTAAAGCTCTTGATGAAGTGGACAATTATACAGGGAAACCAAGGCAAACGTTTTTGAGAAATATCCCTTCCTTAGCAGAAAAGAATCTTAGCACCACTCCTTATTAACTTGCAGTCTAATAATGCCTTTCCTCGGCTCTTGTATTTTACTGTGGCCTTAGGTCAAATAGTGTAAGTGAAGTTACAGTTGAATAAGGACTAAAGATGTCAAGGTGCTTGTTTTCATAAGTGACCAAATTGATAAGTGTAAAAATATTTTCAAATCATTGAAAAATTTTGCAATTTTATTAAGGTATTTCTGCATTCTTTGTCTCAACTTGGAGCTTTATTAAATAGAAAATACATTGTATCCTAGGTACATATGCCCTGGGAAATAAATTTATGGCTAAAATTCAGTTCAGCTCAGTCATGTCTGACTTCCTGCGACCCATGGACTGCAGCATGTCAGACTTCCCTGTCCATTACCAACTCCCAGAACCTACTCAAACTCATGTCCATCCCGTCAATGATGCCATCCAACCATCTAATCCTCTGTCGTCCTTTTCTCCTCCTGCCTGCAATCTTTCCCAGCATCAGGGTCTTTTCCAATGAGTTGGTTCTTCACATCAGGTGGCCAAAGTATTGGAGTTTCAGCTTCAGCCCTTCCAATGAATAGTCAGGACTGATTTCCTTTAGGATTGACTGGCTGGATCTCCTTGCAGTCCAAGGGACTCTGAAGAGTCTTACTAACACCACAGTTTAAAAGCATCAATTCTTCGGTGCTCAGCTTTCTTTATAGTCCAACTCTCACATCCATACATGACTACTGGAAAAACCATAGCTTTGACTAGACAGACCTTCATTGGTAAAGTAATATCACTGCTTTTTAATATGCTGTCTAGGTTTGGCATAGCTTTTCTTCCAAGGAGCAAGTGTCTTTTAATTTCATGGCTGCAGTCACCATCTGCCGTGATTTTGGAGCCCCCCAAAATAAAGTCTGTCATTGTTTCCATTGTTTGCCCATCTATTTGCCATGGAGTGATGGGACCAGATGCCATGATCTTAGTTTTCTGAATGTTGAGTTTTAAGCCAACTTTTTGACTCTCCTCTTTCACTTTCATCAAGAGGCTCTTTAATTCTTCTTTGGTTTCTCCCATAAGGGTGGTGTCATTTGCATGTCTAAGGTTATTGATATTTCTCCCAGCAGTCTTGATTCCAGCTTGTACTTCATCCAGCCCAGCGTTTCTCATGATGTACTCTGCATAGAAGTTTATAAATAAGCAGGGTAACAATATACAGTCTTGACATACTCCTTTCCCAATTTGGAACCAGTCTGTTGTTCCATGTCTGGTTCTAACTGTTGCTTCTTGTCCTGCATACGATTTCTCAGGAGAAAGATCAGGTGGTCTGGTATTCCCATCTCTAAGAATTTCCCACAGTTTATTGTGATCCACACAGTCAAAGGCTTTGGCATAGTCAAGAAAGCAAAAGTAGATGTTTTTCTGGAACTTGATGATCCAGAATGTTGGCAGTTTTGTCTCTGGTTCCTCTGCCTTTTCTAAATCCAGCTTGAACATCTGGGAAGTTCATGGTTCACATGCTGTTGAAGCCTGGCTTGGAGAATTTTGAACATTACTTTGCTAGCATGTGAGATGAGTGCGATTGTGCAGTGGTTTGAGCATTCTTTGGCATTGCCTTTCTTTGGGATTGGAATGAAAACTGACCTTTTCCAGTCTGGTGGCCACTGCTGAGTTTTCCAAATTTGCTGGCATATTGAGTGTAGCACTTTAACAGAATCATCTTTCAGGATTTGAAATAGCTCAACTGGAATTCCATCACCTCCACTAGCTTTGTTCATAGTGATGCTTCCTAAGGCCCACTTGACCTTGCATTCCAGGATGTCTGACTCTAGGTCAGTGATCACACCAACGTGGTTATCTGGGTCCTGAAGCTCTTGTCTGTATAGTTCTGTGTACTCTTGCCACCTCTTCTTAATATCTTCTGCTTCTGTTAGGTCCATACCATTTCTGTCCTTTATCGAGCCCATCTTTGCATGAAATGTTCCCTTGATATCTTTAATTTTCTTGAAGAGATCTCTAGTTTTTCCCATTGTTGTTTTCCTCTATTTCTTTGCATTGATCACTGAGCAAGGCTTTCTTATCTCTCCTTACTATTCTTTGGAATTCTGCATTCAAATGGGTATATCTTTCTTTTTCTCCTTTGCCTTTAGCTTCTCTTCGTTTTTCAGCTATTTGTAAGGCCTCCTCAGGCCTTACATGCAAAAATGCCTTTTTGCATTTCTTTTTCTTGGGGATGGTCTTGATCACTGCCTCCTGGACACTGTCATGATCCTCTGTCAATAGTTCTTCAGGCACTCTGTCTATCAGATCTAATCCCTTGAGTCTTTTTGTCACTTCCACTGTATAATTGTAAGGGATTTGATTTAGGTTATACCTGAATGGTCTGGTGGTTTTCCCTACGTTCTTCAATTTAAGTCTGAATTTTGCAATGAGGAATTCATGATCTGAGTGACAGTCAGCTTCCGGTCTGTTTTTGCTGACTGTATAGGGCTTCTCCATCTTTGGCTAAAATTAGGTTTGAACATAAACATAATCTTTTGCCAGTAGGTCTGTAAGAATGTCTTCCTTATTATGTTATTGGTCATTTTTGTATGTTTTTGACTGCCTTGTCTCCTTAACAACATTGTAAAGTTTCTGAAGGAAAGAGTTCTTTTAATGTTTTTATTTTTTTTTAAAAACATCTATGCCAGGACCTGGAATAAAGCTACTCTTACCCCGTGCCTTGAACCATTGCCCAGGTCATATATGTTTACATATTTTTTAAAAAAATCACTGTCCCTCATATTGCCTGAGTTGGGAAGCTGTTGCTTTAGCAAGTATTTGCCTAGTCTTCCTGGAAGTTGGCTTAGGAGAAAACTGTGATCTCAGCACAGTACAAATGACCTTTACCACAGCAGTGGAATTTTATAGGTGTTATTTTTTTCTTTGAGAATGTGGTGCAAGTTTTGGAGGGATTATTATTAATCATGTATTAAGTTTATATTTAAAATATAGGTATATGTCATTATTAAAAGCATGCCCATTGAAAAAATTTTGGAAAATAAGTGAGTGTATAAGATTGAAAAAAGTCACGTCTAATTTCCCCTGCCTCCTTAGAAAATGTAATAGCCTTTAAAGTTTGATCTTCTGTCTTGAACTGGCTAAACTTGAGAACTCTTGGGCCAACTAAGAATTTGTATCCGGGTTCATTAATTAGCATTTTTTGTTAATGCTGAATTCCTTCCTTACCTGTCCCTATTTTTTTTCAGATTTCAGAGGGTTTTTCTTGATTCTCTGAAATTATTTCTTTTAAGAAATGAGTTGGTTGGTTAATGGAGTTTGTGTAGTTGAGTACTTATTTTTCAGATGTGGTTTTCTAATTTTGCACCTTTGTTCTTTTTATGCTAGTTTAACTGATGAAGAATCCCGGAAAAATTGGGAAGAATTTGGAAATCCAGATGGGCCTCAAGGTGTGGTAAATGATGATTAAAAAAATACTGGGGTTAAGGTATTGCGTATATTATGAAAATGTTAGATTTAAAAGAACGTTTTGATTTTCTTAGTTTGTGAATAGAAAAATTACAACCACGCAGAGTTAAATGGATACGTAAATTGAGCTTCCTTTACTTAATTTTTCTAGAGATTAGTTGGAAAGATAGGTCTTTGATTTGATGAGAAGAGTAGTCAGTTTCATTATTCATCATTTCCAGTTCAGTTCAGTCGCTCAGTCGTGTCCGACTCTGCGACCCCATGAATTGCAGCACGCCAGGCCTCCCTGTCCATCACCAACTCCTGGAGTTCACTCAGACTCACGTCCATCAAGTCGGTAATGCCATCCAGCCATCTCATCCTCTGGTGTCCCCTTCTCCTCCTGCCCCCAATCCCTCCCAGCATCAGAGTCTTTTCCAGTGAGTCAACTCTTCGCATGAGGTGGCCAAAGTACTGGAGTTTCAGCTTTAGCATCATTCATTTCCAGTTAGTGGTCGATAAAAACAGGATGAAAACTCTGTTTTTTCTTTACTGACTAAACATTTTCCCATATATTCATAGTGTTTACATAAACTCAGGACATGTAAATGGATTTAAGTGTTCTGAGAAGAAGGAATTCATGTACTTTGATTTTTTTTTTTTTTTTTTTCTTTTGGGAAAATTTGAAGTTTCAGATGATAAACCATATCACATCAACTTTTGTGTATGAGACACACATAGTAAGATAATCTTAAAGTTTTTTGGAAGTGACAGGGGAGGTAGAATTTCGGGATATAAATAAATGAAGCTGGAAGTTCAGACTCTTCAAAAATACTCTTCCTGTTTTAGCCACAAGCTTTGGAATTGCCCTCCCAGCTTGGATCGTTGACCAGAAAAATTCAATATTGGTGAGTACACTTAATAAGACACATGATAATGTGTTAGATATATCTTGGTAATGTAAAGATAACATTACAAAGAAAATTCCAGTATAGTGTTTCTAATTTAACTGTGTATTATGGAAACTTCTTACGTAATGGAGAAAAGAATTGGTTCTTATTACATTGAGGTTTGGGGGACTGTACTCTAGTGTAGTTTTAGAACCTTCAAATTGTGATTTGTTTTGGAGGTAGTTTCAGATTGGGTCCTACCCTTGGTTTAGGGAACTACTGTTTCTTATGGTGTTGACATTTATCCCTAAGTAGTACTCAAAATTTAAATTACCCTGTATTCTGCATTTATCCAAGCTAAATTAATTTTAATGTGTCCTAACATAATGTACCATATTCTATATGGTACTTTAAGGGGCAGCAGGATGATCAGACTTCAATTAGTGATGAGAGGCTGCAGCTCTTAAAACGTCAGAGATTATCTTAACCTGTTGTTTAGGAATTCGCTACTTCTCCTTTCTTGAAAATAATTATCTAGGGGCTGTCTTTAAAGCAATAAAAACCAGTCTGTCATTTGTAACATTTGTTACAATCCTTATAGTCTGTCATTTGTTTTGAAAATGGCTAGTGTCATTTTATGGCTATTTATTTACATGTTTTCTTCCAGGGTATATAGTTGTTGTATATAAGCATGTTGAGGGAATACTAGAGAAGAGAAAGATTGTTAGCTACCAGATTTGGGATTGAGTAGTAGGACAAAAATCCTACCAATGGAAATTACCTGCAAACAGCATTATATGTTCTGTTTGATATTGAGGCAAGGAAACCAGGTTCTATCATTTATTTCTGAGGCACTAACTACTTGCTAAGATGTGGATGACTCTTGAACCACAGGGGCTTGAACTGTGTAAAGTGAAAGTGAAAGTCGCTCAGTCGTATCTGACTCTTTGCGACCCCATGGACTACACATCCATGGAATTCTCCTGGCCAGAATATTGGAGTGGGTAGCCTTTCCCTTCTCCAGGGGATCTTCCCAACCCAGGGATCAAACCCAGGTCTCCTGCATTGCAGGCTGATTCTTTACCACTGAGCCACCAGAACTGTGTAGGTCCACTTATATATGATTTTTTTCCCCAATAAATATGGACTACAGTACTCCACAATCCATGGTTGAATCCATGGATGCAGAGCCACAATATGGAAGGCCAGCTCTAAAGTTATATGTGGATTTTCCACTGCAAGGAGGTTGGTCCCCCAGCCCTTACATTACTCAAAGTCAACTGAAGTTGGCTCTCCCTATCAGCGTGTTTCACATCCTTGGATACTCTTTTACCACCAATTTATATAAAGGACTTGAGCATCCCTGAATTTTGGTATCCTTGGGGGTTTGGAAACCAGTTCCCCTCAGATACCAAGGGATGACTGTATATGCTGCAGATTCCCTATCTGCAAAAAGAAAACAATAATGGTACCTTCCTCATAGAGTTTGAAAGTAAGGATTAAATGAAATACATAAGATGTGCTTTTAATAGTGCCTCTATGTAAGCCTCAAAATAAGTGTTCATGGATGTTGTAATTTACCTCATGAAGGAATAAATGGTCTTCTTTTTCTCCTTTTCAATTCAAGGTTTTACTTGTATATGGCTTGGCATTCATGGTTATCCTTCCAGTTGTTGTGGTAAGTTCCAGCTCTTTTTATTAACATTTTTTAGGGAAGAGAGTGGATGGCATGATTTGGGGTCTCCTTATAAGATTGTAATTTGTATTAGAATATAATCCATAATCCATTAATCCTTGAGTTTTAAGAATTTCATATTCAACTATCCTTTAAGGTCTTCTAAAGGTGACATCACTTTAGTATGTTAAAATGTGTCTCCTCATGATTCAAAAGTTACACACACATGAGATAATACAGATATATTTAGAATTTAAAATGAAAGTCTTCTGTCACCACGTCCCCCAATTCCATTTCTCTGTTGGAGATAATCGCTGCTAAGTTTGTTGATTTCCTTTTCAGATCTTTTTCTATGCATTAAATGTATATACATGTTTTTTAAAATGTGGTCTTATTATATATATTGTCCTGTGACTTTTTTGCTTCATACAGGAATACAACATGTAGAACAAGCTCATTTTTAAAAACGGCTGCATCAGTTCAGTCAGTTCAGTCACCCAGTCGTGTCTGACTCTTTACGACCCCAAATATAGAGATACCATAATGTTTATGATTTTATTGTTTATTACCTTCATGACTGGTGGTATTCTTACTGATCTTAGGGTTCCTATGATCCTGTAGTGAGGCTTACAGTTAACCCGTCTTGCTTTCTTCATAGGATTGTTGTGTTAGAATCCAATTGTATGGAATAATGTGAATGAAAGTAGTATATCAACTGTAAAATTGCTCTTACACTTATTTGTCAAACATTTATTGAAGACATGCCATGTGTCAGAAACCAACTTGTTGCTTATAGCAGTGGGTTGTTTCATTCCTGTTTTGTCTATAAACAATTTCTAGTTGAAACTTAAATCTTTAAATCATATATATGTAATGAGATAGGCTGGTATTTAGGCATCATGCAGCATAAATACTTGCCAGATAAATCATTTGAAATTTATAGTAAAGGTATTTGTTCTAAAGAGCAGATATTTTTATTGGTTTATGAACATTTAGAAAATTTGACCATAAACATTCTGCATCAAAGTTAACATTTATTGTGGTTTTCATGTTTTTTCCTTGTTTAATTTTGTGTCTTAGGGCTCTTGGTGGTATCGCTCAATACGCTATAGCGGAGACCAGATTCTAATACGCACAACACAGATTTATACCTACTTTGTTTATAAAACTCGAAATATGGATATGAAACGTAAGTAAATTTAAGTAACTGTGATAGTAAATTATTTTCTGAGTCATTTATGTGGAATTGGTATATGTATTCAATTGGAGAAATTCCATTTTATAGTTTTAGGGATATTCAGTTCATTATAGCTGAGCTGAGCGTAAAGCTGGAGGAAGATGCTAATGCCTTTTGTCATATTTCTTGATCTGTAGCTCTGTTACTCTCATTCACTCAGCTGTATGTATATGTATACATTTTCCCTTCAGAGATTTTATGGTAAAGCTCCTTGTGGACTAATTTTGTAGTAATTCCAGCTAACATTTCTTGAGTATTTGTTGTTGCCAAGTATTGTGAGGCACTATCATGTATTAACTCATCTAATCTTTGTATGCTCCCATAAATAAGTGCTGTTTTTAAGCACATTTTATAGATGAAGAAACTGAGCTCAAGGATACATAGTGACAGCTGGGATAGAACTCAAGCAGTGTGGCTCCCAAGCCAGTACATTATACCATGCTAATGGCGTAAAATAAGTAGAGGTCCTGGGAGTGTTTAAAGAAATTTGCCAAAATATTTCATTCCCAGAGGCTTATTTCAGAATTTATTATGACATAAAAAGTAACATCCTAAATACTTTCTTTGATCCCATAAAGCTAACATTGTAAATTTTATCCCTGGAATACTTTATATTACCTTTCAGAATCACTGCTCTGTTGAAATCTTATACATTAAAAAAAAAAAAAGGACATAAGTTTAAAATTGTGCTTCATGGGTGGATGCATTTTTGTTCCAAAACCTGAGTGGACTTTGTCATATTTTGTGTTTGCCCATTTGATTAGCTCTTGGTAATGAGAAAGAGATTTATCATATAATCCCAGGATTATATGACTGTGTGAGTTGGTTTTGTATTTCTGAAGAATGAGCAGGTCTTTTATTTCTGAGGAATGAGTGAATGTTACTCTCCCTTGTGCACATGTACACTCTTCTTTGTGCTGGGTTGAAATATTAATGTATAAACATTCTCCTTTATGAAAATATTTCCTGTTTGTAACCAGTTTTAATACGTTTTTTGGATCAGTGATCTTGATTTCTGTTTCATTTCTGAGGGTGGTACTTAGCCTTACACAATTCTGTCAGAAAAGCTTTGTTTAGCTTTATTTAATTTTGTTTGGTTAGTTATCATTGGTTTTAGGACTGGCACCATTTATATAGCTGTCTTAGGAACCGTTGATTTCATTCAAACATTTGAGGGTAGTAATAGTAATAGCTCACACACATTACTGTGTTTATGTGTATGAGGCACATATGAAGAAATTGAGGCCCATAGAGAAGTGAAGAATATTGTCTTAGGTCATTCAGCTAGGACTTGAAAGCTTCAGGGTTTATGCACTTAACTCCTATACTGTCCTGATTTTTGTGAGAACACTGCTTGCATTTCCTGCCATAAGGTGAAGATTGATAACTCTAGTGCCAGTCATTAAAGAGCTTGTATAGACTAAGAAAAGTAACACTAATATATGTGACCTCAACTCATGTGTATTTCAAGGAACATTGTTCCCACAAAGCCCTCCATGATTCTGTAATAAAAATTTTTGTAAATTACAGTATATTTTAGATTACTCATGGCATTGAGGAGTCATGAAGTGAAGAAACCTGAAACCCTTTTGAACCCCCTTTTCTCTTAAAGCAGTTAGTAATGTCACATAGAATCCTTGCTGCTGCTGTGTAGCTCAGGGAACCCTACTCAGTGTTCTGTGGTGACCTAAATGGGAAGGAAATCCAGAAAAGAGGGAATATATGTGTACGTATAGCTAATTCACTTTGCTAAACAGTAGAAACTAACACAACACTGTAAAGCAGCTATCCTCCGATAAAAATTGATTCTTTTTAAAAAAGAAATTTTATGTGGAAAACATGATAACCTCTAGAAACCAATGCTATTTGTGGTGATTTTAATGCACCTAGTTGCTTCTGGGTCCTTAATTTGACGTGTATTTCTCTTTACTTGTGATAGGTAATATTACAAACACTTTTTAAAAATGAGATGTTTCTTTTGTTGTGAGAGAAATTTATACCTGTTAATATTGATTTTAGCATTGTGTGTGATTAGAAAACTGCCTCCCTCTAGGATTAATCTGGTATCGTTTGGGGAGGATGATTACGGGTCAGTAAATTTATTTTTCTTCATATTTCTTTTGTTTTTTTAGGTCTTATCATGGTTTTGGCTGGAGCCTCTGAATTTGATCCTCAGTATAATAAAGATGCCACAAGCAGACCAACAGATAATATTTTAATACCTCAGGTTAGGCCTGTCTCCCAAATTCTTTGATAAACATTTAAATATTAAAGTTTATGCTTTATTAAGTATACATTTTTTAAATAATTATTTTTTTTCCCTAGCTCATCAGAGAAATTGGCAGCATTAATTTAAAGAAGAATGAGCCTCCACTTACCTGTCCTTATAGCCTGAAGGCCAGAGTTCTTTTACTGTCTCATCTTGCTAGAATGAAAATTCCTGAGACTCTTGAAGAAGGTATTTTGATTCTACTGTCTGTAGGGTTTTAGTGGTACAAAAGCAATAGATGTAATTAGGCCTCATGGTGCAGTGTTTTTGTCACTGTTCTTTTTTGCTCAATCAGATAATTACTCAAGGACCTTTTAAAAACAAATCTATATGCTACATACATAATTACTTTCACAAATACTTTGAAGGTCTTAGTAAAGTCAAATGATTTGGCAAATGTTAAAATGTTGTATTTCAGGGTAAGAGAATACTCTATGAAAAATGTCTAGTTAATTGCAGATTATTCAATAATTCCTGATGACTTAAAAAAAAAAAGAATTTGAAGCTTTTTGCGGGGAGAAAACATGGATTTCACAACAGATATCTCAGTTATCACCACTAGTACCACCACCATACTCCAGCTGCTGCTGCTTCAGTTGTTTCCGACTGTGGGACCCCATAGACGGCAGCCCACCAGGCTCCCCCATCCCTGGGATTCTCCAGGCAGGAACACTGGAGTGGCTTGCCATTTCCTTCTCCAATACGTGAAAATGAAAAGGGAAGATGAAGTCGCTCAGTCGTGTCCGACTCTTAGCGACCCCATGGACTGCAGCCCACCAGACTCCTCCATCCAGGGGATTTTCCAGGCAAGAGTACTGGAGTGGATTGCCATTGCCTTCTCCCCATACTCCCGCAGTAGTTACCAATAAAATGTCTGTTTAATCTTTACTTAAAACTTTATCAGTACTTGAAGCCATCTGTTCTACTTAAAAAAAATAAAGCATTAGATTAGGACTGTGGTGTCTCCAGGAATATTGTGAATTTGAATGTCACCTCTTTTCACTTGTATTATTTCCATTGAAAGTTTTAAAAGAAAGTTATTATCCTTAGAGAATAAATTTTCTTTCTGAATGAACCAACCCACCCTCCCCCTGCTTTAAGCCAATAATGCAGTGAAATGCCTTTGAAAACAAGGTCAGTTGATGCTCAGTGATTAATGATAGTACCATAGGCTACGTATGATGGAATTAAGGAACACTATTAAGGCGTTGTTTATTGAAGTTGCAAAGTAGTAATTCTGTTGCTAATGTTCTGTACAGATATGAAGCCATCTCCATTTTTACCAATTATATAAGGAAGAGGAAACAAATTTATTTTAGTTTTATCAACCCCACTGAATGATCTCAGTGGTTAACTATTATTGCAGTATAAGTGAAAGAATCTCTCTCCCCTTCTCCTATCCTCTCTCTCCATTTAGTTGACATCTATTCTCAGTCTTAGTCTTTGGACTTATCCATAATTATAGAAACTTAGATGCACAAGAAGAAAATTTTTGAAGTTCTTCAGTTAGTGAGGTTATGATTAAGTTTAAGACTGTTACCAGAAAAAAAGGTAGGGAGTAATTTATAAAGCCAAAAACCATGATATTAAAAGTTTGCCTTTAAAACATTTAATCTGAGCTAGGGTTTTCTGACTGATTTTTTGATGTGGTGCTGCCGAGGAGAAACAGTTGTGTTCAGCCTATAAAATTCTGAGGTCATATGAAAAATTTGTTCGACAACTTAAATTTAGCTTTAGTCTTGGACTACAGGTAATAAAAATGTTTTTGTATAAAAGAAGAATGATTTGTTTCAGGTGTTTTATTGTTTTGCAGATCAGCAATTTATGCTGAAAAAATGCCCTGCCCTACTTCAAGAAATGGTTAATGTAATCTGCCAGCTAATAATAATGGCCAGGAGCCGTGAAGGTGAGGAGGAAGCATAATTATGTTGTACTTTTTCTCGCAAGCATATAGTACAGATTATACTTTTAAGATTTATGGGAACCTAATATATTTCTGTCTTTAAGTTGAATTGGCTTTCCCAGTTTTGCTTATGGTTTTTCTTATTTTTCCTGTATTTTCTATCATGTAAGGTACCACAACTTATGGTTTTTAATTCAGTTTTTTCATTGTTTTATTGTTTATTTTTTTCTTGTTTACAAAAGTTTAAAATATCCTTTTCTTCCTCTGAATATTTTTAGAATTAGGTTAACAATGAGTTTGAAATAATTCTTTTATGTGCTGTGATGATTCATCTGACATGTGTTTTTTGCATCAAGGGAAAAAGAACAAGGGAGTTTATGGTCTATAATGGAAAGAGACCCTTAAAAAAGAAGGGAGTGGTTGTGTTTTGTTGTTATGGATGATGTAATTTTGTGGCATGACATCAATATGTTCTTAATACCAAAAACGTCTTATGATTTACTGGTTTGGAAGTGGTACAAAGAATGTTTCTATTAAAATCAATGGTTGTTGCTGGTTAATGTACATTTGATCAAGTTTGTATATTTTCTCTGTCTTATCCAGTAACTTTTAAAGGAAAGTCAACACTGTGATCATAAAATTTGAGGTGTTAAAGATGTTCACGTGGATTTGTGTTTGTTATGAATTGTGTACTCTGAACATATAAATAGTCCAGCCCTGTTTTTGCTTTTCCTTCTGTTCTTTCTAAGAAAGGGAGTTTCGTGCTCCAACTTTGGCATCCCTTGAAAACTGCATGAAGCTTTCCCAGATGGCTGTGCAAGGCCTTCAGCAGTTTAAGTCTCCCCTTTTGCAGCTCCCTCACATTGAAGAAGACAATCTTAGAAGAGTTTCTAATCATAAAAAGGTAATTTGGCACTTTAATATTAGTTTTAAGCCGTTTGTCATGTCACTTAAAGGTAACATGAATGAAAATTTTTCTAGAAGTGGTTATATGAACATCTTAGATTTACAATGTTTCAGGCATTCTAAAACTATGCCTCAAGTGATTCTGTTAACACTTTCTTGAATAGATAGCTGTTTGATAACATTTTATTAATACTACTGAAATGATCTTACTACTTTGGGGGTGGTCAAAATTTTAGCAGTTAACACTTTGTTCTTTATGTTGCCAAAAGTAAATGTACTGTGTAAAAATGCACTGTATACTTTTCATTTATTTCATTAATGGTTTAAAGCTTGAGCAGCAGTTTGTTGAGTATGAACAAAAAAATTAAGCATTCAATATATAAGTAGGTCATATAAAGATAATTCTTATTTAGAAATTATAGTCTGTATATAGATTATGAGAATGAATCTTAAGGCACAGCAAAATATGTATATAAATGAAAAACCTGAGGAAATATAGGAAAAAATGGAATGAAATTATAATTTTAAACCACTTTGTATATATTAGAGGACAGAAGATAGACATTGGACTTGATAGTAGTAAGGTAGAACTAATAAATGTATATTAGAAATTTTTAACAGAGCACTCTTCTCTCAAGTAAGTGTGTTGCTCTTTTAAATTTGATCACATTTAAAGTCATAATTGAAAACTTCAGCATTCAAAAGCAGGCATTTCACATGCCTTATGATCTAATCCCTATCTGTGAAAGTAAAAATTAATAACTGGCACCAAGTACTCAGAAATTAAAAAACCTTCTCCTTGGTATTCATTTAGCCAGGATTGGTACTACTGCAGTAACAGTTATATTTAGAAAATAACAAGAATGAGAATATTGCATCAGTTCAGTTCAGTCACTCTGTCCTGTCCAACTCTTTGCGACCCCATGGACTGCAGCACGCCAGGCTTCCCTGTCCATCACCAACTCCTGGAGCTTGCTCAAACTCATGTCCATCAAGTTGGTAATGCCATCCAACCATCTCATCCTCTGTTGTCACCTTCTCTTGCCTTCAGTCTTTCCCAGCATCAGGGTCTTTTCCAGTGAGTCAGTTCTTTGCATCAGGTGGCCAGTTATTGGAGCTTCAGCTTCAGCATCAGTCCTTCCAATAAATAGTCAGGACTGATTTCCTTTAGGATTGACTGGTTTGATCTCCTTGCAGTTCAAGGGACTCTATCAAGAGTCTTTTCCAGCACCACAGTTCAAAAGCATCAGTTCTTTGGCACTCAGCTTTCTTTATGGTCCAACTTTCATATCCATACATGACTATTGGAAAAACCATAGCTTTGACTAGACGGACTTTGTTGGCAAAGTAATGTCTCTGCTTTTTAGTATGCTGTCTAGGTTGGTCATAGCTTTTCTTCCAAGGAGGAAGTGTCTTAATTTCTAAAAAATAAAAGAATATTGCATAGTAAAACCTAAAGAGTACACATGTAGCTATATACTTGGAAATAAATTCATATTCTTAAAGGTTTTTTGCTGGGGACCAGCCCCGGCTGATCCAGGGTATTCGAAGGAGAGACGGCATAGGCGAGGATCAGGATACAATAGCTTCAATTAGATATTAATTAAAGATATAAAGAGTAATAGAGTAAGGATAGCTCAGTAGGAAAATTCAGTGGAGAAAAGAGGCTGAGTAGCTTGGTTTACGCGGGAGACCAATAAAACTTCAAGACAAGAAGTTTGCACCACTTACGTAGGCCGCAGGCGTCCTTCCGTTCTCCCGAAGGAGAGGAGACACTGAGGCCTCCCCGGTCGGACCTTAGAAGCCCAGGCATAATTAGTAAGCATGGTGGGTTCCGCGCTCCAGATGGAGACTCAACCAGGGTGAGAGAGAGAGCGACATGGGGAGACCAGTATTTCGAGAAACTGATCCCAATTCTTTATTTTCCATAGTCTACTTTTATACACTGAGATGTTATGCAAAAGTCACGCGGGGTCAGCAGTCCTGACTTTTATCAAAGTCGTGCTTCATACAAATGTATACAGAGGTCTTAGGGGTGTTACATCATCTTCTGGCCAGGGGGGCCTGCAGACAATTTACGACCCTCTCCTTGTGACAGCGGTCAGTCAATCAGGACACTTATTTCTCCAGGGCTGATTATTCTCAAAACAGACGCCACCCAAATAAAGTTACATTCCTACAGGGTGAGGGTGTAGTGGGTTTTAGTTAAGGAAAGAATTTACTTAGCCTAAGGTCTAACGTGATTAATATCAAAGGTTAATTCTATATATTCATTAATGTGTGTAAGGGCAGGGGATATGGAGACTTAGCAACAAACATTGGCTCAACAAATGAAAAACCCTTCACCAACACAATTTCTAATTAGCCCATTATACTTATACTAATAGTTTTCTAACTTTTCTAAGGAACTTGTTTTTAGAAGGTTTAAAGCATCTTGTGCCTCTCACGGTTGGGAGGCTGTGAGCGATCACATGTGGCCGGACAAGCCTGTCAGGCAGGCCAGAGAACCTTCAGAGGAGTTTGTAGGTTAAAACACTCTTATCACGCCCAGGAATTATTATAAACTGGAGCTCTAAGTTAACTCCTTCTCCAGAAGAGGTGGTGGGGGACAGCCCCCCCGTAAAGTCAGAGGTGTAGGTGAGCACAAAGTAGTAAAGTAGGCAGGCTCTGGTTATGGGGGTAGACGCTCGAGGATTTCCAGGGGGACTCCTGAGGCTCGATCCCGCCTTTGTGTATGTCGAGCCTCCTTCCTCATGACCTTTGCCATGGGCGGAGTACCTCACTCTGGCCCCCAACAGTTTTTATGATTAAAATTAAAAATAGAGGTCTGCAAACTGAACAAATTAAATGACAGTAGTTCCTGTTTGGGTCAAGAGTCTATATGAATGTTACTATTTTTTTCCTCCAACTTTAGTTTTTTCTAATTTAAAAAATAACTGTGTATTAACTTTGTAATAAAAAATTCTTAAATTTAAATTTCCTTGGAGAAAAAGGCTGTGAAATGCCACTAAAGTTGTATTTTCTACTTTGAAATGTATATAATTTTAACATTTTTCTAAAAGCTTTTGGATTTTTAGTAAACATACTAGTAATTTTCTTTTTATGAAGAGTTTCATGGCTTTAAGATTTATTTTCTGTCTCCTTTTAAATTTAGTTCAAAATTAAAACTATCCAGGATTTGGTGAGTTTAAAAGAATCAGATCGTCACAATCTGTTGCATTTCCTTGAAGATGAAAAATATGAAGAGGTTATGGCTGTCCTTGGAAGTTTCCCATATGTGACTATGGACATAAAGTCACAGGGTAAGTGAGAGGTTTCCTGTTGTTTCCCTTTTGATGGACCGGCTCTTGTTTATTTGGCTCAAGGTTCTCAAAACACTTCACTTCATAACTTTTAATTAGACTGTAGAATTGTAGTTTACCTGTCAGATTTGCTGTGATGAAAGATGTAGTTTTGGTTTGAGAACACTTTTGTTCTATAGTTCAACTCTTAACTTTTCAAATAATGGAAGAGATTTCCAAATGTAATGGAAGATATTTGAAATATGTCTATTGTTAGTATAAAATGGCTGCTTAGTTCTAAAATTAATTTTTTTAAAAACCTAACTTATTTATACATATTAAGCTTTGAAAATCACCACGCTCTGTGCCACATTTCATGTGTTTTTCTTGACTTATTTTCATTTTTATGTCTGCTTGGAGTGGAAAAAGAGAGATTATTTTTTACTTACATAATTGTCCTATGATTCCCATTTTACAACTGAATATAATATTTTAGAATGGTGACAGAATTAGAGATTATTCTGCTCCATTCCTTCATTGTGACATTATTGTGAGCTTTGGCATTTACTAAGTTGCTGTTATTAGAATATTCTTGTGGGACCAAGAATACAAGGATGTGTTAGGAATCGTTCCTGTTTTTAAAGGGCTTGTAGTTAAGTTCATTTTATTATTAAGACTTTTGGGGATGTGTATAGCAAATGTGTTTTAAAAAAATAGACAAAAAAACATTGCAGAAAACATCTTTAAGGTGCTTTTTTCATATAAACTATTTTGAAGTTCTTGCCTTAAAAAATAAGTATTTTTAACATTGCTTAGAATACTAGTTTGGAGGTATTTGATTATACAGGTAAAATCTTGTGAGTATAAAGTTTATACAATTTAACAGAGTGACAGAACCCTCTTTTATTATCACTGAGAGAAAGCTATGGTAATCCTCAATATACTATATTTTAAAACATCTGGACTTGAAACTTGGCAGTGCCAGCATAGCCATTTTGTGGCCTTGGGCATTTTACTTTATTCCTTAACCTCAGTCTCTTTAAAGAAATAATAATAATGCTTCATAGAGCTAATTTAAGGATTAAATGAGTACATTGTTGAAGACATCTTCTGGAGAAATTTATATAGAGTAAATAGTAAATTATTTTTCATTTAGTAGCCTTAAAATTTTATATGTTTGAAATACTAAAGTCTCAGATTGATTTGGATAAATAAAGTTTTGCTGTTTGCCTTGACGTAGAGCTTGATTTTTATTTATTTTTTTAAATGTCTTACAGTATTGGATGATGAAGATAGCAACAACATCACAGTAGGATCCTTAGTTACAGTTCTGGTTAAACTGACAAGGCAAACAATGGCAGTAAGTAGTCTGTATTTTTATGCTTTGAAAGTTTATGTATCTGAGAGTTTAAGATATTTATGTTTATTTTCTCACTTTAAGTTATACATTTTCAAAATCAAAATTATATAGTTTTGCAAATCTAATTTTGCAGATTGTTAGCCATTTTGAAATTTTAATTTTAGATTTTCTCATTTGTTTTCACACACACAAAGTTGGAAGATAGATGAATTCTTCAAATGATGATTTGTTAACTCCCTATAAAGCATTATAATGTAATCTGGGTATCTTTCTTAAACTATAAAATGTTATACAGAGATTGATTATTGATTATTGTTGAGAACTTACATTACCTACTCCTTTTTAATCAGTTCTTGAGAGAATTTACTCCCTTTTATTTTTTATTTTAAAAAGTACAGTAAAATAGCTCTTTTCCTAATTATGTAAAAAATTTATGCTGTCCAGGAAACAAATTTAGGCAATGCAGAAAAGTATGGGAAGAAATTAAAATGACCTAAAATTCTACCACTCTGAGATCATCATTTTTGAAGCTCATCCCTTTAGATAGCCTGATGCCTGAATACCCACAGAATTAAAATGATATTGATAACATGGATCCCTTATTTCACCCCTGCTTCCTTAGAAAGCCACCTTATCAGACCCAGATGACCAGAACTCAGTCTTGTGTAAATCCTTTTGTATCTTTCTCCATGCTCATGTTTACTGTCTGGACCTTTCAGTGCATATATGTACATGCATATATATGTATGCTGGTACTTTTCTCATTCCTTTTCATTAAATCTAGTCATATGTATGTTTCCTGCATCTTGTTTTTCTCAGTTTCTGTTACATATTTATATTACCTGCCAAGCTAAGCACACCTCCCAAGTTGCAAGTATAGTTGTAACTACTTTTTAGTAAACTATATAGTATTTCAGCTCAGTTTTATTGAACCAGTGGTAGATTTTAGCCTATTCTACCCTGAGGTCTATGGGCATCTGCAGGAAATATGCTGCATTTAAAACCCATGTCTAAAACCTGTGGTAGAAAAAGCATATTT
The DNA here is from genome assembly GCF_002263795.3 of Bos taurus. Classification (NCBI taxonomy): domain Eukaryota; kingdom Metazoa; phylum Chordata; class Mammalia; order Artiodactyla; family Bovidae; genus Bos; species Bos taurus. The sequence goes on from NC_037336.1 coordinate 42,200,395, forward strand.
TTAGTTGTTGTTGTGTTAGTTGCTCAGTTGTGTTGGACTCTTTGGAACCCCATGGACTATATAGCCTGCCAGCCTCCTCTGTCCATGAAATTCTCCAGGTAAGAATACTGGAGTGGATAGCCATTCTATGATTCACAGTAGGACATATCAAAACAAAGATACTGATTTTATGGTAGCAGGTGGTAAAGGAAGCATTTGTATATATCATGGACTCTGGATGAGAGGTGCCTCCTGGGAGATGAGGCTGCTCTAAGCTGGTGGCCAGGGTTAGGTTTCGACACTGCCTACGTGCTTTGGAATTCCCAGCCCGAGAAATGAGCACAAAGTTGTCCTTGGGCTGTTGACATTTCTCAGGTAATTGGTAAAGAAAAAGCAGACGTGGCCTGGAGAAAGGGGAAGAATCAAGTATTTATCTTCTAGTATCAATTGTATTTCAATATAATTAGCTTTTATTAGAATTATTAGAATTTAGAAATTCTAGATAATAGAATAATTAGAAATTATTAGAATTCAGCTAACAAATGAAGAAATGAAGCAGAGATGATAGAATTAGGCTAGGTGATTACAAACTTTTTCTCTAAAGGTTCAGTCAGTAAATATTAATATTTTTGATTTTTACAGGCCATACAGTCTCTCTAGCAATGGCTGAACTCACAAATGGGCATGCTTGTATTCTAATAAAAGTTTGTTTACGCGGGTATACCTGTGGCGGATTCATTTCGATATTTTCGGCAAAACTAATACAATATTGTAAAGTTTAAAAATAAAATAAAATTAAAAAAAAAAAAAAGGCAAAAAATGGGCCATAGTTTGCTGGCCCCTGCATTAGGCCAACAGTTTAGAGCCCAATAGTTATCATCATTTTTCACTTGTTAGCTTTAATAATTCTGGGGAGTTTATGGAACAACTCACTTATCATGTTCTATATAGAGTCGCATTGAATTCTTACTGGATTTCAAATTCTAAATTTATAGTGTCTGTACTGATTCAGAATGGATTATTGGGTAGGTGGGTATGTCTCAGATATGTAGATTTTCTTGGTGTTCCACTTAGTTATATCTAAGTTATATCAGTTATAATAGCAATATTGCGTACAATCATAAATAAACTAATATAATAAACTAATATTGGTCTCATAAAGTTTTGATGTTAGAGTAATATAATGTATTCAGATTTTCATAACTTTAAAATAGTGATGTCTGATTACTGTTAGAATAAAAGTAAAAATTTAAATTATGAAATGACTGACTTTATAGTAATTTTACATATTTTAAGGCATTGCATTTATAAATTTAAATAGAATGTACTTTTCAAAATACATTCAAGACAGATGTGAGATACTTCAGAAGGTAACTTCTAAGGTGTCCTTTAGTGATGGCCAAATTTGCACACATACATCATTTAGTAATTGCTAAAAGCCCTCTGTCTAGCCATGTGTTTGTCCCCACCTCCTGTGTTTGTCAGCAGTTAATAAACTTACTGATAAGGCTTCCCTGATGGCTCAGTGGTAAAGAACCCACCTGCCAGTGTAGGAGATGGGTTCGATGCCAGATCCAGGAAGATCCTACATTCTGTGAAGCACCTAGTTCTGTGTTCCACAACTATTGAGCCTATGTTCTAGAGCCTGGTAGCCACGACTGCTGAGCCCACGTGGCGCAACTGCTGAAGCCTGTACGCCCTAAAGCCTGTGCTCTGCAACGAGAAGCCACTGCAGTAAGAAGCCTGCACACTGCAGCGGGAGAGTAACCTCTATTCTCTGCAACCAGAGGAAAGCCTGCACAGCAACGAAACCCAGCACAGCCAAAAATAAATAAACTTACTGATAATATATATTGAAAGATTGTTTTATATGAAAGTTAAATATAAGTGGAACAAAGGTTTTATTTTTCTTGCTCCCTCTATTCTAGGAAGTATTTGAAAAGGAGCAGTCCATCTGTGCTGCAGAGGAACAGCCAGCAGACGATGGGGTAAAAACTTGAGTTTACCTATCTTTTCTGGTAAAAGAACTCTTTTGTTTAGTCCTCTGATTGGTTTATCTTGCTGTGGAGAATAATTCACTTTACTAAAACATTTTATTAGTTAAGCCATTTCCATCTAAAATTTACTATGACTGCCAAATGAAACTATTGCTACAATGTCTGAGTGTGTATGTGTGTTGTGATTTATAGCAGGGTGATACTAACAAGAACAAGACAAAAGGAGGATGGCAACAGAAGAGTAAAGGACCCAAGAAAACTGCTAAATCAAAAAAAAAGAAACCTTTAAAAAAAAAGCCTACACCTGTGCCCTTATCTCAGCCAAAGCAACAGAAACAAAAACAGGCTAACGGAGTCGTTGGGAGTGTAAGTTTACTATCTTACGTAAAGACTATCATTATTATCATCTTTGTTGAGATCTGAAGTACACTAAAATGTTTAAATCTTATATGTACAGCTCCTGAAGTTTTATAAATGTATGTACCCATGATACCCAGATAAAGATATAAAACCCACCAGCACCCTAGAAGGCTCCCTGGTACCCTTCTCAGTCAGTGACCCCTCCGTCCACCCCCACTCCCTTCCCCACTATGCTGTTATTACCATAAATTAGTTTTGCCTATTCTTAAAATGGCGTGTAAATAGAGTCATTTGGCAGCTTTCATTCAACATTGTCTTTGACATTCTTCTGTATTATGTGTAGCAGCAAGTGTGTGTGTGTGTGTGTGTGTGTGTGTGTGTATGTGAGAGAGAGAGAGAGAGACTGAGAGATTCCATTATATGAATATACTACAATTTGTCCTGTGATTGGTAGACATACAGGTTTTTCTAGTTTTTGCCTATTACGAATAAAGGTGTTATGATTTGATACATGTCATTTTGTGGATATCCATTTTTCCTTGATATGTGCCTCTTAGTAAAATTGCTGGGTCATAAAATAGGTGTATGTCTAACTTGCTGAAAGAGCCCATTTTCTAAAGTTGTACCTTATTATGTTCCTACCAGCAAAATATGAGTCCAATTGTTCTATATTCTCACCAGTACTTGGTTTTACCAGTCTTTTTTATTTTAGCCACTGTAATGGATCTGTAGTTGGTATTTCTGTGTGTGGTCGTTTTTGTATTTACCTTATGACTAATAGTATTGAACAGCTTTTCACATGCCTACTGGCCATTTGGATATCCTCATTTATTTTTGGATTATTTGTCTTCAGACAGCTCTTAGGATTCTTTTATGTATTGTGGATAAGTGTTTCTTTTAACTCTAAATGGAGTTTTAGATGATTCTTTAATAAGTGTTTCATCAGTGTTTATGGTTAAGGGCTTTTGTGTCCTGTTTAAGATATCTGCCTATCCCAAGGACACAAGGAGAGGTAGATACTTTGTTTACTTCTATAAGTATTACTACAGTAATTTACTTGTTATATTTAGCTCTATGATGCATCTTTAATTTTTGTGAATAGTGTCAGATTGGGATTATGGGCCATTTATTTTAGCACCATTTATTGGAAAGCTCTCTGAATTGCAGTCATAATTTGTTGTAAAATGAGTTACTTTAACTGTATATGTGGAAATCTCTTTATGGGCTCACCTTCCATTGATTATTTGTCTCTTTTTGTGCCAGTGCCACACTGTCTTAAATATTGTGGCTTGAAGTCTTAAAATGGAATAATGTAAGTCCTCAAACTCTTATTTTACTTCTTCAAAATTGTCTTGACTACTTTAGGTCACTTGCATTTTCAGCTAAAAATTTTAGAATAATTTTAACAATTTCCACCCCCAAAAAAGCTGCTGGCACTTAGACTGGTATTGTGTTTAATCTTTGGTGCAATATGGGGAGAATTCACAGATTAACAGTATTGGCTGTTTTTATTCATAATTATGCTTTATCTTTATTATCTCCCTTTTTCTCAGCAGTGTTTTGTGATTTCTCTTGGCAGAGAATGACACACCTTTCATTAGATTTACTCCTGTGTATTTGATGCTTTCTAGTTCTGTTGCAAACAGCATTAAAAAAAAGTTTATTCTTCAGTGTTTATTGCTGGTGTATAGAAATACAGTTGCCTTCTAAATATTTACCCTGTATCAAGGGTTCTTGATGAATTGACAATAATTGTAACAATTTTCAGATATGAAAAAAAGATTTTTTGGCTGCGATCCAAAAGTCTACAAATAATAAATGCTGGAGAGGGTGTGGAGAAAAGGGAACCCTCTTACACTGTTGGTGGGAATGCAAACTAGTACAGCCACTATGGAGAACAGTGTGGAGATTCCTTAAAAAACTGGAAATAGAACTGCCTTATGATCCAGCAATCCCACTGCTGGGCATACACACTGAGGAAACCAGAAGGGAAAGAGACACGTGTACCCCAATGTTCATCGCAGCACTGTTTATAATAGCCAGGACATGGAAGCAACCTAGATGTCCATCAGCAGATGAATGGATAAGAAAGCTGTGGTACATATACACAATGGAGTATTACTCAGCCATTAAAAAGAAAACATTTGAATCAGTTCTAATGAGGTGGATGAAACTGGAGCCTATTATACAGAGTGAAGTAAGCCAGAAGGAAAAACACCAATACAGTATACTAACGCATATATATGGAATTTAGAAAGATGGTAACGATAACCCTGTGTACGAGACAGCAAAAGAGACACTGATGTATAGAACAGTCTTATGGACTCTATGGGAGAGGGAGAGGGTGGGAAGATTTGGGAGAATGGCATTGAAACATGTAAAATATCATGTATGAAACGAGATGCCAGTCCAGGTTCGATGCACGATACTGAATGCTTGGGGCTAGTGCACTGGGACGACCCAGAGGGATGGTATGGGGAGGGAGGAGGGAGGAGGGTTCAGGATGGGGAGCACATGTATACCTGTGGCAGATTCATTTTGATATTTGGCAAAACTAATACAATTATGTAAAGTTTAAAAATAAAATAAAATTAAAAAATAAATAAATAAATAAATAAAATCAAGAGCCAGGAAAAAAAAAAAAAGATTTTTTACATACACAATCATGCCATCTGGGTATGGAAACAGCTTTACTTTAATATTTATGCTATTTCATCCTTTTTGCCTTACTGGTACCAGCCAGAACTTGCAGTAGTTGATTTGAAGTGAAGATGGCAGTCACCTTGTCTTATTGGTCTCATGGAAAAAGCATACATTATTTCACCACTGAGTATGATGTCTAAACTGTTTATCTGGGTTTGATGATACTTTGTTTAGGATCCCTGTATCTATTTTTAGGAGAGGATATCAGTTTGTCATTCTTGTATTATTCTTGCCCGGTTTTGGATTACATTTATGCTGGCCTCATTAGTTAGAGATTACTCTCTTTTTCCTGGAAGGATGTGTAAGATTGGATTTGTTTCTTATTTGGAAGAAGTACATACAGAAGCCATCTGGGCTTGGAGTTTGAAAAAGAATTTAGTTAAAGAGTCTATTTCTTTAACATAGTCTACTTTTTTTCTCATATCAGTTTTAGTAAATTGTGTTTTTCAAGGACTTTGTCTATTTCCTCAAACTTGTCAAATTTATTGACAAAGTTATTCATAATATCCTTATTTTTGATGTCTCATAATATCCTTATTTTTGATGTCTTTTGGATCTGTAGTTATATATCTTTTATTCCTAATGTTGGTAATTTTATTGTCTCTTTTCCTTTATCAGTCTTGCCTAATTTATGAATTTTATTAATCTTTTTAAAGAACCAACATTTAATCTTGTTTGGGTTTCCCTTTTTCATATCTGCTTTCTCTTTAATTGATTTCTGATCTGTATTATTTGCTTCTGATTTCTTTGCATTTAACTTGCTGTTGTTTTTCTTGCTTCTTGAAATGGACTATTTTGTCTGGGACATTGACTTTCCTTTCTGCATTATGCTATTAGTTATTGAAGATAATATTAATTTCCCAAAGCAGTTCTTTCCTATAAACTTCTCATTATATTGTATAAAATGTTATATAATTGATGTTTTTGAAAAATGAATCAGCTTACCATTGTCATAGTATATTTTGCAAATAGAAATAAAAATTTTTTTTTGTTTCATGAGCTATGAAGAATGAATAAAATAACTGACAAATAAGCAAATAAGTCAAACATTAAAGCTCCTCAGCCCGACTCCCATATATTTATATATAAGAATGTTCATAAAAATTTTTTTAAATTCTATATCAATAGTGAAATTGTAGTCTTGAGCCAGTTTAATTATAATGACCATAGATTAGTTTCAGGGACTCAGGATGTATTCACTGAAACATTCAGAACTTTTGTGGTTGCTTTTTCCTTTTAGGAAGCTGCAGTAAAGGAAGATGAAGAAGAAGTTTCTGACAAAGGCAGTGACTCTGAGGAAGAAGAAACCAACAGAGACTCTCAGAGTGAAAAAGATGATGGTAGTGACAGAGACTCTGATAGAGAGCAAGATGAAAAACAAAACAAGGATGATGAAGCAGTAAGACATAGGTTTAAATAACTGGAATTATACCTCTGATGATAGTTTTGGTTTTTGTTGTTGTTTTTGTTTTGCTTGCTTACTTTCTTTGCTTGTTTTAAACAGTACTGCTGCTAAGTCGCCTCGGTCATGTCCGACTTTGTGCGACCCCATGGACTGTAGCCTACCAGGCTCCTCTGTCCATGGGATTTCCCAGGCAAGAAGAGTACTGGAGTGGGATGCCATTGCCTTCTCCGTTTAAACAATATTAGTATATTTTATACTGTTGCATTACTTTCAGACAATGTTTTTGAGAGATGGTAGTTGTAATTATGAAGAAAAATTATTTCTGACAAGGACTGGAAATCCTAATTTTCTTAAATCTTATATTGTTAGAGTAAGACCTGGGTCTGAGGTGAACTTAGCTTGTTCTCCTAAGGCAATTTTTTGTGTTGGAGATAACTCTGGAAATATGAGGAAGGAAAGGTGGGTTATGAAATAGGTAGCAGTTACTTGGAAGAGGTTCTCAAAAATTCCAGGCAGTGTTTAGGGTAAAGAAACATTGCTGTGGGCTCTAACGTCAAGAGGTTGGTTAAGGGAAAAGCTAATATTTACAGAATGCCACCTTGTTTCAAGAGGTATGTAAGACGTTGAGAAAAAGGGGAAGTCACTGAGGGATTAAGATGGTAAGGGTATAGGGAATAGAAAAAATTTCATGGCATGGCATGAAGTTGCACATGACTTACGAGAAGGCTTCAGAAAAGAATATTTGGTGAACAAATAATGGCCCATAGACGCTCACTGCAGATGAACTGTAACTTGATCAGCCAATTTTTTTTTTTTTTTTAATGTTTGTGTTGTTCTTGACTGGGCCATGGTCTAAAAATAACTCCTGTGGTTTAGGAGTTATAAAGAGATTCCCTGAATAGCCTCTGAAGCAAAAGCAGAGGCCGGAAAAAAAAAGGGGCGGGGGAGGGCAAAAGATAAAAGTATAAGGAGATAAAGTACTTGCCTTTGGGATGGGAGAAAAATAAGGATGTCTGTTTTTAGCAGTTGCTGGCCCTTGAGTGTTTTCTGTACTTTGAGAATCAAGTTGGTTGCCATGAAATTAAAACCTATCAAAGAAATTATTACCTCTCCCTTTCTTTGAGAAGGAGTTGACATATTTCTTTCTGATTATGGCTCAGTTGGTAGGAATCCTTCTGCAGTGCAGGAGACATAGTAGATCTCTGGGTTAGGAAGATCCCCTGCAGAAGGGCACGGCAACCCATTCCAGTATGCCTGCTTGGAGAATCCCATGGACAGAGGAGCCTGGCAGGCTGCAGTCCATGGGTCACAGGAAAGTCGAACACAACTGAACAACTAAACACAACATTCTTGCTTTGACAGAAAGTTGACATATTTCTTTGTGATTATATTAGGGTTAGTAGAGGTGACTTCGGAGAAGGCACTGGCACCCCACTCCAGTACTCTTGCCTGGAAAATCCCATGGGTGGAGGAGCCTGGTAGGCTGCAGTCCATGGGGTCGCTGAGGGTCGGACATGACTGAGCGACTTCACTTTCACTTTTCACTTCCATGCATTGGAGAAGGAAATGGCAACCCACTCCAGTGTTCTTGCCTGGAGAATCCCAGGAACGGGGAAGCCTGGTGGGCTGCCGTCTATGGGGTCGCACAGAGTCGGACACGACTGAAGTGACTTAGCAGCAGCAGCAGAGGTGACTTTGGGGTTTTGATAAACTGATTTCTTCAGATGACCAAAAATACATTCATTCAGTTGACAGTTATACAAATAGCAAATACTAATAGGAATACAAAGCCAAATGTGAAACAGTTTCTGCTCTTGAATGATAGTAGCCTGAAGGGGAAGGCAGACTAGTGAATAAACATTATAGTACAAAAGAGACTATGCACATTGTGCAAGGGGCAGTGATGGCACAAAGACCGGTGTGATCAACTCAGCTCTGAGAGGATGGTCTGTGGGACCCAGGAGCTCGTACTTTAGGCTCCAGGTGCTCCTGAAAAAATAATGAGTAGGAATCTGCCAGGTAGAGAAAAAAGAAAGCAAAAATCCAAACAGGGTTTAAGAGTGAAGTAAGTCTAGCAGTTTGAAATGACTAGAATAAAAAGTGAAGAGAGGAAAGCAGTGACAGGAGACTGGAGAGACAGGCTCAGGTCAGGTCATGATTGGCAGTGTAGTTCATGCTAGACAGGTTAGATTTGATTTATGAAAAGAAGCATTGGAAGTTTTGAGCAGGGAAGTGATTTGTGGGACTGAACTCTAGTATTTAGCATTGTCAGGAATGCCATCTGGAAGAAGATGGACACCCTTCAAAATGATAAAAAAAAAACATGCTTGATTTCCATTATTTCTAATTTTCACTTTACTAGGAGTGGCAAGAATTACAACAAAGTATTCAGCGAAAGGAGAGAGCACTACTGGAAACCAAATCAAAGATAACACATCCTGTCTATAGTCTTTACTTTCCTGAGGTGAGTTATTCATCCACAGCCTAGTGTTTTCCTTCCTCTAGTCAGATATTTCTTAGTTGCTCTTGATCCTTTCTGTAGCGTGAATTGACTCTTATCCTCTCTGTAGCGTGTACTGACTCAGATGCGCTGAATGTGTTTTCTCGATATGTCACATTTTTGAAGCATATATTTCAGTATGCATTACTTTGAGTAAATGAGTTGTTTAAAAGGAGAATTGTCAACTTTTTGAGTACCTTGTTGTTGTCCTGGGCTTCTGTCTCTCCTGTGCCTGGATTTCTGAGGGTTGTACTTACTGATGATTTCTTATTTGCAGCTCAGGCAGTCTTAATCAGACAAATGCATATTTTGCCTCTGACTTTGTGTGGCTTTTGTGAGTCTCACACTTGTCTCTTACTTCTGCCATGTTTTGAATAGGATGAAAATGTTCTTAAATTCTGCTCATGGATTTTTTTCTGGGGGTCCTATACTGGCCATCTGGAGACACTAGACTTGTTCTGATAATTGCCCTGATCCATGGGAAAAAGGCAAGCCCAGGCCTGAGGGACCCACTAAGTTGAGTAAGAGCTGATACCCAAGCTCCAGGCTGATCATTTCGATGTTCTTTGTTCCCTTGTGCTTGTTTACTTTGTGGTTGTGGCCTGTTGAGCTTTCGATCTCTTTGATAGGCTGTTTGTCTTTCAGATGAATTTGAGATCAATTTGAGATCTTGACATATTGCTTTTGCAGACAGTTCTCTGTGGCTAGAGGTCAAGGACTATTGCCTTTTAGTTCAGGGAAGCAGTTCCACAGACTGCTTCACAGCTTTGCCACAGAACCTTCTGCTCACCACTTGTGTTTGGCGGGTGATTTCATGTATAAATATGCTTTCTGCTCTAGAATGTCAATCTATAGTTGCTGGGGGCTGCTGAAGGCAAGTTCCTATTACTAGTAATTTGGCTCTCCTAATAAATGAGTGGCTCTGCACAGACTTTTGTTTTTTGACTTGGAGAGCAGTCAGCCCAGGATTCCATCTTACTGTGCACGCTGATCTTCTGGCATGTCCTGAGCTATAGCCCATCTGTTAGGGGCTTTTCGCCCATTGCAGTATAGTCTGCCAACACCAAGGCTCCTGAAATCAAGCGAATAAATTTCATTCATTGATTGGTTTTAAAAGTACCATGGGATGCTGTAAGCTGCATAATTTGTACCCTTATAATAGACAGCTTCATTTTAGACCATGCTTAGTTAATAGGCAAAGCATTCATTTACTCCCTTAGAACATTTTAGCAGTGAAAGTGCCTTCTTGTAATTTTATCTGCATGGTAAAACATCTCAAAGTGCTGTTTATCAGATAGACTTTATTTGGGATTTTCCTAACTTCCTACCTGTTTACCTTCTCATTTTCACCACTTATAGTATCAAAGTTTTATGTTCATAATTGACTTAAATGTTATTAAAACTCATATATTTAACAAAAATGGTTGGGAATCCCACGCAACAAAAAACCAGTTTTGTTTAAAGTGCAAATAACTCATGGTAGAGACTCTTTTCTGATTTAACCATGTGCATCAAGAGAATTTGGGTGCAATGCCATAGGTTGACAATCACTAGCTTCTTAATGTTTATTTTTCTTAAATGAATCTGATTTTAATCAAATAGATTTGGGGCAGTGGGAGGCATTCTCTAAATAGAGATAAAGAATAAATGCACATTCTTGAACATGTATGTTCTAGTAATGATTCTGAAAATGAAATGTCAGACTGCTTAAAGATAGAAATGTTTACCTCATTTCATTAATAATCATTACTTTTAAAATTGTTATTGAAATATAGTTGACGTACATTGTGTTAGTTTTAGGTATACCATCTAGTAGTTTGATATTTGCACACATTATGAGATGATCACCACAGTAAGTCTGGTAACTGTTCCCATACAGAGTTACTATAATATTATTGATCATCTTCCTTATGCTGTACATTACATCCCATGACTTATTTATTAATATAGCTGGAGGTTTGTACTTCCAAGTCTCCTTCATTATTTCTCCTGCCACTTCCACCCCTCTCGCATATTTGTTCTCTGTATCTATGAGCCTGTTTTCATCTTATTTTGTTTCATTTTTTAGATTCTACAAATAAGCAAGATCGTGGTATTTTGTCTTTCTCCGACTTCACTTAGCATGATATCCTCTAGGTCCATCCATGTTGTTTCTGATGTCAAGATTTTGATTTCTTATGGCTTGAGTAATATTCCATTGTTTATATGTACCTTCTTTGTCTGTTCATCCATCAGTGGACACTTCAGTTGCTTGCATATTTTGAATATTGTAAATAATGATGGAATGAATTGATGTGCACATATATTTTCAAATTAGTGTCTGCTTTTTTTCCTTGGGATAAATTGCTAGAAGTAAAATTGTTGAATCATATGGTAGTTGTAGTTTTAATTTTTTGAGGATCTTCCATACTGTTTTCCAGAGTGGTTATATTGATGTAACTGTAATTTTATTGGACTCTGTGTCCTAGGCATTTTAACAGGTTTTTTTTTTTTTTTTGTATTATCTCACTTTATCTTCACAACACAACTTGAGGTAAGCATTCATCACTTAACAGAGAAAAAGGGTGAGGTTTCAAGGAGTGAAATAATTGGGTCTGGATGACTTTGAAATAGACATTGGCAGACTACTTGCCTGCAGACAAATCTGCCTCCCAGCTTGTTTTATAAATGAAGTATTATTGTAAATGAAGTTTTATTGGAACAGAGCCACACTCATTCTTTCTGTAATACAATGGCAGAGTTGAGTAGTTACAGCAGAGTTGAGTAGTTATAGCAGACTCTTTGGCCCTCTAAGTCTGTGGGTTCTGCATCTGCAAATGTGGCAGGCCAACTATACCACGACATTTTATGTAACAGACTTGCGCGTTCATGAATTTTGGTATTCTGGAGGTGGAGTGATCCTGGAATCGATCTCCTGTGAGTACAACAGTACTCCACTTTGAGTCTGTTGTGTTTCTGCCCATTTTGTGTGTGCAAAACACACGTAGAAAGACATGTGTATACAAACTATACCTTTTGTTGTAGTCCTAACCCTTGGATTAAGCAGAAGTTGAGTTAGTCATCCATTTATGATTTGTTATCCTGTTTATTAATGTTACATTGCCTTGTAGTTTAAGGCATTTAAACAAAAGCTTTTAGTTGAGCTTAGTGTACCATTATTGGGAAGATAATAAACTATTTTAATGTCTTAAGATTGAAATAAAATAGAAAGCACAAGTGATTTTGGCTTAGGGACATTTTTCCTATGAAACTATTTTCAATAAAAAGTTATTTTTAAAAACTTTTCTTGGATAATTGAGACTCTAGTGTTGCTTTGGTTAATTGGATACAATTTATTTTACTTTTAGGTCTAAAACTTTTTTTAAGTCATTTTAGAAAGGTATCTTCCCTATCCCATTCTTAAACAGTGGATGCAAAGTGGATGAATGAATAAAAAGTTACTGATCTGTGCTGTGATGCAGTGGTGGTTGCTGACCACACTGAAGTTTGGCGCTCCCAGACTGGTCTTCTATTTTTTTTTTTTTCCCTAGATTTTTGTCTCCTGTCAGTGTTTCCTGCTGTCATTGTGCACTCTGGTGACAATTTCTTTACTCAGCCTTTTTTATGCTCCTAATCTTTTATGTAGTACAACTGAAAATGCTGAGCTTATTGAAATGGTATACCGTAAATGGTACAAATAGATTCTTAGAATCTGAGATGCTGTCTTATAAGTAACATGTTTTAATGTATTGATTTCTGATATTGTTACCATTTAAGTCCCTTCCACTCCTGCTTTCTGCCTTTTGCTTATTACTAGGTAAGATTACTAAAATTATTTGCTAGATGAATTCGTGATAGCTTATACTGTTTTATTTTTTAGCATATCTTTTATCATTTAAGGTTAATCAGGAGTTTTTAAAATACAGAGGTTCATCAGTAGGGTTTAAGGGGCCATTTGAAACCCCAAAATTACATACAAAATTCTTTTGTTGGAGAGTGGCTCTAAGAACAATTTATTCATTCAGTAAATGTTTATTGACATCTATTTTGTACCAACCATGGTGTCTGTGCTGGGGATACAGCAGTGGCTAAAGGGCAATACAGTTGACTCTCTGCATCTGTGGGTTTTGCATCCATAGATTTGATCACCTGTGGATTGAAAATGTTGGGGGTGGATTCCAGACAGTCTAAAAAGGCAAACTTGAATTTGCTGGGTATTGGCATAGCAATTACATTGTATTAGATATTATAAGTAATCTAATCTAGAGGCTAGATAAGGTGTACAGGAGTATGTGCATAGGTTATATGCAAGTACTGCACCAATTTATGTTAAGAGATTCCAGCATTCATGGATTTTGGTATCCGCATTGTGGGGGTGAAAGGGGAGCTTGTCTGGAATCAGTCCCCCTCAGGTACCAAGGAGTAACCATACCCCTAAAATGAGATAAGGCAAAACTGTATTTCTGTAATTCTTTCTGGATATTTATACTCTTCTCTTTTTTTCTTTGCAGGAAAAGCAAGAATGGTGGTGGCTTTATATCGCAGATAGGAAGGAACAGACATTAATATCTATGCCATATCATGTGTGTACACTAAAAGATACGGAAGAGGTAAGTATCCAACAACATTATTTAGATATAGAAAACAGTATAGAAATCCATTTATCATATATGGCTTATTGCATTTTATTGAAAACACATTTTATAACTGTTCTCTGACAGCTTTTGGAGGGAGCTCATTGGAAATTTATAGAGTATTAAATTGAGGTAGACAACTTGGTGGTCTTTTAAAACCTTGTTCTCAGCTATTAGTTTTCACTAATACTTGCCTTACCATATCTCCAGAATTTAGTTATGTTTTACAAATGCTTGTGAGTTTTATCCTCGTTGGATTGGTGCTCAGAAATTATGGTTTGTATCCTCATTGAATTAGTGCTTTTGTGTTAAAAACAAATGTAAGTACTAGTGGTTCATTTTTTAAAGTGGAATTTTTTATTTTATTGGATTGTCCACTGTCAGTGACATCATTTAAATAACATTGTGATGAACATATTTTGACCTTGGATTTCCTTGTTTTTCTTCTTGATTTTTTTACGTTACTATTTGAGAAAGAAGGTTCTGTCTACCTGGACTTGGTGGACAAGAGCAAAGCTTTTGAATTTCAAGAGAGTTCTATAATGATGATTTTTTAAATCCCAAAAGTTTTTTCCTACCTTTGTAACCAAGTACTAAATGTTTAAAGTAGTTTATTGTTGTTTGACACTTAGTGATAGTGCCAACTTATGGGTATCTCTTTCTCAGAGTAATTTTAACATTTTTTAAAATTTAAATTTTACCCATTTTTCAATGGATAATTCATTTGCCTAGTTAGTGTTTCAGAAGATATACCGAAGTGCACACACTGAAATGTATCTTGTATTCCTGTCTCTCAGTCACCCATTCCACTTCCTGGAAACCATCGATATTACCAAATTTTTATGTATTTTTCATGTGATATTGTAGTAAAGTACAAGCGTATACATAGGTATATTCTTCCCAGTTTTGCACAAAAAGTAGCATACATCATGTTCTGCACCTTACCTTTTTCTCAGTGATAAAACTTGGAATTTGTACCATATTAATACAGAAAAAAGCTTCATTGTTTGTTTTTACAGCTGCCTGATATTCTTTTGTGTGGAAGTTTATTTATTCAGTGCTCAGCTCTTTAGTGGACTTACAAGGTGTTTCTTGTCTTTTGCTGCAATGAATAACCTCATATGATTCAAACACATCTATAGGATAAATTCGTAGAGGTAGAATTAATGAATTAGAGGCTCTGTACATTGTAATTTTGATAGATATTGTTAAATGTTTATTTCTCCATAGGGAGAAAGAATGGTCAAGTGTAGTATGTTCATTGCCTCTCAGTTTGTGAGATATAGAAAAATGTTGCAGGCATATTATCGTGCCCCCATAGACCATTCATCCATGGTTTTGACCTCTTTCTTTTTCTCTGTGACACCAGCTGAGTGTCCTGTGGTTTAACTCAGTGCTGACACTATTTCCCCAGACAGCTCAGATTAAGGTTCAGTCCCAGAGGACTGCTGTTGCCCCGCTGTCCATCTTTAGATGCCAGTTGCAAGTCCCAGGTTGTCATCTGTAATTCTGATCAACTGGCTGTAAATCATGGTTTCCATGATCCCTTCCTTGGGTTCAGTAATTTGCCAGAATGACTCAAAAACTCAGGGTAACATATTTACCAGTTTATTATGAAAATAGTATGATGAAGTAGATGAATATCCAGATGAAAGAGATATATAGGGCAAGGTATATGGGAAGGGATGTCGAGCTTCCATGCTCTTTCTGAGCAATCCGCTCTCCCAGCACTTCTGCATGTTCACCAGTTTGAAAGCTCCCTGAACCCCTTATTTTGGTATTTTTATGGAGGCTTTATCACATAGGCATAATTGATCATTAACTCAGTTTTCAGCCTCTCTGGAGAATAAGGGGTAGGACTAAAAGTTCCAGGCTTCTACTCATGGCTTGGGCTTTCTGGTGACTGGTCCTCATCTAGGAGACCTAGAATTGCCTCATTAGAAGAGAACTCATTCTTACCATCCAGGAAATTCCAAGGGATTTGTTAGCTCAGTGTCAGGAACCAGACCCAAAGACCAAATTTTACAACAGAAGATGCTCCTTATGTGCTCTTGTCACTTCGGAATTACAGGGATTTGAGAAGCTCTGTGCCTGTGATTGAGGGCAGAGACACATATATATATGTGTGTGATGAATGTATTTTCTGTTCTCTCAACATTTGTTCTAGAAATAAGAAAATTTGGCAAGAACTATTCCTGTTTGGTGAAGTCTGTTTTAGTTCAACATTTCATTTATTTTACTTTTATACACAGCTTCATTTCTTCAAGTTATCAAGATAGAACTTGGTTGCTTTAAATATGTTTTCTTGAATTCTGGAGATAGAAATTAACCCCATCAATTCTGCCTATTTTTATTTCCTTTTTACATAGTATATATATGACACAAATGTCATATATGTAAATACATTTGTTGTCATTAGAACTTTTGTAACATGTTTTAGGACCTCTTCTGTCATCTGAGTAAGCATTGGCTATTAAATACTCTCTGGTCTAAATAGGAGGGAGCTATTGTTTCTTCCACTCTTTAAAATACAGATTTTAAGTTCTGATTTATCTTCTAGGTAGAACTGAAGTTTCCTGCACCAGGCAAGCCTGGAAATTATCAATATACAGTGTTCCTGAGATCAGACTCCTATATGGGTTTGGATCAGATTAAACCACTGAAGGTAAGAATAATGACTATTCTGTAAATATGGTGTTCCCTAGAAATTGTCATACTGAGTGAAGTAAGTCAGACACAGAAGAACAAATATCATATGACATTGTTTATATATGCACAATTAAAAAACTACAAATGAACTTATTTACAAAACAGAAATAGAGTCACAGATGTAGAAAACAAACTTATGGTTACTGGGGTGATAAAAGTGAGGGGGCAGGGATAAATTGGGAGATTGGGATTGATCATATGTATAGTACTATATATATAAAACAGATAGCTAATAAGAACATGCTGTATAGCATAGGGAACTCTACTCAATACTCTGTAATGCCCATATGGGAAAATAATCTTAAAAAAAAAAAGTGGATTTACGTATATGTATAACTGATTCTTTTTGCTATACACCGTGTCAATCAGCTATATTCTAATAATAACGTTTCTTTGAAAATGAATTTTGTTTTAAATTTATGGTGGGTATGGATTTGCATTATTATACTTGTGTGGGAAATAAAAGTTACCACTTCCTCCTTTTTGACAAATTTTCAAATACCTGAGAAGGAAGGAAGAAGAGAGATACACAGAGAAAAAGAGTGAATCAAACCACGCAAAAAAATTTTTTATACATTTTTGAAGTAATAAAGGGAACTTAAAAAAATAAGGTTATCTATTTGAATAAGTGTATTACATCTTAGGGAAGCAGTTCTAGTTTTGAAATGTAGAATAACAGGGAAAGAGATCCTCTCATACTTTAACATAATACACTTGATGGACTGCTCTCAATAATAAACTTGTTTTAAAGGAGTATGATGATTTAGAACCTTGAGTATAACTTACCAGTGTGATAGGTTGCAAAGAGTTGGACACGACTGAGCAACTGAACTGAACTGAACTGAAAGTATGCCATACCTTTATAGGGCCTCACCAGATGGTTTCTGTTTTCTTTAGAAAGACACATGTATTTCATTTTAGAGTATACACTTGTGTGAGTATCATTTAAAGCACATTCTCATCGATGTTACCATTTCACTTGTGAAAGTAAAAGGAGTGAAGTTGCTTAGTCATGTCCATTTCTTTTAGACCCTGTGGACTGTGTCCATGGGATTTTCCAGGCAGGAGTACTGGAGTGGGTTGCCATTTCCTTCTCCAGGGGATCTTCCCGACCCAGGGATCAAACCTGGGTCTCCCACATTGTAGGCAGACCCTTAACCATCAGGGAAGTCTCTTAAGCTTTTTATAAAAGGCATGCTATTGTGTTAGAGAGATTGTGCTGAAGAAGTGTTGCGCTGTGTACTGGGACTCAACTGAAAGGAGCCAGCAAAGGCATGGCTTTTTTCCCCCATGAGGGCGCTGTATTTCTTTCCATTGGCTATAGGATGTTAACTTCATGAGTAGTCTGGAGGCTGCAAATACCTCTTTGGAAGTCACACTTGAACTTTTTTTCCATCCACAGAAGACTTATTAAGAACAGTGTTCCTGCTCAAGAGTCAGAATTATTCATCTTTCATGCTGCAGAATAAATAGTATATAACGCCTGTAAAATCATACTATTAAACTACACTAGAAACTTAACTATACTAACATGTTACTAGATTCATGTTTTTATTTTGTGGATGAGTGTTCTTAAATATGTTAAATTTAGAGTTAAAAGATGTAATCTTTTCAAGTGCTGCTGTCAAAGAAAACCTTTTCTGTACCAGATATTTCTTCCATTATTCCTCCTCAGATTTCTAATGTCTGCATTTAATTCTTTTTTCTAGTTGGAAGTTCATGAGGCTAAGCCTGTGCCAGAAAATCACCCACAGTGGGATACAGCAATAGAGGGGGATGAAGACCAGGAGGACAGCGAGGGCTTTGAAGACAGCTTTGAGGAAGAGGAAGAAGAGGAGGAAGATGATGACTAAGCAGGGACCACAATATTTGCACATATTTGCAAATTTTTGCTGTTTTGGAAGTGTATAATAAACCAAAAGCAGTGCAGAACTGATGTTGAGGGAAGTGTTCCTAGAAATGGGTGTGTTACTGAGGCAGTGGTGGTGCCTTGGTACAGTCTGAAAGATGCTTAAGGTTTGTGAAAGCTTTCAGGTATGGGATGGTGCATTTATTTCATCTGCAAATGATAATAAACCCTTTGTTATAACTGTCCAGAAGTGTGGGCTATGTATTATCTGATCATCTGTGGTCCCAGTAAAAGTAAAGGTACATGAAAAACAATCTATAAATGAGTGACCTTTCTTTGTTTAGCTTTAGTTTTAACATTAAAGTATGTGTGATAAACACCACAAATGTTTTAAGTAACATCTGCTCAAGTTTTAATGTCTTAATAAGCTCTATTATTCATTTACTGACATGTTGCAGTGATATAAGACTATTTATAACAGCTCCATTCATAGCTTTAAACATTTTATTTTTGCCTGTCTTGGTCATAAGTTGGCATTCTGCCACATTCCACATAATCTAGAGGGCTACATTTTGGGATTTTCCTTTTCTTAATTGCCCAGAGTTACCAGAAAGATTATAAAAATGGCTTTTAATGGCTTAAAACATTTTTAAGCCTCTATTTTAGCAGATCAATGCAAGATCTAATTCTTTTTATAAGCTATAGATCTAAAAATGATTGTGGGACCATACGTTCTCTGATGTTGGTGATTGTGTTACTAAACCTTTTTAAAAAGGTCACTATAAAAGCTGAAAGACATTGTTAGCTTTTAATCTACCTGACTCTGTCAGAAGCCTTTTAAGGTAAAATATAACATGCAAAGGAGGCGTTTTTTTTGTATTCATTTTGGACTCCTGTCAATAAAATAGAAGTTTGACTCATTTTATGTTTGTAATGGTGTGTGTCTTTTCACTCCCAGAAAGGGATATAATAGGAGAACTCATTCTTTTATTTTTCAACTAAAAATTTAGTGATACTGTCCATGACTGCTAAAGTGACTGCTGTTTCTATATACTATAGAAAAACCTGTGATTGAGGGGAACTTCCCAATCTTATACTCTGACACAGTACAGCCTGCAAGGATCATGCTTACAAGGAGTAGAAATGTGTACATGATGAATTATTGAGGTAAAATGAATATTTTTGTTACTAAATATGGAGGAAACATAAGTTTATATTATAGTACTTATGGTAATAATCCTCCCCTATCAAAATCTCCATAGATCCAAGTGCTGTCAGAATACTAATTTGTGGCCTTGTTTATTTAAAAGGTTGCCACTTCCCATGCAGAACTACCACTGGTATTTTGTTACTGCAGTAGTTGGAAATAAAATTTGAAACTGACCAAAGCATGAATTATTATTTTTTTTCTTGGTTCTAAATTTGGGATGTAGTATTTCCTATAATATGGTCAAAGCAGATTTTTTTCTCTGGAGCCTCCATTGTCTGTTTTTGTTTTAAAGGTGTTAGTGAGACCCTTCCTTGGCAAGCAGGAGTACCACTGATTTGTTTGTGAGGATTTGTTTCATTTTGTAAGTAGAGGGTAGGTTTAATTTTCAGGTGAGGTTTTGCTGGGAAGCTGCTGGTCACCTAAGTGAGGTGGAAGGGAGCAAGCCAGCCAGTAGCATCCAGGGAAAGGAGAGGTTAGAGAAAACTCAGGCGGTGTGAAAATGAGCAAATGAAACGGTGTCGCTACACAGTCCTGGCTTTCTTGAAAGACACTTTTGCAGAAAAGTACTTACTCTAGTGGCTGTTTTGTCTTAAAGAGGTTTTATAAGTTATTCAAACAACTGGCTTTCTCATTAAGACAAGAGGATGATTTCACAACCTAGTAACTCACCACAATGCTTAAAAAAAGCCAGCATCACCTTATTGGGAAATCCTACAGGTCTGTGTTGCTTTGCCATTTGTGTGATATATCTGTACTTCACAACCAGTAACACATTTTCCTGTAATGAGTACTTTCAGTAAGCTCTTTCCATATTGCCGTAGTGAAATGACTGAGCTTTCATTTTATCATTCTCTTCCCTCCAGCGAGTCTCTGAACTCTGCATCCCTTCTTTCCTTCTCTTGAGATAGAGTAACTAATTTACCCTTGTGTGCATTTAATCAAATGGGACTTTCATTAAGTGTAGTTTCAATTTGGTCCCATCAAACACTGACATTTTGTCAACAGAACAGATGAACATACAGATGAAAACCATCAGTGTGTATGCAAAGTGAAAGTGTTTTTTTAATGAAATTAAGCCACTTAAATTGTGTAGTATTTTTATCTTTTTGAATTGGTGAAGTACCTATTAAAAGGTACTCCTCCAGGGGAGACCATCAGTGAAAGTCTTTCAGTTAAAAATTTTTGTTGCACAACTTGAAGCTCTACGTGCATATCTCAATCTCAAAGTCAGGTGTTCATATCCTTTAAAAATTATAAAAAATTTTTTGTGAATTTTTTTTAAATTAAGGAGTACTTGGAATAAGGTTTTCTGTGTAGAACATAACTGTGTTCTCTTTATCCCAATTTGCACTGCGTGCTGGAGAAGGATGAGCCTGTCTGGCCACAGGGCTCCCCCGTGAGGGGGGAAGCTCAAGTCCTGGGTAGAAGCAGAGCAGGTGGACCAATGGCCTGATGTGGGAAAAGGGAGCAAGGGTGTGAAGGAATGTAAAGAGGCTCTGAGCGTGTTATTCCTGACCACAACATTTATCCAGTCATTTGCTTCAGCCAAGCAAAGATGGATACTGGAGTGGTCTTTAGCAACAATTGTAATTCCACATGTAATTCCACATCTCACATATTTTTCTAAGAGTTGTTCATTGTTCACCACCTGTTTACTGAATTTCAATGTGTCCAGGTCTGATCAGACACTGGGGCTATTTAAAAAAAAGAATTTGTGTTCTTATGGCTCACAGGTATTAAGGCAGGCAAATAAATGTATGGCAATCTATTTTAATCCATTTGCATTCTAATGGTCATTGTTTGGAATGCGTTTTTTTGTTTGTTTTTCCACTGTAGGCAGAGGAGTTTTTTTTTTTAGGTGCTAGCTATTTGTTGGTTTTGAATGTTTCTTTAAAGCTTTTCCTCCCCAAATATTAAACTTTACAGACTCCCCAGTGTAATCTGCTCTATGATAACTGAGACAGCTATCCTATAGTGTGACATTTTACCAGCTGTGCAGTGATTAGTCCAATTATGTCTTAAAAAGTTAGCATCAAGCATCTTCACATTTAAACTTGATGCTCAGGCTATTTTGCAAAACTTAAAAAAGCTGTGATCTTGTACATTTTTCTGTAACTAGCTAAAAATTCAAATCTAGCAATCATTGGCATGCTTTAGGGCTGTGGTTTTAGCTGGGGATGTGTACCTCCCAGGAGTATGCAGTAATCAGTCTATTGGGAAAATGTTAAAGTGGTTGTTTGTATTTAATCTCAACCTTTTAAATTTCTATTTTTGTGTGTTTTATAATGTACATAATATATTGTACAATTGTACACTATAATTTATAAATAAATACATTTATTGGCGTATTAGACATTTTTTTCTGATTTCAATGCTTGATCAAATATTTGGATATGCTGCCTTAAAGTGTTGCTGTAGTGCTGTTTAAAGTGTTGGTATAGTGCCATTTAAGCAGAAATGAAGGTTTGGGGTTTTAGTACTTACCATTTGAGTTCACAAGATGATGCTCCTTTGCTAGAGTCAAAGGGTCAGCATTCACTGTGTAGCAAAGTGGTTATTTTCTGCGGTGGAACTGAGTAGGTATGGTGACTGTTAATAGATGAGCAGAGGGTTCTAAGCAGCTGTTGTCCACAGAATGAACGTGGAACGGCTGAGGGCAGAAGTGCTAGGTGCAGCTGCCAGGGACTTCAGCAAAGTCTGCAGCTCTGTTAGTGGTCCCTGCAGTCAGTGGCTGCTGCAAATTGCAGGTGAGTGTGAGAAGGGCTGTCCACTCTTTAGCACTAGATGGTCCAGCACTGACCTGTCAGGCTTGGTATGCAAAGGGAGCTGTGTACCTTTTACCTTCGTGAACACCTGAAGTTTACTTTTTAAAATCTGCATAACTGCTGCAGTGGATACCACTTTGTTGTTAAGTTGCCAAGTCGTGTCCTCGTCTTTGAGACCCCATGGTCTGTCACTTGCCAGGCTCCTCGCTCCATGGGATTTTCCAGGTAAGAATACTGGAGAGGGTTGCCTTTTCCTTCTCCAGGG
The DNA here is from genome assembly GCF_002263795.3 of Bos taurus. Lineage (NCBI taxonomy): Eukaryota > Metazoa > Chordata > Mammalia > Artiodactyla > Bovidae > Bos > Bos taurus. Next base: position 42,222,750 of record NC_037336.1, read on the forward strand.
GATCTTCCTGACCCAAGTATAAAGCCCATGTCTCCTGCATTGGCTGGAGGATTCTGTACCACTGAGCCACCTGGGAAACCCCTGGATACCACAAAGGGTATGAGCAAATTTCAGAAAACTTTAAACCACTTTCCTGTAGTTTCTAGCTTGGTTCCGGTAGAGGGCGATAGGGCTACAATTTTCTTTAGCAAAAGAGTGGTTTAGTTTGTGAGACAACCAAAATTGAAGACATGCTGTGTAATTTATTTCTGTCATCACCTTCTAGGCTTACCTCCTTCCCCCTTAGTGTTTTACTTCTTATATATGTCTTTTAATATATTAAACTTCTTGGTTTTCTGGCTTGATCCATTGAGCCCCTTTGTAGCAAACTCCAGAAGACAATCCACATTTATTAATTGTGCTATAATTGTATCAGATTGTTTGCCTGAGAGAAGTGGGAAGTCAGGTAGGACAAAGAAATCCTTTTATTGTACGAAATTGGTTTTGGGATGGCAAGTGTCAAAAACCATGAAAGGGTCTGACTGTGCAAGCTAACACTCTGTGCAGTGTCATAGATGTTGGAAGAAGACAGGAGACCCCCAAGTCAGAGGCATCGCAGACAGCTTCCTGTTGCCTAGTTACTCTCTGTCCCCCCTAGTTCCGACATAGAGGGACAGGTAGACGCTCTACAGCCCCACCTGGGGCCGACGTAGAGCAACCCAGGTGGACGCTGCATATGCTGAGGAATTCTGAGCTCAAGAAACCTCTCTCACGTGTATTGCAAGCATAGCTCCCCAAGAGGGAGGTACTCTTTCTTCCAAGGCTGTTCCTTATGCAAACATAAAAGGATAGTTTGGAACAAAAGCAGTGTGCCTCTGCTCACAAGGTTTGTAGAAACATGAGATAGCTATAGAAAATTGTCTCTCAAAAGTTGGAATTCAAAATATATAGTATCTGTATTTACAAAGACATGAGCTTCCCCAGTGGTTCAACAGGTAAAGAATCTGCTTGCAATAAAGGAGACACAAGAGACTTGGGTTTGATCCCTGGGTCGGGAAGATTCCCTGGAGGAGGGGATGGCAACCCACTCCAGTATTCTTGCCTGGAGAATCCTCTGGACAGAGGAGCCTGGCGGGCTACAATCCATGGAGTCGCAGAGTCAGACATGACTGAAGTGACTGAGCACATGGGGTACTTATTTTCAAACAGAATGAGTTCTATTTAGTGAAAATTAGGACCAGTGAGCGGAGAAGGCGATGGCACCCCACTCCAGTACTCTTGCCTGGAAAATCCCATGGATGGAGGAGCCTGGTGGGCTGCAGTCCATGGGGTCGTGAAGAGTCAAACACGACTGAGCGACTTAACTTTGACTTTTCACTTTCATGCATTGGAGAAGGAAATGGTAACCCACTCCAGTGTTCTTGCCTGGAGAATCCCAGGGACGGGGGAACCTGGTAGGCTGCCGTTTCTGGGGTCTCACAGAGTTGGACACGACTGAAGTGACTTAGCAGCAGCAGCAGCAGGACCAGTGAGACCGTCCTCCTTGACAATAAACCTCTCACAAATGTTTTATTGTCAAAGATAATTTTATATTACAGTTGACAGTTTACTTATGTGTGCCAACTAAAAAAAGGTCCAAAATTTTCCAAATTGAATCCAGAGCAGTGTGACAGTGGAAAAACAGGTGTCTAAAAATGAACAACTATAGTTGTTATATATTGTAACCATAAAATCTTTTGATAATTGCCTCTGTGCCTTTCCCCAAAACCTCAAACTAAAACATGTCCTTCGCTGACACCCATCCACCTTCTCTCCTAAATCACACTCTTCCCAACAAACTGAACTTGTGCCTCCAAGTGAGTCTGGATCCTTGTAGAACAGCTGCCAGTCCTTTTTCGTAAGATGCTACCCAAGTCCAAGAAGTCTTCGGAACATCTTTGACTGAAATAATTGAGAGACCTCTGAAATATTTTTCTGAACAGTTGTGCTGGCATCTGATCATCCTTTGAAAGAATATTTATTTTTTTCCTGTGAAAAGTATTTAGAGATGATGCAAATAAATTTAGAGGGTAGTCACATTTGCTGATTATTTCAATGAAAAATTAAGCATGTGACTAAAATTCAATGAGTGACTTTTTAAAAAATCATGATTTTTATTTAAAGTGCACTGAGGACTCCCAAGGAGACATTCAGTAATATTACAGGGTAAGGACACACACACACACACACACACACACACACACACACACACACACACACACAAAAGTCGCTCAGTCGTGTCCGACGCTTTGCGACCCCATGGATTGTAGCCCACCAGGCTCCTCGGGAGGGATTGGGGGCAAGAGGAGAAGGGGACGACAGAGGATGAGATGGCTGGATGGCATCACTAACTTGATGGACGTGAGTCTGGGTGAACTCTGGGAGTTGGTGATGGACAGGGAGGCCTGGCGTGCTGTGATTCATGGGGTCACAAAGAGTCGGACACGACTGAGCGACTGATCTGATCTGATCTGATCTGAGGCTCCTCGGTCCATGGGACTTTCCAGGCGTGAATACTGGACTGGGTTGCCGTTTACTTCTCCAACAGGGTAAGTATAGCCTCCCTCATTTTTAGGAATTAATCCACATCTATATATATCTTTGTGGAATTAGTCTACTTTATAATCGCATCCACAGTGTCTCCAGCTTTTAAATTTCTTGATTCTCTGCCACTTTTCTCGTGACACCAGGTGCCGACTATACTGTACATCAACTTTTCAAATTTTTCCAGGAGCCTACAGTTCCTCTTTTTGACATGACAACACATATATGAGTGAGAGAAAGGGGAACACTGAGAGAGGTGCCCCCAGTTGAAGGGAAGCAGGGCCTCCCTTCCAAGTATCGGAGTTGCAACTCTTCCCACCACTAAGTCCTCATTCAGAACTCCACAGTTCCTTCACCATCCTGAGAAGATACTGCTCCATCTACCCCACCCCGCTCCCCAAGTGCTGATCTGGGTCTATTATCATGGAAATTATAAGGATTAATGTGATTTTCAGCAGGGTGCTCTTGAGAATTGGAAATGAAACTAGTGTTATGACTCATAGCATTATTTCTTTATACACTGAGCCCCCACATCTTTCAAGTCTTCTGACTTAATGACAGGATATGACTTTGAGTGTCAGGAATGACACCTCAGGAGCAGCACATTTCAGATGAGCTTAGGTTTGAATTTTGAGTAGAATCATGACTGTTTCAGTGTATTGAAATAATAATTTTTAGAATGAGAAAAAAAAAAAAAACTCATCTCCCTTGGTGTGATTTGTAAAGTTTTCTTTGCATTTAGTACCAGGTACTTACAATCTGATTGAACCAAGTGCCTGCCCACACCTCCCCTCCCTCAACCCCCTCCACAGCCTAATAAAAGAGCCCGGGATATAGGTATGTAAGCAAAATCCATAGATTTTAGTCTTGGCGCTACCTCCATCGGGTGGCATTACAGTAGGGAGTTAATGAGAGCATGAGTGTACATGCCAAGGCCCTGGGAGGCTCCCTGTCCCCAGCTCTGATTCGGAGTAAGTCGTACTCCCATCTGCGCCCACAGAGGGCAGGGGATTGACCTGAGGGAGAGACAAGGAAACGAAGATGCCGGTAAGAGAAGTGACCCGTCACAGTTGGTGACAGACCTGGAGCTGCTTCCAATAGCAGGGTGAGACCCGAAGCCCACCACTGCCTGGGCTCCTCCAAGGGCTGCAGGTGCAGGTACCTGAGGTAGAGGGGAGCAGCAGAGGATGCGCGAACAGTGGACTGTGGTTTACAGTTCTGGGTGCTTGGGATGCAAAGAGAGCAACACAAGAAAAAATCAGACAAAGATCCCTGGAGACATTCTAGAAGAGGAGGAAGAAAGGACAATAAACAAAATTTATATAGTATCACTGAAGGTGATAGGGCTTCCCAGGTGGCTTAGTGGTAAAGAATCTGTGGCCAATGCAGGACACTCAGGAGGCTCCCATTCAATCCCTGGGTCGGGAAGATCCTCTGGAGAAGTGAATGGCAACCCACTCCAGTATCCTTGCCTGGAGAATCCCCATGGACAGAGGAGCCTGGCAGGCTATAGTCCATGGGGTCACAAAGAGTTGGACATGACTGAGCATGCACGCACACATTGATGGTGATAAGAGTGATGGGAAAAAGAAAGTAGAGAAAAGCAAAGCAGGCAGATGGAAAACAGGTTTTAATTTTTATGGTCAAGACGGGTCTCATCTCAAAGCTGACATTTGGGCCAAGGAGTGAAGAAGTTAGCCTGCAGATGTTTGGGTGAAGAGCGTTCTAGTCAGAGGGCGAAGCGGACACACAGGCTGTAAGACAGAAGCAGCTGCAAGCGTGGGGAGCAGCAAGGGGACATCAAAGTGGCTGGAGCAGAGCCAGGGGAGAACAGCAGGAGAGGAGCTCCGAGAGACGAGGAAGGTCAAGGGTGCAGCAGGAAAGGCCCTGAAGGTTGTTTAAGGACTGTGGTTTCTGCTCTGAGTGAAGAAAGAGCCACTGCTGGGTTTTGAACACAGGAATGACAGGATCTGGCTTCTGTCTTCAAAGGATTCCTCTGGCTATTGTGTTTAAAAAAAACCAAGTGAAGGAGAGAGGGGTTGAAGTAAGACTACCAGTTAGAAGGTTACTGAAGAATTCTCCCTGGAATTTTTACATGTGTTATGAGGCAATGGGTAATATACAGACAGACCTCAGAGACTGCAGCCTTGTTCCAGACCACTGCAGCAAAGCAGGTATCGCAATAAAGTGAGTCACAAGGTGGTTTTTTTTTGTTTGTTTCCACTGCATATAAAACTTATATTTGCACGATACTATAACAGTGTGCAATAGCATTATGTCTAAAAAAACATATGTACCTTAATTAAAAATGCTTTATTGCTAAAGCACCATCATTTGAGCCTTCAGCGAGTCAATCTTTTTGCAGTAGTAATATTAAAGATTACGTTTACAAATCATCACAACAAATACTATAGAGAAAAAGCTCGAAATATTGTGAGAATTACCAAATTGTGACACAAAGGCATGAAGTAGGCAAATTCTGTAGAAAAATGGGCTTGATAGACTTTCTTGAAACAGAGTTGTCAAAAACTTTCAATTTATAAAAAAGAAAAAAAGCACAATGAAACTAGGTATGCCTGTATGAAGGAAAGGAAGTGTTAGTCGCTTAGTGATGTCCAACTCTTTACGACCTTATGGACTGTAGCCCTACGCCTCTGTCCATGGGATTCTCTGGGCAAGAATACTGGCATGGGTTGCCATTCCCTTCTCCAGGGGATCTTCCTGAGCCAGGGATTGAACCCATGTCTCCTGCCTTGCAGGCAGAGTCTTTACAGTCTGAGCCACCAGGGAAGCCTCTATGCCTGCATAGCTCTCCCTTTGTCCAAGTTGGGGCTTCTATGGGCCGGCAGCCGTGTGGAGGTGGGGTGTAGTGTTTGGATTTGGGATGTGCATATTTTGAAGGTAGAAGGTGCTGATCTCTGTAACAGCCATTTCAGTGGAACAATTGGAGACAAAAACCCTACTCCACGCAGGCTTGAAATTCCAAATGGAATTATAACTGCAGTATTGGGACCAGAGCAGACAAGGAGGCCCATGACTCAAGAGTGGGAATCCAGAAACAATCCCACATGTGCAGATAGACTCACACACTTAATATATGTGACAGTTTGGCACTGCAGACAATGGGGGAAAGGAAGCCATTTTCAAAATATGGTGCTGGGACAATAGGAAATCCATTTGGTTAAAAAAAAAAGATGCAAGGCTTCTGTCTCATGCTTTATACAATAATTAATTCCAGGTTGCATGCATGTAAGTCTAAAATTGAAAGGCAAAACAATGAATGCTTTTGAAATATAGGAGAATTTATTCATGACCTTAGGGTAGGATACAATGAGCATGTCTAAAAAAGAAAATTGAGAAACTGAATTATATCCAAATAAAGGACTTCTGTTCAAAGACACAATAAAGAAATGAAACAGCAAGCCCCATAGTGGGAGAGATATTTGCCACACATGTATTTGACAAAGGACTTGTATCCATATTAAATAAAAAATGCTGACAAAACTGGTAAGAAAAAAAGACAGATAACTCAATAGGAAAATGGTCAGGCTTAAAAAGACACTTTGTGTCACAGACTGGGTTCTTCAGAAGCAGACCATGAGAAGGAGTTTGTGGTATGAGATGTTTGTTAAGAATCAAGATGCTTATTGTGAACCAAAGGGAGAAGAAGCAGGTCTGGGAGGAGAAAGCAGCTGAACTTCGAGGCAGGCTCAGCAAAGCCCAGGTTAATCCAGTGGAGGTTGCTCATTGATGTGTCCTGTGTCCCTTGCCAGGTTGATGCAGCTGTACCTTGCTCAGCCAGAGTGTGAGCTTTCCAGGAAGAGCATGACCTCGGACAAGGTGGTTCTCTGCTGTTGAGGCTGACCCTGAAGAAGCCGCTGGTTGGAGGCTGTCCGGGGACCACACTTCCTGCTGCTGGGCAGTAAGTCCTTCCTGGAAGAAGGAGCTGAGTACCATGTCTCCATATCTACTACAGTTCACAAAACACTGTATCCTAAGGTCCAAAAAGACACACAAAAACCTGCTCAAATCCTTTAGCCATCAGGGAATGCAAATGAAAACTACAGTGAGATATCACTACAGACTCACAAGAATGGCAGAAATTGAAGAGATTGACAATGCCAAGTGATATTGAGGACAACTGGAAATCTCATCTACTCCTGATAAGCTTGTAACTTTGTAGATTACTATATAAAACAGTTTGCCATTTGTTATTAAACTTGATGGGGTTTCTCAGCTGGCTCAGGGGTTTCTCAGGTGAAGAATCCACCTACCAATTCAGGAGACTCAGGAGACGCTGGTTCAGTCCGAGTGGTGAAGATCCCCTGGAGGAGGAAATGGCAACCCACTCTGGTATTCTTGCCTGGGAAATCCCATGGACAGAGGAGCCTGGCGGGCTCCATAGGGTTCATAGGGTCACAAAGAGTGGGACACAACTGAACAACTGAGCACACCCCGCTCCCCCCCGACACTAAACTTGACATGCATATACAGTGACTTAGAAATTACACCTTTAGGAATTTATCCAGCAGAAATGCATGCATATATGCACCAGTAGGCATGTACAAGAAGCCCTATTCATAATCGTCCCAAACTAGAAGTAACCTAAGTATTGATTGATAATAGAACGGATAAATCAAGTTTTCTATGTTTATCCAAAGGTTGAGGTGGGCAGCCTCCAAGGTGACCCCCAGGGATGCCTGCCTCCTGGTGCTCACACCCTAGGTGGTCCCCTCCCACACTAGACCAGGACGATCTGTGTGACCAACCAGCTTACAGCAGCAACGTGTCACTTCTGAGATTAGGTTACACAAAACACTGCAGCTTCCATCTTGGGAGCTCCTTCAGTCACATTTTTTTTTTTTTCTCTTGGATTGTTTACTCTGGGGAATCTATGTCATGAGCAGCTCTATGGAGAGGCCCCTGTGGCAACACTCTTGTCAACAGCCATGTCAGTGAAAGCGGAAGAGGATCTTCCAACTCAGACTAAGTCTTCAGTGATTATAGTCTCAGGCAACCGCTTAACTGCAGCTACACGAGACACCCAAAGCCAGAATACCCAGCTAAGCCATAAATGATCCCTGACTTTTAGGAGGTAGGTGATATCATTAATGCTAGTTTCAACCCACTAATCTTGGGGTAATTTGTTACACAGCAGTAGATAACTAGCGCAATGGGGCTTTATAAAGTAATGAAAATAAATGAAATACAGTCGCATTTGTCAACATGGGTGAATTTTACTAACATGATATCGCACGAAAGAAGCCAGGATCAGAATCCATTTTTTTATTATCCTACTGTTAAAGTTCAAAAACCAGGTAAAACTACAGTGTTGAGGGATGCATGCCTAAAAGGCAAAACAATAAGTCAAGCAAGTGTTGGTCATAAAAGTCCGGATGGTGGCTACCTTTGGGGGCAGACAGGGAAGTGGGAGAGGGCCTGAGGAAGGCTTCTGTTTTATTTTAGCAAAGGTATTTGTTTCAAATAAATCATTAAGCATTATGGTTCTGTTTTTACCTTCCACTCCCCTCCCCCCTTTTTTGTATATGTGTTGTATTTTCATGATAAAAAAGGTAAACAAAGAATGGGAGGAGAGAACTGGAGAAAGAGTGCAAGCAACTCTTTAGAAGAATATTGTTACAAAAAGACCAAAGGTGGGGGTGGGGGTGGAGTGGGGGAAGAAAGAGAGTAGTGGCTGGAAGAGAAATGAAATAACAGTGTGTCTTATGCAGAAGGAAATCATCTACTAGAGAGGAAAAACTTACAAGACGAGAGAGGGGAATTGCTGAAGCCAGGTTCTGCAGTAGGCGAAGAGGGATGAGCTGGACTGAGTCTGGACTGAGCTGGGTGCCAGCCAGATATAGACATCTCTATATCTATGTATCTGAGAGAGAGGGAGACAGACAGGCATTTTAAGTAATTGGCTCAAACAATCGTACAGACTCAGTTCAGTCAGTTCAGTTCAGTCGCTCAGTTGTATCTGACTTTGCAATCCCATGGACTGTAACACGCCGGGCCTCCCTGTCCATCATCAACTCCCAGAGTTTACTCAAACTCAAGTCCATTGAGTCAGTGATGCCATCCAGCCATCTCATCCTCTGTACAGGCTGGGCAGGCCCAAAATCTCTAGGGTGGCTGCTGGCAGCCTTAGAGACCAGGGAAGGGTTGGTGCAGTCTTGAGTCCAAAGGCAGTTTGGAGGCAGAATTCCCACCTTCCTTGGGGGAAGTCAATCTTTTCCCTTTTGATCTCTTCAACAGATTGGATGAGACCCACTCACATTATGGAGGATAATCTACCTTACTCAGAGTCTACTGATCAAACTGGTAATCTCATTTAAAAACTACCTTTACAGCAACATCCAGACACGTGTTTGAAATATGAGAGTCCTTTGGCCCAGCCAAACTGACACATAAAATTACCACTCACTGTGAAGACTTTGACAGTATTTGTCAATTAACTTGCTTGGGTGGAGAAGGAGGGAGACAGTCAGTCGGCTGCTAGGACTCCTTGCCTTCAGTTTTCACTAGAACGTCTGCCTCCTGATTTTTCTGTCCACCTAGAGAACGTGCACACAGCATTGTGGGAAATGGAGAGGATGGACTCATTGTGTGAATCAGGTAAAACAAGGCCCAAGACCTTGATCTTTTTGAGTTTGCAGCAAGAGCCTGAGGATATTATTAATTCTGAGTAAGCAAGATATCCACTTACATCTTTCTTACACTTTGGCAAGTCTTGTGTTTGAAAAGATGGGCTCTTCATCACATTTAACGCAAGTTATTCTAAGTGGTGGGGCTAGCAGAGCATTAAGCTAATACCTGCAGAAGTCATGGGCAAAAGTGCTCTCAGAAGTAGTGAGGATGTTCCTGGGGGACTTTTAACCAGGAGCTCAGTTATTCCCTTGTCTTTGAAGACCCTGAAAGAGGTGCCTTCGGTTGAAAGGGTCACTTTCTTCTGCCCTGTCCCGTGAAGCACTGGCTCCCCCAGGACTCTGCCCCTTCCATGCAGGTGTTCAGTGCAGGTGTTCAGATTCAGGCAGGAAGGGACTCAGGATGTGCCGCGTGTCCAGCTGCGGCCGCCAGGGGGCGCGAGGAGGCCGAGGAGGAGCCGGGACATCCGGGGCCCCTTCCCGGAGCCGGCGGTCGGAACCTCTGTGGCGGGAACGCCGCTGCGCTCCCGCAGCCCCGCCGGCGCCTGACGGCCGCAGGGCAGGCCCCCGCCACTCCCGAGGTCCGGGCGGCCCGGAGTCCCGACCACGAACCCCCTTCCCACTCCCCGGACCGAGCTGCTTCTCCTCGGACCTCTGGAGGCAAAAAGGAGTCACTGTCGCTTTGATTGTTGGTCTCTCGCCCTGCCCAGAGTCCGCCCCCCTCCCCGCTGTCCCCAGGACTCAGCCCCTGAGCCCTATCCTGAGGGCCGACAGCTTCCTACGGTCATTGCCTCGGAGGAGTGACCCAGGGAATTTGGGGGTCTTTTGCTAGAGCAGGGAGAAAATACAGGCACCCCCAGGATAAATACATTCCTTCCGAGCTGCCAGGGGCCTGGCTCTGGGGCCAGGAACAGGGTTGCCAGACTTAGCACACACACAAAAGAAGGCCAGGTAAATAAGAATTTCTCATAGACAACAGATTATTTTTTTAGGATGTGTGTCTCATGCAATATTTGGTACACACTTATACTGAAATGTATTTAACTATATATTTTTATACTATGTTTTTAGGAAAATATGCTAAATACATTACATAATATGTATAAACATTATTAATAAATATACGTGTATCAGGAATATACGTTTGGTATACTAAATGTATATGTGTGTATGTGTGTGTGTTTCTTGTTTTTCTGAAATTTGAATTTGACTGAATGTCCTATATTTTTTCTGGTAACTAGCCAAGAATGAATTTATGTGGAGGGAGGAAGGGCAACCTGTAGATGAATGGAAGAATGCGTGACGCTCTCAGTACTCAGATACTCATTTCTGTTCTTTTGAATGTCTTCTTATCTATATATTTTAAACTCCACTTGTAAAAACCTGGATAGTTTTTTTTTTTTTTTTTTTGTAATACAATTTCTCTCTGTTTTGTTTCTGGTAAACTCAAGTACAGTTTTGTCTGTGACTTTTCTCCCAAGCCATCAGCTTTCTTAACAGATTTTAAAAAGAAACAGCCAATCACTTAGATCATGGAATTCAGTTAAAGCTGCTGCCCTTTATGTCTATGGAACCTTTCCTTTTGAGAAGCTTAATGTTTTTATATTGTTGTTGTTGTTCAGTTGGTAAGTGGTGTCTGACTGCGACCCCATGAACTGCAGTGTGCCAGGCTTCCCTGTCCTTCACTATCTCCCTGAGTTTGCTTAAACTCATGTCCATTGAGTCAGTGATGCTATCCAACCATCTCATCCTCTGTCGTCCCCTTCCCCTCTTGCCCTCAATCTTTCCCAGCATCAGAATCTTTTCCAGTGAGTCAGCTCTTTGCAGCAGGTGGCCAAAGTAAACTTCTTTTAATAGGCAAATTTGTGCTTTGTCATTTTGGCAGAGAGGTTTACTTTCTGACTGGAGACCAGGCTGAGTAGGACTGTTGGGTGGGGCAGAAATATGGAATTCATGATGCCACTGATACACCACCCTGTGCAAAGCCTGCTGGAAGCCTCCTGGAGACTTCACTTCTGGATAAGCATTTTACAACCACCATCCTATAGGACACACACCCCCCAACAGTCTGTGTGTCTGTTACATTTAGATTTTGGGTCAAAGGACTCAATCCCCAATGAGGGACTTGATCCCTTATAAAATTCCTAGTAACACTGCTTGGCCCTTGTTGAGCTTGTTTCCTCACTCCACTGTGGAATCCCATCCAAAACAGGACTGACTCGGATCTAGATATGCTCTCCTTGGTCCTGACGTGCTTAGTCTGGGAGGAGAGGAAGTCAAATGTATTAGTTTCCCAGGGCTGCTCTAACAAGTCACCACGAACGGGGTGGCTTCAACAACAGAAATGTATTGTCTCTGTTCTGGAGGCTAGACTTCTGAAATCAAGCTGTCAGCAAAGTTGGTTCCTTCTGAGAGCTGTGAGGAAAGGATCACTCCAGGATCTGTCCTTGGCTCGTAGATGGCGTTTCCCCCTGGTGTCTCTTCACACTGTCTCCCCTCTATACATGTCTGTCTGTGTCCAAAGTTCTTCTTTTTATAGGGATACCAGTTCATATTGAATTAGAACCCACCCTAATGACATCACTGGAGGAGGGAATGGCAAACCACTGAAGTGGTTTCAGTATTCTTGCCTTGAGAACCCCACGAACAGTATGAAAAGGCAGAAAGATAGGACACAAAGATGAACTCCCCAGCTTGGTAGGTGCCCAATATGCTACTGGAGATCAGTGGAGAAATAACTCCAGAAAGAATGAAGGGATGGAGCCAAAGCAAAAACAAATCCAGCTGTGGATGTGACTGTTGATGGAAGTAGAGTCCGATGCTGTAAAGAGCAATATTGCATAGGAACCTGGCATGTTAGGTCCATGAATCAAGGCAAATTGGAAGTGGTCAAAAAGGAGGTGACAAGAGTGAACATTGACATTCTAGGAATCGTGAACTAAAATGGACTGGAATGGGTGAAGTTAACTCAGATGACCATTATATCTATTACTGTGGGTAAGAATCCCTTAGAAGAAATGGAGTAGCCATCACAGTTAACAAAAGTCCGAAATGCAGTACTTGGATGCAATCTCAAAAACAACAGAATGATCTCTGTTCATTTCCAAGGCAAACCATTCAATATCACGGTAATCCAAGTCTACGCCCTGACCAGTAATACTAAAGAAGCTGAAGTTGAACAGTTCTGTGAAGAACTAAAAGATCTTCTAGAATTAACACCCAAAAGAGATGTCCTTTTCATTATAGGGGACTGGAATGCAAAAGTAGGAAGTCAAGAAACACCTGGAGTAACAGGCAAATTTGGCCTTGGGAGTACAGAATGAAGCAAGGCAAAGGTTAATAGAGTTTTGCCAAGAGAATGCACTGGTCATAGCAAACACTCTCTTCCAACAACACAAGAGAAGACTCTACACATAGACATCACCAGATGGTCAATACCGAAATCAGATTGATTATATTCTTTGCAGCCAAAGATGGAAAAGCTCTATACAGTCAGCAAAAACAAGACTGGGAGCTGACTGTGGCTCAGATCATGGACTCCTTATTGCCAAATTCAGACTTAAATTGAAGAAAGTAGGGAAAAGCACTTGACCATTCAGGTATGACCTAAATCAAATCCCTTACGATTATACAGTGGAAGTAACAAATAGATTCAAGAGATTAGAGCTGATAGACAGAGTGCCTGAAGAACTATGGACAGAGGTGCGTAATATTGCCCAGGAGGTAGTAAGCAAGACCATCCCTAAGAAAAAGAAAAGCAAAAAGGCAAAATGGTTGTTTGAGGAGGCCTTACAAATAGCTATGAAAAGAAGAGAAGTGAAAGGCAAAGGAAAAAAGGAAAGATATACCCATTTGAATGCAGAGTTCCAAAGAATAGCAAGGAGAGATAAGAAAGCCTTCCTCAGTGATCAATGCAAAGAAATAGAGGAAAACAATAGAATGGGAAAAACTAGAGATCTCTTCAAGAAAATTAGAGAAACCAAGGGAACTTTTCATGCAATGATGGACACAATAAAGTACAGAAATGGTATGGACCTAACAGAAGCAGAAGATATTAAAAAGAGGTGGCAAGAATACACAGAAGAACTATACAAAAAAGATCTTCATGACCCAGATAACCACAATGATGTGATCACTCACCTAGAGCCAGACAACCTGGAATACGAAGTCAAGTGGGCCTTAGGAAGCATCACTATGGACAAAGCTAGTGGAGGTGATGGAATCCCAGTTGAGCTATTTCAAATCCTGAAAGATGATGCTGCGAAAGTGCTGCACTCAATATGCCAGCAAATTTGGAAAACTCAGCAGTGGCCACAGGACTGGAAAAGGTCAGTTTTCATTCCAATCCCAAAGAAAGGCAATGCCAAAGAATGCTCAGGTTACCGCACAATTGCACTCATCTCACATGCTAACCAAGTAATACTCAAAATTCTCCAAGCCAGGTATGTGAACAGTATGTGAACTGTGAACTTCCAGATGTTCAAGCTGGATTGAGAAAAGGCAGAGGAACCAGAGATCAAATTGCCAACATCTGCTGGATCATCGAAAAAGCAAGAGAATTCCAGAAAAACGTCTACTTCTGTTTTATTGAAGCCTTTGACTGTGTGGACCACAACAAACTCTGGAAAATTCATAAGAGATGGAAATACCAGACCACCTGATCTGCCTCCTGAGAAATTTGTTTGCAGGTCAAGAAGCAACAGTTAGAACTGGACATGGAACAACAGACTGGTTTCAAATAGGCAAAGGAGTACGTCAAGGCTGTATATTGTCACCCTGCTTATTTAACTTCTATGTAGAGTACATCATGCAGATAAGGTAATGGCACCCAACTCCAGTACTCTTGCCTGGAAAATCCCATGGATGGAGGAGCCTAGAAGGCTGCAGGCCATGGGGTCGCTGAGGGTCAGACACGACTGAGCGACTTCACTTTCACTTTTCGCTTTCACGCTTTGGAGAAGGAAATGGCAACCCACTCCAGTGTTCTTGCCTGGAGAATCCCAGGGACAGGGGAGCCTGGTGGGCTGCCGTCTATGGGGTCGCACAGAGTCGGACACGACTGAAGTGACGCAGCAGCAGCAGCAGCAGCAGAGTACATCATGAGAAATGCTGGATTGGATGAAGCACAAACTGGAATCAAGATTGCTGGGAGAAATATCAATAACCTCAGATAAGCAGATGACACCACCCTTGTGGCAGAAAGTGAAGAACTAAAAAGCCTCTTGATGTAAGTGAAAGAGGAGAGTGAAAAAGTTGGCTTAAAGCTCAACATTCAGAAAACTAAGATCATGGCATCTGGTCCCATCACTTCATGGGAAGTAGATGGGGAAACAATGGAAACAGTACAAGACTTTATTTTTTTGGCCTCTAGAATCACTGTAGATGGTGACTGCAGCCATGAAATTAAAAGACACTTGCTCCTTGGAAGAAAAGCTATGACCAACCTAGACAGCATATTAAAAAGCAGAGAAATTACCAACAAAGGTCTGTCTAGTCAAGGCTATGGTTTTTCCAGTAGCCATGTATGGATGTGAGAGTTGGACTATAAAGAAAGCTGAGCACCAAAGAATTGATGCTTTTGAACTGTGGTGTTGGAGAAAACTCTTGAGAGTCCCTTGGACTGCAAGGAGATCCAACCAGTCAATTCTAAAGGAAATCAGTCTTCAATATTCATTGGAAGGACTGATGCTGAAGCTGAAGCTCCAATACTTTGACCACCTGATGAGAAGAACTGACTCATTTGGAAAGATCCTGATGCTAGGAAAGATTGAAGGTGGGAGGAGAAGGGGACGACAGAGGATGTATAGTTTGATGGCACCACTAACTCAATGAACGTGAGTTTGGGTGAACTCTGGGAGTTTGTGATGGGCAGAGAGGCCTGGTGTGCTGCAGTCCACGGGGTGGCAAAGAGTCAGACACAACTGAGCAACTGAACTGAACTGAACTAATGATGTCACTTTACTGTGATAGACCCTATCTCAAATAAGGTCATGTTCTGAGGAAGTAGGGGTTAGGATTTCAATATATTTTGAAAGTATATTCAACCTGTGTGTGTGTGTGTGTGTGTGTGTGTTAGTCACACAGTCGTGTCCAACTCTTTGTGACCCATGGGCTGTGGCCCACCAGGCTCCTTTGTCCATGGAATTCTCTAGGCAAGAATACTGGAGTGAGTAGCCATTTCCTTCTCAGGAGATCTTCCCAACCCAGGGATCAAACCCGGGTCTCCTGCTGTGGGCAGATTGTTTACCGTCTGAACCACCAGGGAAGCCCCAATTCAACCCATAACACCAAGAAAACCCCGCTGAATGAAAGTGCAATTCATTGGTACCTGAAAGATGACTGGGGGCGAGGGGCATCCCATCTGGACCTTGATAGCCAGCATTTTGGCTGCCAGGCTGGAGCTATGGTTAGGAAGCTCCCCAAACCCAGGAAGTGCTGGCTTCCTGGGAGAGCCCACTGTTCCCATCAGATGCTTAAACTTGGTCAAAGAAACCAGCTGAGCTCCTAGCAGGAGAGGTGCTTTCCTCTCCACATATGAGCCTTTATGTGGTAGAGATGCTCGCCCCAGGGAGGGGGTTCTTGTCTTCCCCAGGGCAGAGGCCCACTTGTCTTCTTTCACTGCAGGTGAAAACAGGACCCTGAGCAGAGCATCCTCCATGGATTTGTCCAACACACGTGACACCCAAGTTCACTGGGGAACTGGGAATTGGTCCAGGAAAGAAAAACAAGGGCAGGCATTTGGAGGACTTGAGGTAAAATTTTAATAATGTGTAGTAAATGTTTATCATAATTTGGGTCTCATAAAACCCTGCCTCCCTGGACTGTATGTTCTTACTTGGATGATAGAACTCTAATGCAGTGCTGTGTTCTGTCATATACAATTGAAATCTGAAGATTCAAAACAATGCTTTGCCTAATTCTTTCTGAGTATAGTCACTGTAGAGTTTCAAACTCAGGCTTTGGTCACCTTGTTGTTCCGTAAGATTTTAATATTCTAATTAGTAACAGGAAATCTTTCAGGTAAGTGGGAGAATCCCAGTTCCTCCAGTGATTTATGGAGACAAAAAGAATCCAGTCAATCACTCTGTAGTTTCCAGAGAACCATCACCTGTCCAGTAGCTGCTAAGTTCAGAGTGAAATCAGGCTAATAGCACATGCGGTCTCCCAGCATTACTGGTCCTCCGGGAGAGTCTCCAGGCCCCACCAATGCTAACTTGGTAGTCAGGGCCATCACGTCCTGCCATGTTTGGAAAGATTTTTGACAACCCTCTGCCCCCAGGCCCAATTTTGAATGGTCCTTCTTGCCAAAGTGAGATCTGTTGTCTTACTATGTTGGGGATATGAGTTTTCAATTTCCCTACAATATTAATGTACTGAAGGTGCAAAATTTGATATGTGAACAAATGGGATGGAGAATGGCTTCAGGGAGGAAGTCCCCATTCTGTGACGGCCAGTGCCATTTGGGGCTTTGGAGGTAGTTTGTAAAATGAATTGGACTCTGTCCTTAAAAATAAAGTTATTTGGCAAAGTGAGGAAGCCTTGATCCAGCAGAGAGCCCTTAACACCCTTCTGTACACCTTTAAAGATGTTGGAAGCTATGACTGCTAATCAGTGCCTACAGATCATTTAAATCATCAGTTTCTTGATCCATGGTGAGCACGTTAATAATGTTCCTTCATGCATTTTAGGTGAAAAGAGATTTCGGGTGGAAGACTAATCGAATCGCTTGTGTGCACGGGCGCCGCCGCCCTTTTTCCTGCCTTCCCTCTTCGGCCCCCTCCTTCAACATGTACCCCCATGCTTTTGTGAGTCAGCTCTGCCCCAGGGTACCCACTCACCTTCCCGTGCACAACATATGCTTTCTTCCTGTCAGTTCATTTCTTTTTTCTCCTCCTGACATACATTCATACCTGTGTCCCATCATTTAATTGTTCTGTGTCATGGTATACATTTTATCTTAATTTTCTTGTCTACCATCTTATCCACCTGCAATGCAGGAGACCCTGGTCTACCATCTTACATCTAGCTTTTCTTTAGCAAACACATGCTTGTTTTATTCTGATACTGTGCTCTTGATTGTGTCTTCTACTCAGTTTGCCATTATTACAGTTTTTCTTTTTTTCTGTTGCTTTGGTTTTTCTCTCCCAGTGGTGGAAGTGAAACTGAAAGTCACTCAGTCGTGTCTGGCTCTTTGCGACCCCATGGTCTGTACAGTCCATGGAATTCCCCAGGCCAGAATACTAGAGTGGGTTGCCATGCCCTGCTCCAGAGGATCTTCCCAACCCAGGGATCAACCCCAGGTCTCCCGCATTGCGGGTAGATTCTTTACCAGCTGAGCTACAAGAGAAGCCCAAGAATACTGGAGTGGGTCACCTATCCCTTCTCCAGGGGATCTTCCCGACTCAGGAATCGAACTGGGGTCTCCTGCATTGCAGGTGGATTCTTTACCAACTGAGCTATGAGGGAAGCCCACTCCCAGGGGTGTGGAAACCAAATCACAGGTGCTGAAACTGATCAACATCGCCAGCAGCCCTGGTACCAGCAGCCCTGTTGCCATACCTCCCAGGCTCTTCACCAGTGAGCTCTCTAGTTCTTTCGAGAGCAGGTGTGATCAATCCCCATCTGGCCCCCTCCAGCCTGTTTCCAGAAATTTGGGTGGGTCATTCCCACCTGGCAATATGTTTAGTCTCCTTCCCTGAAGCTGAATGTGCCTACAGGGGTCCTGCTCTTCTCCAGTGCCCCTCTGTAGGGCTTGTGGGGGAACAGCTCAGAAGTCACCTGCAGGGCTGGTGGGCAGAGCAGGCAGGTTGATGAAGAAACTGGTAAACGAAGTGTATGGTGTGTGGGGAGTTGTTCTTCTGGATTATTTTGAATAAGGCGCTTCTCTAATGTCTTGTGCTCAAAAGGCACGTTATTGAAATTGTTAAGATTGCTGCAAAACAGATGCTCCAGGTTTGGTGAAGTCAATTCTGTTTTTTCCTTTTTAAAATTTTGGATTGATGATCTTCTAAAGAGGTACTGGAATGATGTTTCTGACTACTTTTTGAGAGTCTCTAGTCTTCCCCAGGGAATGTAATATGCCTTTTTCCCCCCCTCTGACTGTCTTCAAGATTTCCTTTTCATCTTTTATTTTCAGCAGTTTGAAAATGATATATCTAGGTATGATGTTTTTGTTTTCTGCTTGATGTTTCTGAGCTTTTGGATTTGTGGTTTGGTGTCTGTTATGAATTTTGAAAAATTCTCAGTCATTAGTGCTTCCAGTATTTCTTCTGCCTCATTCTCTCTCTTCTCCTTCTTGTATTTCAATTGCTATATTAGACCACTTTATATTGTCTCGTTTTAAATATAAAAACATATATACATTGTGAGTAAAGGATGAAAAATAAATATGCAAACACTAAAGAAAGCTGGAATAGCTATATTATATTAATAGCTGAAAAATTAGACTTTAATATAAGGTATATTGTCAGGGATAAATAGTGATGTTACATAATGATAAAGGGATCAATCTTCTAAGAAGACATAGCAATCCTAAATATCTGTGTATCTAAGGCAGTACTTAAAAATACATGAGGAAGACTACTGGAACTGCAAGGAGAAAGAAAAAAAAAATGGAGAAAGAGACTTCAACAATTATAGGTGGAGACTTCAAGGACTGATAGAAAAAGTAGACAGAAAACAGTAGACAAAAAAGATCTGAATAATATCAATATTGACCTAATTGATGTTTATAGAATACTCAGAAAGAGCAGAAAACACATTTTTTCCCCCAACACATTTATTTCCAACAAAATATTCACCAAGGTAGACCATACAGTGGCTCATAAAGAAAACCTTAACAGGCTTAAAATGGAAACCTCTTCTTGGTTCCTGGAGTTTTGGCTTGTGGGCAGGAGTGGTGGTGCTGCCTACAGAGTGTGCATGGCATCCTTGCTGGGCCAGTGGGACGGAGGGCAGGTGGGCAGGTTAAAAAAATAAAGGGAATCTCACAAAGTATGTTCTTAAAGTATACTAGAATTAAGCTAGCAATCAGTAACAGTAAGATATCTGGAAAATTCCCAAATATTTGGCAATTAACACACTTCTCTGTAATCTATGGGCTTCAAGAAGCTATAGATGTTGGTCTGTTAAGCTGAGCCGAGAATGGTGCCTGGCACACAGAAGGCACTCACTGCATACTGTTGAGTGGATGAAGGAGTAAACATTTCCGGTCATTTCACTTATCACAAGTTAGGGGAAGGGCATTCCAAAATTAGTCATCTTTGAGCACCTGATATACCAGACAGCTCAAAAAGTGCCTATTTAGTATAAAATCCCTGTAAAAATAGGGGTGTACTAGACACAGAATGGGTAACGTCAGTTATTCCAGATCAGGACCCCAAAATAGATCCAACGCTGTCTCTGCTTTCAAGGAACTCTTTTCTCCTCACTCAGAGATAGGGTTAGAGTCACTGAACTCTTAATCTAGAAAACTAGATGTTCACAAGTGTTTAATGAGTTAGTATCTCTCATTCATTTATTCATCATTTAACAAACATTTATGGAGTGCCCACTATATGACAGGCACTGTTCTAGGCACTACATCGCTCACTGGATCTATCCAAGAAAAAAATTTCCAGTGTCCAACTAGAGAGCAATGGTTGGTATTCTCCTAAAGAATCTGTAATAACACAGACATTTTTTATTATGTGTAAAAACACCCAGTGTGATTGATTAGATTTACTTTAAAATCTTAAAAAAATTTATTTTATGGTTGGATTTCATTACATATTTTTTCAAAATGCCAACTCTTCTTAGGTTGAAATGCCAACTCTTCTTAGCATGAAAAAAATCATGCTCCTAGGATTTATAAGTTCCTCCACTCTCAGAGGTAGAAGATCAGTGATCTTTTTTCCATTTTAATGGGCATGCTTAAAATTTTGTACTTAATGCTTTTTACAGTTAAACTTAAGTGTATATGAATATATGTATGTATTGAGAAAAATTAAAAGGGGAAACAACTCTGTAAAATTTACATAAAGAATAATTGTTTCCTGTCCCTACTCTCCAGTGACAACAGTGTTTTCAGCTGTTGTTTCTGATATTTGCCTAAATTTCTAATTAAACTGCATATAATACCCTTTCTTATTTTTTTATTTTAGATACAGTCTGTTGATCTCTTTTATCTGAAGATAAAGTTTTATCTTGAAGACCTCATCCCACCTTTTTCTCTTTCCATCCTCTCAATAAAGTTATGGCATAATATTTAGTGAAATCAATACTTAATGATAATATTGTTTTGAAAAACTATATATCATTTGAATTGAACCATGTAATGTACTACAGTTACATTTTCTTTGTCTTTCTCTGACTTAATAATTCTGTCTCTTTCTCTATTAAAAAAAAATTTTTTTTCTTGGTTTTCTAAGTACCTATCACAAATTTACCCACAAATGGTCTGCCAGCACTGATAGTACCTACTGGACATGGGAGACATGTATGGATGTTCTCGGGCTCTCTGAAGAAGGTGGGTGGGGAGGGAAATCGAGACTGGGAGTCAAGAACCCAGGATAAGCTCCAGAACAGCATTTGAATATACAAATCCCGATGTATGGAGGGACAAAGACCACTTGAGAGATTGGACATATATCACTGTAGGAGGGATGGCTCTGAAAAGTGTGGTGCTCCACAACTTCATAGCCCTGATCATATCCCCACTGAAAACGGAAGAGTATGTGATATTGTGGGGAAGACTGTGGTATTTGTATCCCAGCAACTCACCAAACATCCAGAGTTTAGCAAGGCAGACATAAAGAAATGGCTAACTTCAGGCAGATTTTTGAGTAAACCCTGGGATATGTATTCCTGATTAGCATTTCTGGGGGGAAGGAGTGGGAGCTTATATAATATAATGTGTATCATGCTTTGTTTTGTATGAATTGGTTGTACTAAAATACTGATTAACAGATGCCATCACCTGTTTGTGGAGTCACCACACTTATCTGGGCGATCAAAATTATTAGTGGGAGAGCTCCTCCCATCCCTGACTAAAGAGATGAATGATGTATGCTGTGGCCAGGGTGGTGCTTGGGAGGTCCAGAGACAGTGAGGGTGCCCCCTGTTGTTGGGAAGGCCTGGGTGGAAAGTCCCTAGGTCTTGTGATATGGTTAGAAGTTTCAGTTCAGTTCAGTTCAGTCGCTCAGTCGTGTCCAACTCTTTGTGACCCCATGGACTGCAGCATGCCAGGCCTCCCTGTCCATCACCAACTCCCGGAGTTTACCCAAACTTATGTCCATTGAGTCAGTGATGCCATCCAATCATCTCATTCTCTGTCGTCCCCTTCTCCTCCCACCTTCAATCTTTCCAAGCATCAGGGTCTTTTCAAATGAGTCAGCTCTTCCCATCAAGTGGCCAAAGTATTGGAATTTCAGCTTCAACATCAGTCCTTCCAATGAACACTCAGGACTGATCTCCTTTAGGATGGACTGGTTGGATCTCCTTGCAGTCCTAGGGACCCTCAAGAGTCTTCTCCAACACCACAGTTCAAAAGCATCAATTCTTCGGTGCTCAGCTTTCTTTATAGTCCAACTCTCACATCCAAACATGACCACTGGAAAAACCATACCTTGACTAGACAGACCTTTGTTGGTAAAGTAATGTCTCTGCTTTTTAATATGCTGTCTAGGTTGGTCATAACTTCCCTGCCAAGGAGTAAGTGTCTTTTAATTTCATGGCTACAGTCACCATCTGCAGTGATTTTGGAGCCCCCCAAAGTAAAGTCTGCCCCTGTTTCCACTGTTTCCCTATCTATATGCCATAAAGTGATGGGATTGGATGCCATGATCTTAGTTTTCTGTATGTTGAGCTTTAAGTCAACTTTTTCACTCTCCTCTTTCACTTTCATCAAGAGGCTCTTTAGTTCTTCTTCACTTTCTGCCATAAGGGTGGTGTCATCTGCATATCCGAGGTTATTGATATTTCTCCCAGTAATCTTGATTCTAGCTTGTGCTTCATCCAGCCCAGTGTTTCTCATGATGCTTAGAAGTTTAGCATCTGAAAATTGGACTTTACCCAAAGTGGTACCTGAAGTGCAGTTTTATCAGTTAAGATGTTGATGATGTGGCCTTTGGGTAGGTGAGGGATAAAACTGAGAATAAGGCAACAGGGCCCTCTGACCTACAGGATTCATTCTTGTGCCAGCTCCAGATCCATCTGTGTGCTTTAGAGTACTTCTCCTGCTAAAGTATTTTCAAATGAGAGAGCAACAATATTCCAATTGACATACTTTTCCAAACCAGAATGTTTTCTTAAAAGGATGTATAAATCTGCCTTAAGAAATTTATTCTCTGCTTCTAATATACATCTTAAAGCAGGGGAACAAAAACTGCTGCAATCAGATTTTACTTAAGATTATTCATGTCAGCAAAATGGTCTAGAAAGCTCCAAAACCCTTGTTTCCCCCAAAAGACATCCAAATACAACCAAAACCTGGCTATAATAAACTTGCAGGAGGGTTGAGGCCAGGAGGGGCATGTATCTCACTTCTGCGGACCCCTCAAGGGGCATCAGCCTGCCATGTTTCTCCTACACTGCCCCTAATTTCTTCTAGTTTCTTTTAGTTTTTTCTCTCTTATCTTGACAATATCCTTTGATCTTTCTATTTTCCATTTCTACTCTCATATTTTTAATTCCAAAGATCCTCTTTTATCCTTTTAATGTCTTTTTTTTTTTTTTTTAAATAACAACCCATTCTTATGTTAGTGATGCAGTATGCTATGTCATCCAGGACATTAATGGTAGTTAAAAAAAATTTTTTTTTCCTCCCTGAATTTTGCCTGTTTTCTCCAGAAATCATTTCTTATTGTTTGTTGGTTTTGGTCTCTGCCTTTTATGTTCAAGACCCAAATTTAGTGAAGTTCTTATTTATTTTGGCCACACCACATAGCGTGTGGGATCTTAGTTCCCAGACCACAGATGAAACCCATACCCTCTGCAGTGGAAGTGTGGAATCTGAACCACTGGACCGCCAGGGAGTTCCCTGCTGCTGCTGCTGCTGCTGCTAAGTTGCTTCAGTTGTGTCCAACTCTGTGTGACCCCAGAGACGGCAGCCCACCTGGCTCCCCCATCCCTGGGATTCTCTAGGCAAGAACACTGGAGTGGGTTGCCATTTCCTTCTCCAGTGCATGAAAGTGAAAAGTCAAAGTGAAGTCGCTCAGTCGTGTTCAACTTTTCGCGACCCCATGGACTGCAGCGTACCAGGCTCCTCCATCCATGGAGTTTTCCAGGCAAGAGTACTGGAGTGGGGTGCCATTGCCTTCTCCGAGGGAGTTCCCTAGTGGTCCTTAAAATGTGACTGGAAGCTTTCTGTGTATGGGCAGCCTTGTCACTGGTGGGGGTCTTGCTGGGCCTTTCACGTGAACCCCACCTGTCCAGGTGTGTAGATCTTTTCTCCCTACGATATCCTGCCTGGGGGTCTAAGTCTCACTGCAAACAGTCTGATGGCTGAGTAGGGTGGGCTCTGCGGGTCCCACTGTTAAGGATACGAGTTTTCCTGGATCTGGTTTTGGTTACAGCATCTCCGCCCTCAGCTGCGTTGTGTTGAGGGGCCGTCACCAGCAGCATGAGAGGGGGAAGGGGTCTGGTCTTCTTGTTCTTAGTCCCCCCTCACTTCCACTT
Organism: Bos taurus; assembly: GCF_002263795.3. Lineage (NCBI taxonomy): Eukaryota > Metazoa > Chordata > Mammalia > Artiodactyla > Bovidae > Bos > Bos taurus. The sequence continues at coordinate 42,246,614 of NC_037336.1, forward strand.
TTGGAGATTCCCAAAGTCTCTAGTTTCAGAGGCTTTCATGGTGTGAAGTGTGTGCTTCATGGGATCCCTAACTTCAGAATAAACGTTCAGATTTTAGGAGTCCCCACCAGATCAGTTTCCTCTTGTCCATTGGCCCAACTGCTTTGCAGATTCTACAGTTTTGTTACTTTTATCTCCTTTTCCTCCTGTTTCTCAAGTGTGTTTGTGTCATTTGGATTCCCTTTTCCTTACTGTAACTATTCATTCATTCATCCATTCATTCTAGGCACTATTCTAACATCTTGACTTTATATCAGTTCTAACTCATTTAATCCTCACAACAGTAGTACTATCTCCCATTTTACAGATGAGGGAAGTTAAATAAAGCACAGAGCGGTTGAGTTTCTTGCTAAGAGTACAGATGTGGTCAAGCCAGAATTCTTGCTCTAAGCCACTGAGCATCACATGAAAGTTACATGTTTCTTGTTAAAATTTATTTTCATTTTAGTTTTTGCTATTCCCATCTCTTTTAGTGTTCATATGAATATAACTCCCACAAAGCAGGAGAAGATGGGCATCCCTCACTCGGGAGTCCCCCAGACTCTCTGGGTTTTGTACTAGTTCAGGATTGTTCCTGGTTTCAATCACTGGAAGGTCAGTAAAGGACCATTCCCTGATGGTGCTGCCATGTCCTGTCACTGCCGAAAGCCAGTAGTTCCTGCATCCCCACAGTATCCCTGAGTTCTCGCCTGGCTGTTTTCCCAAGGCTTGCCTACAGCCCCCATCCTCCCATCCATTACCTGCAGGCAAGGCCTGGCTTTTATCTCCCATTCCACAACAGACACACACAGCCGAGGGACAAACTTCACAGCTAGGCTAAGGTAATCTTAATAGTTCTCAACACTTTCCTCAGACTGTGAGTTTTTCAATCTTGAATATCTCATCTGGCAAGTTGCAATTCCAGGCAACCCTTTCCCTCCAGAAAATCCCACCTCATTACTAAAGGATGCAATACGGCTAATTATACACCTAATCTACATGGATCTAGCCCCTTTGCCTGCTGATTGCCTTTCCGTCCCTTAAATTCAGGATTTTCACATCCAGGGAAGTCCACAGAGTCCCACCACTTTGGCTTAACAGTTACCTACTTCTCCAGGCTTAATAGTTGCTAAATCCCTTTGGTATTGGCCCCTGGCTTCTCATGTGCTATCTTGGTTTCACCTGCATCAACCCAAGATACAAAACTCAGCCTCATCACCAGTTTCTACAAGAACTTCAGCCACATCAAGCACGTCACAATTTCTGTGGTCTTTCCTGGAGATCGTGTCTGAGAGTGCTGTAGGGCTGACGGCCACATGTACAGCGTACACCATCCTATTGTCTCTTCACCCCCGGCCCCTGCTCTTCTCTTCTCCTACCTCTCCGCCTCCCTACCTTCTACTACTCAGTCACTTCTTGCTAGTTATGGTCCTTTAGCACACATTGCAGAACATTGCAATTATTCAGTTGTGCAGCTGCCCTCCCCAGGCAGCTACTGTGCCTGGAAGAAAGCAGAATCCATCCCCCACCTTCTCCAAAGGTGGACTTAAGCCAATCAGCATATACTAGTGGCTGTCATTGGTTCAGGGATGGGGCATGGACCAGTTCCAGCCAATGAGATGAGAAGATTCTCTAGGAAAGAAACTTCTTAGCTCCTCTGTGGGAGGTACCTTGAGAAGCTCTCTCTTATGTTGAATGTAAATGGGGAAATATGTAGCCTGGAAACAAGTGGAAGCCATACTGGGATGCTGAAAGCCAGGCATGGGATGATTCACACCAGCTCTTTGGTTGTATTGGGCTTCCCTTGTGGCTCAGCTGGTAAAGAATCTGCCCGCAATGTGGGATACCTGGGTTCGATCCCTGGGTTGGGAAGATCCCTGGAGAAGGGAAAGGCTACTCACTCCAGTATTCTGGCCTAGAGAATTCCATACAGTCCTTGGGGTTACAAAGAGTCAGACATGACTGAGCAACTTTCACTTTCACTTTTGGTTATATCACTGAGTTGGGTCAGCGTCACTGAAAACTCACTGGACTCCCTGCCAATGAATGGTCTTTATTTTAAAGCCAATCTTGAGGTGGGTTTTTTTTTTGTTTGTTTTTGTTTTTGTTTTTTCTGTTAATGTAACTTAACCTCTCTCTTCCTTCTTATTTGCCCCAGACTCAAGTTTTCTGGGTTCAGCTTCTAACACAAGTGGGCTTGTCAAAGAAATGGCTCATGGTAAAGCTGATTATCCTTATAGAGAACTCATCAACTATTTGCTTCTTATTCACCAACCAACTGTTTTTAAATCTAAAGACAGTGAAAAAGTTTAGGCTGCATTATCTCATTCAAGTTCTGTTTCAAGGACAATGTTTGTATTCTTGCCCTTCGGTGACTAAAGGTCCCATCTTGGAGATCTTCCCTCAAGTAAAGGGAGATGAAGCTTCAGATGATCAATGACTTTATTCCAGAAACTGAAACTTCTGGCAACCCACAACAGGCTATTCTCTAAGCGACATTTTAAAAATGTAGTTTCTCTTAGCTGGGCCCCCTGCTATGTCCTTCCTACTTTATACACACACACACCCCTTTCTGTAGAAATTGGGTCTAGAAGCAGTAACTGTTATCAGCTAAATTGCATATATTCCTTTTTTTTTTTAATTGAAGTATAGTTGATTTACAATGTTATGTTAGTTTCAGGTGTACAGCACGGTGATACAGTTGTGTGTGTGTGTGTGTGTGTGTGTGTGTGTGTGTATACATATGTATATAAATTCTTTTTCAGATTGTTTTTCCTTATAGTTTATTATAAAATATTGAGTATAGTTCTCTGTGTTATACAATAGGTCCCTGTGGTTTCAGTTCAGTTCAGCTCAGTTCAGTCACTCAGTCATGTCCAACTCTTTGTGACCCCATGAACTGCAGCACGCCAGGCCTCCCTGTCCATCATCTATTCCCGGAGTCCACCCAAACCCATGTCCATCGAGTTGGTGATGCCATCCAACCATCTCATCCTCTGTTGTCCCCTTCTCCTCCTGTCCTCAATCTTTCCCAGCATCAGGTCTTTTCAAATGAGTCAGCTCTTCCCATCAGGTGGCCAAAGTATTGGAGTTTCAGTTTCAACATCAGTCCTTCCAATGAACACCCAGGGCTGATCTCCTTTAGGATGGACTGGTTGGATCTCCTTGCAGTCCAAGGGACTCTCAAGAGTCTTCTCCAACACCACAGTTCAAAAGCATCAATTCTTTGGTGCTCAGCTTTCTTCACAGTCCAGCTCTCACATCCATACATGACCACTGGAAAAACCAGGGGCTTGACTAGACAGCTTGTTGATAAAGTAACATCTCTGCTTTTTAATATGCTGTCTAGGTTGGTCATAACTTTCCTTCCAAGGAGTAAGCGTCTTTTAATTTCAGGGCTGCAAGCACCATCTGCAGTGATTTTGGAGCCCCCCAAAATAAAGTCTGCTACTGTTTCTACTGTTTCCCCATCTATTTCCCATGAAGTGATGGGACCGGATGCCATGATCTTAGTTTTCTGAAAAAGCCAACTTTTTCACTCTCCTCTTTCACTTTCATCAAGAGGCGCTTTAGTTCCTCTTCACTTTCTGCCATAAGGGTGGTATCATCTGCATATCTGAGGTTATTGATATTTCTCCTGGCAATCTTGATTCCAGCTTGTGCTTCCTCCAGCCCAGCGTTTCTCATGATGTACTCTGCATAGAAGTTAAATAAGCAGGGTGACAATATACAGCCTTGACGGACTCCTTTTCCTATTTGGAACCAGTCTGATGTTCCATGTCCAGTTCTAACTGTTGCTTCTTGTCCTGCATATAGGTTTCTCAAGAGGCAGGTCAGGTGGTCTGGTATTCCCATCTCTTGAAGAATTTTCCACAGTTTATTGTGATCCACACAGTCAAAGGCTTTGGCATAGTCAAGAAAGCAGAAATAGATGTTTTTCTGGAACTCTCTTGCTTTTTCAATGATCCAGTGGATGTTGGCAATTTGATCTCTGGTTTCTCTGCCTTTTCTAAAACCAGCTTGAACATCTGGAATTTCATGGTTCACATATTGCTGAAGCCTGGCTTGGGTGACTTATCTATTTTGTATATAATAATGTGTACGTGTTAATCTCAAACTCCTAATTTATCCTTCCTCCTGCCTTTTCCTCTTTGGTAACCATAAATTTGTTTTCTATGTCTGTGGGTCTATTTATGTTTTGTGAGTTCATTTGTATCTTTTTTTTTTTTTTAGATTCTACATATAAGTCATACCATAGGATATTTGTCTTTCCCTGTCTGGCGTACTTCACTTAGTATGATAATCTCTAGGTCCATCCATATTCCTGCAAATGGCATTATTTCTTTCTATTTGGCTGAGTAATATGCCATTGTGTGTGTGTATACACCACATCTTCTTTATCCATTCCTCTGTTGATGGACAGTTAGGTTGCTTGCGTGTCTTGGCTATTATAAATATTGCTGCAATGAATATTGAAGTGTGTATGTCTTTTCCAATTAGGATTTTCCCTGGATATATGCCCAGAAGTGGGATTGCAGGATGAAATGGTATTAGTAACTCTATTTTTAGTTTTTTAAAGAACTTTCATATTGTTTTCATAGTGGCTATACCAATTAACATTCCCACTAATAGTGTAGGAGGGTTCCTTTTTCTTCACACCCTCTCCAGCATTTATTTGTAGACTTTTTGACGATAGCCATTGTAACTGGAGGGAGGTGATACCTCATTGTAGTTTGGATTTGGATTAATCTAATTACTAGCGATGTTGAGCATCTTTTCATATGCCTGCTGGCCATCTGTATGTATTCTTTGGAGAAATGTCTAATTTCATTTTTTTTCTATTTTTTGATTGAGTCATTTATTTATTGATTGATATTGAGCTGTATGAGCTGTTTGTATATTTTGGAAATTAACCCCTTGTCAGATGCATCATTTGCAAACATTTTCTCCCATTCTGTAGGCTATCTTTTCATTTTTACATAGTTTCCTTTGCTATGCAAAAGATTTTAAGTTTAATTAGGTCATTTGTTTATTTTTATTTTTTACCTCCATTACTCTGTTTAGGATATGGATCCAAAAAGATATTGCTGTGATTTATATCAAAGAGTATTCTGCCTATGCTTTCCTCTAGGAGTTTTATAGTATCCAGTCTTATGTTCAGGTCTTTAAACCATTTTGAATTTATTTTTGTATACTGTGTTAGAGAATGTTCTAATTTCCCTCTTTAACAAGTAGCGATTCAGTTTTCCCACTTATTGAAGAGACTGTCTTTTCTCCATTGTATATTCTTGCTTCCCTTGTTATAGATTAATTGACCGTAGATGTGTGTGTTTATTTCTGAAATGTCTCTCCTGTTCCATTGGTCTGCGTTTCTGTTTTCATGCCAGTACCATACTGTTTTGATTACTGTAGCTTTGAGTATAATCTGAAATCAGGGAGCCTGATTCTTCCAGCTCTGCTTTTCTTTCTCAAGATTGCTTTGGCTATTCAGGTTTAAAAAAAAGAGAGAGAATATTGCATACACTCTTCACTTTATTTGAAATCTCTTTTTCTGTCTTTTTGGAGTATATATACAGATTTCACTGATGCTCACTTTCTCCAATTCTAGGAGTTTCTCAGCACTCCAACATTGGTTTCTCATATTTAACTTAGGGAAAATATTTTAGGGGGTAAAAGGAGAACTAGAAAATAGCCAAAAGTGTTGGAGAGTAGCTGTATGAATTCTGAATAAAAATTCATCAGTTTCAAACAAACATGGTTCAAAGCAGTAATGATGCCAACGAGACAGCATTTTCAGAGCATAGAGGAGGTGGGAGATGGGAAATGAAAGTCATCCATTCAATTTTAATAAATTAAGATTTTTTTTTTTTTTCTGATGGCAGATATCCAAAATCAATCCTTTTTGGGGTGGGGAAAAGGAAGGAATTGGGTGTAAAGGACTATACTAATATTGATTAAAATTAGGTCACTTTTTTAACCCCTAATTTCTTTTATTCATTAAGCTTAAAGTATTTGTTGATTTCCTACTACAGACCAGACACATGTTGGGGATTTAGTGGAGAGCAAGCCTACTTCCCTGGCAGCTTACAATCTACAAACTAGTGACCAAAGGAAAAGCCCTGGCTGTTGCCCCCGCAGCTCTGCTGGCTGTCAGCACACGCCGTCACTGTACCAACTCTGTTACCAGACACTGCCCTTGGGATGAGGGTCACCAGACTTGCTACCACCAAAACTGCCAGGTCCTGAGACAAATATTTCCACTAAGTCAATCCCTGAATATCAGCCAAGGCCACAGGCCCAGAGCCACAAAGTTAGAGGCCCCATCTGAAAGGAACTATGTTTTAGGCCCAGGAGAATTGGAATGAGTCACTTTTTCCTTGAATGGGAGTGATTTTAACTTCATTTGATCACCTTTCCCCCTCCTCAACTCTTTTATCTTTAAAATTTGGCTTTACTAAAACAAGACTACATATTATCAGGTCTAAAAGAACCCCATAGACTGTGGAAGCTCTTAGTATGGAAGGATAGGGAGTCTGTCCCTGATTTTGTGTTAGTTGTGCTGAGCACGATGCATGGGCTCAAAGATATGAGGTGATGATGAAGCTGAGTGGGGACAGGAGGATAACCTGAATGAGTTGAGGAGCAATCTTCAAGCTTAAAGCACTGGCTGAGGCCGTGGCTGAAGGTAGCCTACAACCACCAGGCAAAGGATTAATTATTATTTCATTGATGAAAAAAAGTTGAGATTTAAGATTTATGACAATTATAAGCAAATATGCTTGCAGATGTGATAAGAAAAAATTATCACTAATCAACTAATTCACATTAACTTTTTATTACCACAAAAGTAAATCTTCCTTTATAGAAAATATAAAAAAGATAGATTAAGAAGATAGACATTACTCATAATCCTATCACCAAGTGATCATCACTATTACCATAGTGATGTATTCAGTATTTGCAAATCGCTGTTTTTAAAAATAAGATTCTATTCTGCATATTCTTTTGTAACTTGTGTGTTTTCATGTCATGGCCTTCAGTGGCATCCTTTTTGGTGATTATGTTGTATATTCTATAATGTGGACATGTGACTGTTGTTCAGTTACTGTCATGTCCAACATTTTGTGACCCCCATGGACTATAGCATGCAGGCTCCTCTGTCCTTCACTATCTCCCAGAGTTTGCTCAGATTCATGTCCATTGAGTAGGTGATGCTATCCAACCATCTTATCCTCTGCTGCCCCCTTCTCCTTTTGCTGTCAATCTTTCCCAGCATCAGGGTCTTTTCCAATGAGTCAGCTCTTCACACCAGGTGGCCAGAGTATTGAAGCTTCAGCTTCAGTATCAGTCCTTCCAATGGATATTCAGGGTTGATTTCCTTTTGGACAGACTGGTTGGATCTCCTTGCTGTTCAAGGGACTCTCAAGAGTCTTCTCCTGCACCACAGTTCAAAAGCATCAATTCTACAGCACTCAGCCTTCTTTATAGTCTAACTCTTACATCCGTACATGACTACTGGAAAAACCATAGCTTTGACTATAGGGACCTTTGTCAACAAATGATGTCTCTGTTTTTTAATACTGTCTAGATTTGTTATAGTTTTCCTTTTCAGGAGCAAGCGTCTTTGTGATACATTAACTTAATCTCTTTTTATTGGTCATTGAAGTTGTTTCCTGTTTAACCTCACTACAAAGAGCAGTTTTGCTTTTCATTTCCAAAGATTCCTGCTTGTATAGTTTAAACAAAGATCTGACCCTGTGGAAGGCAGAGCTTTGAATTGAAGAAGTGGCAGTTTGGGGAAACCAAGAAATCTGGGTCTACAAATTGTGTCTCTTGTCTGATTAATCAAGTTAACCATTTGCCTCAACTCCCCCTCTGGCAAAATGTGATCATGAGCTTCATGCCTTCCATAATGCTGAATTTCTTAAATTCTCAGGGACTTTTAGGGAAAAGTATGCTTTGAATAATGTAGAAACAGTGTCACGGGGCCTCTTGAGCATGGAAAACGGGACTCCTTTTATTACTTTAGGCCTTTGGAATGGAATCTTGGCCTTTAAAACTTCCCTGTTCTTTCTCCATGCTCTCTCCCCCACTGTCACCGTCCCTAATTGACAGTTCAAAGCACTAGTTTATCAGATCTTATTCTCATGAAAGAGAGGGTGCTTTTTCCCCCTTAGTAGTCATGGCCATAGCCACAACCGCAACTGAATTCACGTCCATACCAAAGTATTAGTCTGTTCCAGACCAGCAGGTAAAGCAATTCATCAGGCTGTAGAACGTTAGGACCATAAGAGACCAGAAAGGTGTTCTAGTCTCCTACTCCCATCCCTACATTATAGAGAGTGATTCACCCAGTGTTATTTGGTTAATGGCAGAGCTGAAACAGGAGCAGTGCCAGGAGGCTGTGTGACCAGATGACTAAGTACTGTGTCTTTGGGACAAACAGCCTGGGTCAGTCTTGTATCTAACACTTCTGAGCTATGTACTTGAGGAACTTATTTAAAATCCTCAAGTCTCAGTTTCCTTATCTGTAAAATGGGGGTGATACTCATAATACGTACTTCGTAGGGGTGCTGTAAATGAGATAACATATGAAAAGGACTGGTACATAATATTTCCCCAGTAAATGTTTGTTATTATTATGATAACAAGGGTTGTGTTTTCTATAGCACTGATGCCCTTGTCCAGGACACAGTCTTAGTTCTTTACCTGATTCTTGTGTTGGAACCACAGCTCTCCACCAGCAGCTGACAGAGGAGGATTACTCTTCAGAAAGAGGCTACTCTAAGTAGGTTTGTGTTTGGGAGGCCCTAAAATTAGCCTGCTCCCTCTGGACACTTCTTGCTTACTACAAATCCAGTAGCATTTGTTTGGAAACAGTGGAGCATGCTGCCTATGGTCTGAGACAGAAATGTAACCACAGTATCAAAGAAAATTGACAACATGGCACAGCTAAGCATCCTGATCATAGCCCAGGGATGTAGCCCAAGACCTGGAGATACATTAGCTCGGAAGGGCCCCTTTTCTTCCCACAGACTCCTGAGCTTGTCTGCAACCATCCTACCAAATTTCTTTTCTCTTATGTGTTTGACTTAAAATTTTCTTGGAATTAAAAACATGAACTTAATTACTTAAGACCTATAGTCATGGTTGTGTAAAGAAAGAAATCCCAGTAAAATTGCCAATTTTAAAAAATCTAGCTGCCATCTATCTAGTTTTTTAAAGCAAGTTTAGTTAATTTCTATTTTAAGCCTCATTATACGATTTACCTATGCTACCAATGCCTGTATCCCAGATACCCTTGACTTAAGGACAGGTCTTGTGGGCCCCAAGGATCAGAATTACAAACCCTCACAGAGCTGGGTAGAACAACTGAAAATTCCTTTATTTCAGGCAGATCCTGCCAAGCCTTTTTCTTCTTTTACTGGATTTGGGAAATAGTCTCGATTATTTAGGAAAATTTTATTTGACTTCTCTGAAGAACCATTTTAAAGTGAAGACTGGTCATCTCAGGCCAACATACTTTGCTGAGTATAGTGTAGGATTATGTTCAAGGCCATGGGCATAAAATACTACCACTGCTGGCCAAACGGAAAGCATCCATTGGGTCCTGTTTTCTTTCCTCCTCTTCTTCCTCTCCCCCTTTAATGAAATAAACTTGTATTAAATGAGCAAAATGAAAAACTACCAAACTTGCCTTTTCCCACACAAAGCAAAACAACAAAATTACATGATTAAGTAAATTAAAGTGGTGAATTTACTTCTTGCTCAATAAGTACAATGCTTTGATTTCAGAAAAATTTAACTTTTTTCTATGTTTATAATCTGAGGAGGGAGATTTCTTATTTCTTTCTTATGGGACTCTGTATATATATTCAGAAAAACCTCAAGTTGTAATTTCATTTTTTCACTCTCAGTAACTGTCCAAGTTGTGGCCTAAACTTTAATTAGCCCTGGTTGATGTTTGGTCCTGGCTAAATTTGCTTGTTGCTCATCCCCAGGAGTAAGCCTGTGGGTGGTCACATATTAAATGGATGTTTCATTTTGTAGGAAATACTTGGGAATAAAACATCAGGATGGGGTGAAAGAGGTGGGCAATGGGGAGCCTTGCTCCACTTAACAAAGAAAAGAAGAAAAAGTCCCTTTACCAGTATAAATTGATTTGCCACAGAGAATACAATAGGGCATGGAGGGTGAATAGCAGCCCTTCTCCCATGTAAGGACCATTCCACCTCATGAGGCCCCTATTATATTTATGAGTATAAACCATGTTTACACTTCTGCATTTACACATAGGTCCAGGGCCCAGGTCAGTGCCCTGTTTAAAAGAACTAACCATATGCGTTGTATGTAGCTGTATACATATGACCATGGTATGTTCACCTGTGTAGGCACACTCTTCTGGCAAATGCAGTCTCCTAAACAATGATGTCATTAGAATAATTCTTTTTGTTTTATTTGTCCAAGGTCAAACATTCACTCTTTCAGATCACCGGTATCTTATAAGCCCGGTGCTGGCTCACACTGCTGCAGGACTGGGACAAAGAGATGATGTTACAGTCTGGTTTCCATGGCAACAGAGGAGGGGTAATGAAAACCGAAATGTTGGAAACACCCATTCTGACAATTGTAACATAATTCAGGTTATTACAAGGATGTAACTACTAAAGAAGCAGAAGTGTCATTACCTTGCAGCTCGTGTTGGCAAAAAAGCTACATTGCACATTTCTCTAGTTGGGCTGCTAAGAGGAAGGAAACACACACACAGACACACACACACACACACACTCGCGCGCCTCGTTTTCTGCATGTAAAATGTGTGTGTTCTTTAAAAGCCAGTGGTTGGCTGGTTTTCCGGACATGATGTGGTTGAAGCTGTCATCGTAATGGAAATTCATTGCTGTAGCTATGGTAAATCGAGTTTTCTGCCTGTGCTGAATGCATTAGTCTAATGAGATGTTTGCAGCCGGAGAGCAGGGCTGCTGGAGACTAACTATGAGCTACTAACACACGGGTGGAAGATTAGCTTTTGCAACACTCGGTTTGCATGTACTGAAAGTCATCTGTCTTCTGAGTCAACATTCCCGGCCTGGTAAAGAACCTGATCAGGGCTCTGGTGCACGAACTGTAGGTAAGGGAGATGCACAATTGGTGGGTGTGCCGCTGCCATGGGATCCTTCTGTTTTCACTATCAGCATGACAGGTTACCTGTTTCAGATCTTCTGGGTTGCATGTCTACCTTTACAACAACGCACAAGCATCCTGCACTAAAACTGCTGAGGCTGGCAGGTAAACTTTAGTTCCTTCTACTCAGAATACAGTGATGTCTTGGCCAGATCTCAGAGGGGGAGATGTGGTATAGAATTATATAGTTTACCCATTTGGTGTGCACACTACTTTCACTCTGCATTTGAATATGTAGAGAGTTACTGTTTTTCCCAAATGTGAACTCAAATAATTGGTTCGCTTATTTTGGGGCATGGTGATTTCACTTTTTTTGTTTTTTAATTATAAAAAAATTACAGTTCATCTCAGGATAAAATATATTAGCCTAAAATTTAATGTTTATAATCAATATGTTGTGAACATGCAAGAGCGCTTTTTAACATTGAATTTTGTGTTTTATATCTCAGATGGAATATTTCATATGTCTTTGTGTTGGTTTGCCTAATTTACCAGGATAGATGAGAATACTATTTATTGCTAGCTGCTGGTGTTGGTTAGTTTTGGCAAAAAAAACACAAAAAACAAAAAAACAAAACACAACAAAAAAACCCAGGTGATTGTGGAGTGTCAGGAACAGTTTACCCAAGTTCGAATACAGAGTCACCTCCTTCCCAGGTGGGGCTTTTTGTGACTTGAATCCAGCAGCATGAAGCTGCCTATCAAGGTTGCTTGCTGTATAGGACAGGACAGTGAATGAGGGTGAGGTGCCAGCTGCAAGGGAATCATTTCATTGATGGTTCAGGTGCAAAGTCAAAAGTTCTTTCCACTACCTGTAGCAGTTTAGGAGAAGAGGCTCTGGATTCTACAATAATACTCATGAGGGTCAAGACAATCAGTAGCTTCCTGAGAAAGTGGCTTTGGGGTTAGTTTCAGAAATTGTGGTATTTGAGAAAGTAATCCAGTCACTTCAGAATCCAGATATTTGTTGTATACTTTGTTTTTCTTCTTTTTCTGAGGAACCATTTTTGAAAACTGAGAAACTTGGTTTTTTCATCCTCATGACTTTTTTTTTTTAATAGGCTATTTAGAGTGAAAGCATAAAATAACTTTGAAGGAATTTACAGTATGGAAAAGTAAACTACCTAGGGTGCAATATTCCTGTGCAGCGATTTTTTGTGTGTGCTGTTTGGTAAAACTAGCCTGAAAAAATGAAGCGGGTATTTGAGCAACAGCGCTCGGTGATTACCTAGCAAAGCATTAATGAATCGTCTAAACTCAAATAAAATGTGAATGTAGAACCTTCGGTTTTAGGGAAGTAGTTTGGTGACTTCACGGTCTTTATCTTTCAAACATATTTGTGACAGATATTTTTTAAAAAATATGAATGTACTTTCTTTATCTCTGTAAGTTGTGCATGTGGAGAGGCTATGTATCATTTTGGTAAATATATGTCTGCTTGATTTGTTGAATTATAAGAAAAGTGAAAATTCCACAAACACCCAGTTCTTTTATGTTTAACACGTTTAAATTTCTTCCCTGTGCCACTTAAATTACTTTTATTTTGCTGCCAGCGCCCACCGCCCAAAACAACAGCAATAATAAAAACCTAACAAGAAAATGAACAATAATAGAAAACAAGAATAAATTGCTTTCGGTCATTTATTTGCTTTTTGTGGTGTGTTTTTGAGGCAAGTGAAACCAGCAGAAGCAGTTTCACTTTCTATAGTTCTTGGTTTCTGGGGTTTGGGGTCGCAGGGGTTCTTCCAGCAGCAGGTAATATACGCAGTCGAGCTGCTAGAACACAAGCCAGCCCCAGGTACTGTCTCTGCTCTAAAGCTTTTGTATTGAAAATTCAAAAAATAATGACTTTTTAAATGTGAAATAATGTTTCCTTATTATAAAAATTCAAGCGATGCCCCAAAGTACAAAGATAGGATTTCTTTTTTTTTTTTTTTTTAATTTTAGACTTTAATTGATGTGAAAAATCAAAAGCAGAAACCTCTCATATTGTGGCGGCTTTTATGTATTTTTAAATCTCAATTTTGGACCTTAAACACTTCAACAAGTTTAAGGAAACATTGCTGAAGTGCCCTTTAAACAAGGGATGTCCAGAGAGAAATAATCTTTATGCACACGTGGGGAGTTAGATTTTACAGGGTTTGGTAGGTTTGTTTACAGTCTGGCGCGGTGGGCGGACACATCACACATGTTCACTCGCTCCTGAGGACGCTTTAGAGCGAACGCGAGTCGGGCAGAGATGAGGCGGGGCTCAGAACTGGCACCCTGGGGCTCCGGACAGAGCTCCGCGGGTTGAGGTTCCTCCCGAGGCTTTACCCTGGAAGCCGCAGCGTCACCCCAACGCCAGGTGGCCCGGCATGCTTACCCCGATCCACCCGTCCCGGGGAGAGCAGGAGACCACACCACCTGGGAACTTAAGAGCCCAGACACCTCCAGTTTCATTCCCTGAGGCTTCTCCTCCACCGAGCCTCTGCTTTTATTTGGGGATGGTGTGGGAGAGAAAAGAAAAGAGATGAGGAAAGACTCTTTTCTATCAGATTATTGAAGGGCATACAATTTGGTTTAATATTTTGGAGCTGAAGTTTGTAAAAGCAGTCCCTTTTGGTGTGAGCACATGTGCTTCTTCATTTCCGTGGGCAAATCTGACATTTCTAGGAGAGAACTTTGTGTGAGTGCCCCCTGGACATTCTACTTCTTAATCCTGCAGTCTCTCAAAAGGCTTTTTAAAGATTTACACGTTTTTAATGCTTTTGTTGCTTTCAAAGGCAGACAGGTGAGGAGAGGCAAGGGGGATTAAAAACAGCCACTGGGAGAAAAATCAAATGGTTTGGTCCCTATATAATACAACAGAAGCCACCACTGTGTCTAGTAAATTACTCTAAATTTTAATTAATGAGTCACAAAAGCCACACCATAAGCTTTAAAAATTACCCCTTTATCAATAAGGTGATAATTAACTTTCTCTGGAATTAGCAATTCTCTCAGCCCCGGGCAGTATGAAGCCTAGTAAATTCTCTGGAAACTTGCCAATTTTTAACAATTGGTCTTTTGGCAGACCTACTGGATTTTAATTCAAATGTCTATTGTGACATTTTCTAACGTGATTCAGAGACCATTAGGATCACCCAAATTGTGGTAAATTTCTGAAGTTTGAAAGAGTGGCTCAGAGTGTTTGGATTGCCTTTGCATCTGTCGCTTTGTCTTTCTTCATTTTCCTTTTCTACCTTTCCCCCGCGGCCCGCCCCCCGCCCCCCCCCCCCCCCGAAAAAAACCCTCTGCATTTGCAAGAACGCCACAAGCTAGTCTCTGCTGTAAATCTCTGCTAGAATCTCTGCTGTAAATCTATGTGGTGAAGCCTGCGTTTGTTGCTACGTACAGACCAAGTTCGAGTGTTTGGCTCTGAGCCCACGTGGTTCTAAGTGTTTTTCATTGTTGTTGCGTTCATCTCGGTTTCAGTTCTGGCAAGGGTTCGTTCCTCAATATGTCTGCAAACTCTCACCCGCGGTTTGTCCGATGCCGAGATTGACTGAGACTGATGAGAAGAGCTGCAGGCCATTTTCGACGTGCTCAGGGCTGTTTGAAATCGGGCTTATTCTGAGCTATGAGGATTAACGTCTGAGGAGGCAGAGGAGCCCTGAGCAGCCTGCTCTACCGCGAACCCTCCCCTACCACACACTCCCGGGGCTGCTGGTCACTTGTGGATGGCATTCAGGGGCAGCCTGAGTAGGGACGCTGCTATCCGGCCACAGAGGCTGGAAGGCAAGTGGTGATGGGTGTAGATTGCTCCTTCAGGAGTCAGACCTCTCTCTTCACCCTCTGGGTTCTTTAAACATTAGCATCGGTGAGCTGTTACTTCTCTCAGTCAAGAGGGCTGGATAGGACGGGATGCTGGAGACAAAGCTTCCTACTGGGTTAAGCTGGCAGCTCTGACGCAGTCAAGATCATTCCTCCCTTGGCGGGGTGGGGAATGGAGAGGAACAACCAGCAGAATTTGTGCATTCTGGAATAAATCAGCATTTTTCAATCTGAAGAGGCACTTTGCCACCACCGAGATAAAACACCTCTTGCTTCTTGCAGTGATTACTTCGTGGACTACTATTTTAGCCCAGAAAGGAATTTATTACCCAGTGGCAGTTCTCACTTTGCATTAAACTGAAAAGTCATTCCACCGAGTCTGTGTGACACCCTGAGTAACCGGAGTGTATTCTGAGATCCACAACGGGGCTTCCCTGGGATTGCTGTCCTTACTGTTTGACCAGTTGTGATTTATAGAGAATTGTAGAAACGCTTCTTTACCATCCCACCAGCTCAGACACATTCTCCCTGAATTTTTATTTGTGGGGAGGCAGGTGTGCATTTCATTGTCATCAGCTGCATTTATTGATTACATAAGTGGAAGCTGGTCCCAGTGTTGCTGCTTCCCACCCCACTCCCTCTTCATGTTAGTGCTTTTTAGGAAAGATTGCACCCTCCTTTGAGCCCTTTGGGGAAGGGGTTGGGCTGAGGAGTGGTGGCCTTCCTGTCTCCATAGGGCATTCAACACAGAAGCAGAGGAGTGGAGTTGGCTGTTGTGAGAAAAGTAACGTGCCAGGGAAAAATAGTGTCATCGCTATACTTTGAAAGGCGGTAATGTTGTCTGGTTAGCTCCATGACTGTGACTCAACTTTTGGGAGCTGAATCTTTGGTAACAAAAGCCTTGCCCTTTTTGTCTCTCTGTGCTGACCATTCTAGAGCAAAAGCCCCAATTCTTTCAAAGCAGAAACATATGGCTGAAATTCATTCTAATGAAATAGACAGCCTTTCATCAAGATGGGCACTAAACTTGGGAGCAAATGCTGATCCGGGCAAAGCAAAGAATTATATGGGTTGGGTCCTAGTCCATCCCAGGGAAAATAGCACTGAACCAAGGTAAAAACCAGGGAGAGAGCCTGTTTTATCCCTCTTCCAACGAGGACTTGACCATCACCCTCTCTTCCTGTATCCCTTGGTGCAGTTCAGAAAGGATTCAGTAAGAGCCGACAGTAGCTCATGGCTGTCAGCTCACAGAGCTTATGGGTCGTTCGTTTTCTTTGGGAAGGAAAGATTTTCTGTGTTCCCTTTCACATTTGTCCACAATTCATCCTGAGACATGGTTGTTCTGATGAGAACACCAGGGTGGAACGCCAAGGAGTGTGTTTTTCTCTGGTGTCCCGAGCCAGGCCTTGAGCCCTCTTGCTGGACTGACGTTAACACTCAGCAGCCATGTGTCGGGGTCTGCCTTGAATGCAGCCTTTGAGCAGGCCTGGGGCTGGCGTCAGGATTTGAATCCTGTTTTGACAGAGTTCTGGTAAAAGAAAAAAGGAAGAATTGAGAAAAACCCATGGTACAAAACAACTTTAGGGCATTCATGTTTTTTGTTTTGGAGCTGGTAGTTGGAGCTTGTGTTACTTAATTCCTCTGGGTCTAACCATTTCTAAACTATTACAAGCCAGGAGGAATCATTCTCATTCTTTGTGGCCTTCCAGAAAAGAGGCTGACCTCTTTTCTTCACAGCCTTTAGGATTTAGTGCCCTCACTTGGGAAATTATGGTGATGTCAAGGTTTAATTAAACCATTAGCTTTGAAGATATGCTCTTTATTCTAAAGTGAATAACTCCTAAATTCACTTTATCCCAAAGTGAATAACTTTATCCGAAAGTGGGTGAGGCATTGGGTTTCTTGATCAGGAAAGAACTCCACTGTCGGAATGCAGCTCTATCATTTTTCAGTCCGGAGAAACCTGTGGTCACTAGTGTGGTTCATGCTGTTGCCATTGTTGCCTGTGCTGGGGGGCTTTGCTGCCAGATTTGGGGGTCAATAGCCATCTGTGCGTTCCCACTTCTATTGAGCATTCCCCCTTACAGATGCCAAAAGATACTCAAGCACATTTGATTTGACTTTACAATCTCATTTGCAAAGGTGCTTCAAGTGGAAAGCTGTAGAAAGCTTTAAATTTTGGTGCACATAATTATAAAACATAGGAACAGTGGGGAAAAAAATCCATCTGGCTCTAATGCCTGAAATCATCACCTACAGTGTGAAAATATAGCCCTTGTATTGAGTGTTTGCAATGTAATTAATACTAAGTATTTAGCATAAATAATAAGAGCAGACTGTAAGGTGAGACTGTGTTGGTGCCTAATGTGGAAATAGTTAATTGGTCCCACAGTGAGAAGCTGTACAACTGTTTTGTGTTAATGAGACTAAGTGAATATAAACTCTCTCCAGGGAATTGAAGTTAGAAACTGAAGTTGGGGTGCAATGTGTGTGGTGATGTGTGGGGGCCAAAGGTACAAGATGCTATAAATGGTCTGGTCCTTTCTTTCTATTGCCCTTCTTTTAGTTATGAAGTCATTTGGCATGAACCCAGTAAAGAATAAAGTACCTAAAATTCTCTGATAGCAGAGTAAAGAAAAAATACATTCAGAAAAGTTTGTCTTTTACACACATTTCCCTGGAAGCAGCCCAAGTCTGCTAGGATGAAGTGTAGAGAAATTGAGTTCCTACTAGTTGGCTTGAGACCAGAGTAGTGTAGGATAAACTGGAAGTACAGTCAAATCCGCCTGCAATGTAGGAGACCCCAGTTGGATTCCTGGGTTGGGAAGGTCCACTGGAGAAGGAATAAGCTATCCACTCTACTTCTTGGGCTCCCCTGGTGGCTCAGACAGTAAAGAATCCACCTGCAATGCAGGAGACCTGGATTTGATCCCTGAGCTGGGAAGATCCCCTGGAGGAGGGCATTGCAACCCACTCCAGTATTC
This sequence comes from Bos taurus, assembly GCF_002263795.3. Taxonomy (NCBI): domain Eukaryota; kingdom Metazoa; phylum Chordata; class Mammalia; order Artiodactyla; family Bovidae; genus Bos; species Bos taurus. The sequence goes on from NC_037336.1 coordinate 42,264,595, forward strand.
TTGCCTGGAGAATCCCCATGGACAGAGGAGCCTGGCGGGCTACAGTCTATGGAGTCACAAAGAGTCAGTCACAACTAAGCGACTAAGCACAGCACAGCACAGTCATCAAGAAAAAAAAAAAAAAAAGATCTGTTTCTCTCGGGCCACTGCTTTTATGACTATACTTGACATTTCTAAGCCCAAGTAAAAAATATTTCCATGGGACCAAGACTTAGCTGGTCTTTGTAGATTTCCAACAGTGGACAGGGTGGTTTAGGTGGCTTCCTGGACAAAGTTAAGCAGTGACCAGCTGCCCTTTGGTTGAGATTTCATATATTCTGCTTGTGCACTTGCTAGATTTGGGACAGGATAAGAATTTACACTGAGACTGTGGATCCACTTAAGTCTTGGACCATTTTCTAGCCAGCTCACCCCTCAGTGGAAGCTGGAAGGTTAAAATAATAGCCTAAATAATGATATTGAGGGAAAAACATCTGACATTTGAAGAGTTAAAAGTGAAAACATACTCTGAGAAGTGGTCTCTAAGTGATCGCAAGATTCTTTGACTGAATGGATTTTGAAGGTCTCCCTCCCAGGGCAAGCCTCAGTCTAGTTGTTGGGAAGGGTACTTGGGATAATGTACATAAAGTTCAAAGGAGACAGTATATGGAAAAGGGCATTATAAACTGTAAAGTGCTATACAAATGGTAATGTTCTTAGCCTCCTTAATCAATGGAAATTGATCAAAGGCCAGGAAAGAAATTCAGGCAAGGCTTTATTGGGGCCCCTCCTGAAGCAGGAGGGAGCGAGGACAAGTAACAGGTTCCCTTGCCCCCTTGCTTACTCCCTGAGGAGGGCTGAGCTGGTTGCTTATATGGGGTGAGCTGTAGGGGGTGTGTCCAGGGGTTGGGCAGAGTGGGGTTTGCCCACCCCGTTGGTGATGTTGTGTGCAGGGGCCATGCATAATACCCTGCTTTTGCTTCCAGCAGCTTTCTTTTGCTTCCCACTTTTAAGAAGTATCAGTCGGAGAAGGTGATGGCACCCCACTCCAGTACTCTTGCCTGGAAAATCCCATGGACAGAGGAGCCTGGTGGGCTGCAGTCCAGGGGGTCACTAAGAGTTGGCCACGACTGAGCGACTTCACTTTCACTTTTCACTTTCACACATTGGAGAAGGAAATGGCAACCCACTCCAGTGTTCTTGCCTGGAGAATCCCAGGGATGGGGGAGCCTGGTGGGCTGCCATCTATGGGGTCGCACAGAGTCGGACACGACTGAAGTGACTTAGCAGTTGGGTTTTTGGTTTTTTGTATCTCGTTATCCATAATTTGCCTCAACTGCACATGCACATAGCTATTTTTAGTCCCATATAATTTCTTTGTCTTTTGTTGCTCCAAGAGACATTTGTCCAGGTGCAAGCATGAAGCAAAGGGTGCCAGGTCCCAGCCTATCCCAGTAGTAAATGCCTGTTTCCATTTATTGAGCACCATATGCTCAGGGGTGTTGAGGAAAGCACGAAACATGCTTTATCTCATCTGTCTGATTTAATCCACATAGTAAGTCAGTATGGGAGGGGCTATTTTTACCTTCATTACACAGATAAGGAAACCAAGGCTTAACTTGTCGTGGGTCACATGGCCCCGTGAAGTCTGCTGAGCCTTGCCTTCAGTTTTGAAAAGCTGATGAAGTGTCCGTGTCTCTTCACCACTGAGGGTGAAGAGAAAGAGTTCTTTCGTGCCTTAGTGCCAGCTGCTCCTGCTCAGCCTGGCTGGGCTGCTCCTAGGTCCAGCAGGTTCCAAAAAGGAAATGATTCCCTGGTGTTTCCACTTGGCAAGCCATTTTTGATCCAGAGCAAACTTTTTCTTTTTCTTTTTTTTTAAAGCAATGGGCTCTCAGGCTTGTCAAACTCAACTCTCATTTTTATTACAAATACTTTTTCACACCCTGTTTACAATCCTGGTCTTCCCTTGTGGTCAGCTGGTAAAGAATCTGCCTGCAATGCAGGAAGCCTGGGTTTGATCCCTGGGTTGGGAAGATCCCCTGGAGAAGGGAAAGGCTAGGCACTCCAGTATTCTGGCCTGGAGAATTCCATGGACAGTATAGTCCATGGGGTCGCAAAGAGTTGGACACGACTGAGCGACTTTCACTTACAGTCCTGAAGCAAATTTCCCAGATAATATAACCCACCCACATCCATGATTTAAGAAAAGTCAGCATGATGTCACCTGTGAGGTATTACAAAGAGGAATGAAGGCAGCATAACTTGTGATGACTTCCAGCGCAGGTGCCCGGCTCTGGATGCTCCACAGTGACGAGATCAGGTGCATGACCTGCCACCTCCAGTGCAGCTGGAACAGTGAGTGGGACTGGGCCCTTGGATAGCACGCACTCACGCTGCTGCCAGTGACAGGATTTTCCAAAGTGGTAAACAACTCTTGGAGTTGAGAAGAGTCTTTCCTTGATTTATGTACTGATTGAATGCCTGGAAAATATCATAGCCAAATAGAAATACATTATGTTTACACGTACAGGAAGTTCATGAAAAATGAGGTCTTCCCTCATGTGATGGTCTGGTATGACACTGCCACCTTATGTGGGACAGCTCCGCGCACTCAGCGTCCCTGGTCGCCACCCTCCAGTAATGTTCACCCTGCCCCCAGCTGCGGACCAGGTAAAAGCATCTCCCACACACTTCTAAAATGCCCCTCCACAAGCGGTGTTATCACCATCACCAAGCACCTGGAGGATCAGAGCCTGCCAAGTTGCTGTGCATTTCACTACCTCCTCAAACACTTGATTAATTATGGCTTAGAAAGAAGATGGTGCTGTTTTGCCAGCTCCCTACATGATTACTAAGCAGAGCCATCTCAGGTATCACGGTAGGAATTTGGGGGTAACTGACATTCTAAGAAGATGCTTGCTGGTGAATTTCCTCCAAAAACTGTAGCTTTTAAGCTAAGTGAGAAGGCTCTTTCTATTATGTCTCATTTTCCTTCAGAGTGTGAGTAGGTTTTATGGTAAATACAGTATTTTATAAATACCTTTGTAAAATCATCACTGTTTTCCTGGGCTTGCTTAAGCTCATTAATTCTTACTGATTAAAGTTTTTATTTTTACTAGGTATCCACACAATAACCCTGGAACATACCATTATTCCACTCTACAGACAAGACTCCCCCATGCAACCCCCATACCCCCTGAGATTCAGTGAGGTTAAGCTCAAGGTCACCCAGTCGGTGGTATATATGGTCTCGAAGCTGACTGTGCCTGACTTCAAACTGATGCCTTTGCTCCAGTGTGACCTGGCTCCTGCCTTCGTTCTGGATACATGATACACTTTTATCCATGATGTGGAAACCTCATGTCGGAGTACTTTCTCCTTCTTCCGTACACAAGAATGGGGTGAAGGAATAAAGATGGCACAGATTCTTTGACATTTCTCCCATGGAGCTGTAGGGGTTCATTCCCTCTCTTTGACTCTGGGTTGTCCTAAGTGACTTGCTTGGCTCGTAAGATGTGACTTCCAGGACAGAGGTAAAGAGCCTCTGGGACTCTTGGAATGCTCACACTTGGAGTGCTGAGACACCACGCAAGAAGCGTGACTGCCCCAGGGCTGCCAGGCCACAAGAAGCTCTGGAGACCCTGGAGAATGAGACACCCAAAGGGACAGAGAAAGAGATAGGATACATGGAGCCACTAGATATGTGAGTGAAGATGCCATCCTGGCGGTGGATCTTCCTGTCCCAGCCTTTACAGCTGATGCCTCAAGGATCAGAGACAGACTGCTCAGTTGAGCCCTTCCTAAGTCCCTGACCCACAAAATGATGAGACCTGCATAATAAGCCACAAGTAGTTGGAGTAGTTTTTAAGTGTGGCCACATTAAAGCACATAGTAATGTCACTCTGTGTGTTGTACTGTGTGTTGGGTATTATTTTTGGTGCCTAAGAGAGAAGGGTTTTCCACTTAAAAAGGAGGGTAAGATTCACTATAAAATATACTTGATTTCCATTTGGTAGGAATTGAAATGAGAGAAGTTTGGTCCACATACAGTTACCATCAGGAGTATGTATTTTCAGGAGAGCTATTATTTTAATGCGTGTATTTAATCTTACAGTTAGCTTATATGTTTATATAAAAATGTTTGATTTAAACATCAATATTACAGGGTTGCCGGAGAAGGCAATGGCACCCCACTCCAGTACTCTTGCCTGGAAAATCCCATGGACAGAGGAGCCTGGTAGGCTGCAGTCCATGGGGGTCACTAAGAGTCGGACATGACTGAGTGACTTCACTTTCTCTTTTCGCTTTCATGCATTGGAGAAGGAAATGGCAACCCACTCCAGTGTTCTTGCCTGGAGAATCCCAGGAACAGGGAAGCTTGGTGGGCTGCCGTCTATGGGGTCACACAGAGTCGGACACGACTGAAGTGACTTAGCATAGCATAGCATGACAGGGTTGCATTTTAAAATTCATTTATTTAAATAGGCTGTTAAAAGATTTAGTAGTTATTAGGTAAATATGGTACAGGAGGCATATTATTAGGGTTCTCCAGAGAAACAGAACCAAGAGGATAGATAGATAGACTAATTAGAGATAGAGATTTATTATAAGGAATTGGCAGGAAATTGCCTGGTGGTCCAATGGTTAGGACTCGGCTCTTTCACTGCTGTGGCCTGGGTTCAATGCCCAGTTGTGGAACTAAGATTCTGAAAGCCACGCAGCGTGGCTCCCTGCCCCTTCCTCCCACTCCCACCTTGGCTCAAATGATTATGGAGGCTGAGAAGTTCCATGATCTCTGGTCAACAAGCTATAGACCCAGAAGAGCCAATAGTAGTTCCAGTCTAAAAGCTGGCCGACTTGAGACCTAAGAGGAGCTGATGTTTCAGTTCAAGTCTGAAGGCAGGAAAAAACCTGATGTCCCAGCTCAAAGGCCATCATGCAGGAAGAATTCCCTCTTACTTAGCCTTTGTGTTGTATTCAGGCCTTCACTACCCACATTAGAGGGAACAAATCTGCTTACTGAGTCTACAGACTCAGATGTTAATCTTATCCAAAATCATCCTCACAGATACACTCAGAATAACGTTTGACCAAATTATCTGGTTGTCCTACAGTCCAGTCAAGTTGACACACAAAATTCACCATCACCATAGGAGATGTTCAGACATGACAGACATCACAAAAGTTGTAGCTAAGGATCTAAAGTTGGCTAAGCACTGTATTGTACCCTGGGCCATCCCTATTGAGGGTCTGAGAGTTTGGAGCTAAAATTCTTGGTGATATTGCTTAGTTCACCTATAGAGGCTGTGAGACTCTGAATCCTCCCTGTAATGTGCCTGGACAAGTTATACTTTGGCTTTCAGAGGAGATTTTAGATCAGAGAATTTCCTTGTTGGTGACTCTTCTTCTGGGGAGATTTGAGCCACCCTTCAGACTTCCAGCTGTCTTCCTGGGAATGGCCATTCCCTGCACCCCACAGCTGGTTGCCCTGTTTTCTGTGGGCACCTCAGGCCACCCCTGCCAGCTCCTGCACAGAATTGTATGTCACAGCCAGCTTGGTCCTCTCGTAAGAGAGTGTCTACCCTGGGAGTCAGGGTCGCTGGACATCATCTCTCAATATGTAATGTGAAGTCTGGCTCAATGGTGACAAGGAGCTCAGATGTGATGTATACAGTGTGACATCATAGGTGCTATAATAAGTCCATGTCTCATGACCATGACGGGAGTTGGACATTTTCATATGCCCCTCTGGGCTGGGCTTGTTTGGATGATGCTGTGTGACACCATCAATTTCACTTATCTTCTGTCTTCTCTCTGTGAATTTGTGTCCAAACTGCCCTTGGAGGTGGGATGAAAAGTCCTTAGAACAACATTTTTATCTCTTTGACCCCTTTGACTTAGGTTTATAGCAGAACAGAAAATCAGAGGTGGGTACCTCAGTGGGATTGAAGAAGACACATCTTTTCCTCCAGGCGGGTTCCTTCGACTGGGGGTACTCTGGACAGCCCTCACTCACACAAGGAGCTGTGAATCAGCAGAGCCTGTACTCGTCCTCTCCCTGACTTCAGTGTCTGAGAGACAGACGGAACTTTCCACAGTGCATACTGCCCCTCTCAGTAGGACACAAGACCTCCTAAGATAATGTCCTGGGAGACATCCTAAGATGCTTTGTGCACCAGTTGGGTGGGGGGAGGCTTGAAGATACAGATTCTACTTAAGTGAAAACTACTAATCTACATTTCATCCCTTTAACTAGATTTTCTTGAACTCTTCAGTGTAGTAGTTCCTTCTTATTCTTGAGAGGTTAACCTGTTGAAAATGAATGATAATTATTGTGACCTGAATTTGACACTGATGCTCGGATGCATGTGGTTAACAGGCTTTGTGTGAGGAGGCTGACGCGCTCTTGCTGCTGTGTCTATGACAGTAGCAGGGTCAAACATCCCAAAGAGGTGTTTATGTTTTCTTTTTTTTTCATCCAGCTTCTCTATTACTCTGGGTAAAATATGTCTCCCACAGATGAGTGTGGAGGCATGCAGCCAGACCGACAAAGCAGGAGGGAGTCATTGAGGGAGATGTGCAAAAGTAAACTGAATTCTGAATATCACGCAATTGGGCTGATGTGATTTGGAGCAATGTGATGCGTGATGTTTGTTTTCCCCTGACACTGTAATTAATTCAAGGAAGCACTATAGATGGTTAAATTTTAGTAAGCAGGTAATAGAGCTGTTCTTTGAAGTAAAATCAGTGGCAACAACCTAGTCGTTTAACAGTCATGTGAATGAAAGACAATTACAGTTTGTGGGAACTGTCTCCATCAAGTTTGGAAAACTGTCTCCATCCAATGCAGACAACATCGGCAGGGCAGGGCAGCTTGTCTTTGGCGGGGTGTTGCTGTGAACACAAATCACAGAGTTGATGAGTGTGCAGGGAAACGGCCAAGCATTTTTCCCATCTAGCCAAGGAGAGTGCTTAACTCGCTTTTCAGATATTCCAGCCAGTGTCCAACAGGGAATTGTGCTAATAAATATGACAATAACATTGTAATGGGACAAGAAAGGCTGACACAGCATTTAGTTAATTTGTGTTCGGCATTAGCAGGGAGCTTTGCAACCCCTGGGCAATGAAACAGGAGCATACTGGTTGACTGTAGGCATTTTAATTAGAGGTCTTGGGAATATTTCTCTGCTGTTGTAGCTGAGTGAAACCTGGCCCCACAAAGTTTACCCAAGGCGGGCTTTCCTCCTTGCCCTCAGCAGCCATTAAAAGGTCTTACCCAAGGCAGGGAGCTGGGGGAAGGGAGGAAAAAGTTTCTATGAAGAGAAGGACTCCTGGTGGGCTGGCGTCCAACACCAATTAGCTACTCAGCTGTCAGCACCCAGAGCCCTCGTTTTAAGCAAGTGGTGGCAAAGATTGACAGAAATGGCTCGACCCCATGATGGGTCCCCAAGCATTTTTAAAAGGTTCTTTTGACTCTTGCTACCTTTTCATAATTTGGCATAAATACAATGCAAGAATAAAGACATTGTAAATCAAAAGCTGTTAGCGCACATGGCCCCTGAAATTTATGGGTATTAAGTAGAAAAAGCTTAGGAACATTTCACCAAATAATTTTCCAATCCCCTAAGACTCATTTAAATTTCCCTCCTCTCCCTCCCCTGTTGCTGATGCACGTGCTCTGGTTGCCAGCGATTTATCACAGAGGAGCACCTGAGCCCTAAGGTGGGGGAAACCAGTTCTTTGCCATCAGACAAGCTGGGGGATTCTTGTAGGGTGGAGATCAAAGCTCTGCCCAGATACCAGCACCATATGGGCAAAGAGCCAGGGAACCAAGAGAAAGATATGGCAGCTGCCCTCAGGTCAGTGATTTGGCCTTGGAGATGCATGAGTCAGAGAGATGAAAAGAGGCGACCTAATCACCTTGGCAGTGGCAGGGCTGAGATTCAAATCCCGGGTTGCTCAGACACCAGTCTTGCATCACAACCTCAAGTGCGAGGCAGCAGCTGTCCTCAGAGATTTCCCTCAGTGACAAGTCACAGTCACACACACGAAATAGATAACCTCCAATCTAAGGGGATTGAGGTATTGACCTGAATGGCTCTCTAAGAGAAAGTACAAGAATTGGGTGAAGGCAGGGAGGCTTCCTGAAGGAGGTCATCCTTAAAGGGCAGGAGACTTGCTTCTGGTGCTAGTGGATCTGACTTTGTCCATCTGAATGGCCAGAGTAAGTCTCTTCTGTGTGTCTCACCTGTCAAGAGGAGTTTAGTAATTTTTTGTCAAGTTGACTAATTAACTATTACTAACAAACATTCAGATGGTGACTGCAGCCATGAAATTAAAAGACGCTTACTCCTTGGAAGGAAAGTTATGACCAACCTAGATAGCATATTCAAAAGCAGAGACATTACTTTGCCAACAAAGGTCCATCTAGTCAAGTCTATGGTGTTTCCTGTGGTCACGTATGGATGTGAGAGTTGGACTGTGAAGAAGGCTGAGCGCCGAAGAATTGATGCTTTTGAACTGTGGTGTTGGAGAAGACTCTTGAGAGTCCCTTGGACTGCAAGGAGATCCAACCAGTCCATTCTGAAGGAGATCAGCCCTGGGATTTCTTTGGAAGGAATGATGCTAAAGCTGAAACTCCAGGACTTTGGCCACCTCATGCGAAGAGTTGACTCATTGGAAAGGACTGATGCTGGGAGGGTTTGGGGGCAGGAGGAGTAGGGGACGACAGAGGATGAGATGGCTGGATGGCATCACTGACTCGATGGACGTGAGTCTGGGTGAACTCCAGGAGTTGGTGATGGACAGGGAGGCCTGGTGTGCTGCGATTCATGGGGTCACAGAGTCGGACATGACTGAGCGACTGAACTGAACTGAACAAACATAAGTAACAACACCAGTTGGTTTCTACTTCACTACTAGCAGAGGGACTTAGTAACCACCATTCAGGGCACAGCTGGGTGGTTCTGCTCCTTATGTTGACCCCTGATGGGCCCACTGCTCTGCAGACATGAACACCTGTATCCCAGGTAGCTCTGGAAACAAACAAGGTAAGATGGGTATAACACTAGCATATTGCCTGGCCACAGGGAGTGTGCAATAAGTTGAAGCTAACGTGAGTCTGTCTTTTAGCACGTGGATTTTCAACTGAGCCCCTGTTCATTGTCTGTGAGGACAAAGTCTCCTTCTGATTGTCTGTCCTTCTGAGTTGATAGGGGACCCTCTAAGTTGATAGCTGCTTGGAAGAAGTAGAGAAGGTAGTAGGCCCAGAACTCCCTATGTGTCTCCTGGCCCTATGATAAATCTTATTTTATTCAGTGAGGAAGGAAGAGAAGATGAACTCCTCCTTAGATATTCTTCTGAAGCTGGCAGAAATCTATAGATCAAGAACTCATAACCGTGGCCTTCTCCACATGAATCCCTGGGCTCTCATGCTCTCTGATCCCCAGCAATCCTGGTTCTCCTCAGAGATAACATTTGTCCATTTCAATGGCATTGTTCCTATTATAATTAAGAATGTTATATTTTAGACCCAAGCTAACTTCTCCTCAGGTCTCCAATATTCTAGCTATCATGTGCTCTTAGATCTGAGGGCCCATAAAACCGCTCACCATACATAGGAAACTTTACGTCACTCTTCACTTAGCTAAGTTGGAAATTTTATAGTTTAGGAGAACACAAAGTCAGGTTGAAAATATGGCTTTGGCTGGGTCTGGGCATAATTGGGGTTTTCAGGTGTAGTTTGGCAGCTTTCATCTAACAGAAACATCAGGGCTCATAAAATCAGTCCAATGTCAGAGCTTCAAGGTACTCTATTAAATATTCCTGCACTGGCTGCCATCCCTCACTTTTTAGAAAATGAGGGTATGCTAATGGCATCATATGTTGCTTTGAAGGCCACAATCTCCATTGTTCTCACAATGAGGGAGAAAAAGCACGCTATTAAAAATAAGTGGTATCTGATGTTTTCCCATCCATTCATATTTTAACATCTAAGAGCAGTTCTACATTTTAGGCACTATTTTGGAATACAAGAAAAAAGTTAAGTCATGGTCCCAGCCTTCATGGAGCTGATGATATACTGGAGGGGTCAGCAAGCATTTTCTGTAAAGGGCCAAATTGTCAGATGTTTTAGGATATGGGCCATTTTGTTTGCAGCCCTTCAATAGTGCCTTCTCCACGCCCCTCAGCTCTCCAGTCCCCCCTCCCTCCCTTCAGCCTGCTGACCCTCACTCCTCACCTTATGCACACCCAGGGTCTCCTCACCCAAAGGACAGCTGGCAGGATCTCCAGCACAGGCTGATTGTGAGGATGAACCAAGGTGACAGTGTAAAGCTCTCACTCAGACCCTGGCTGCCTCCCTTCCTTCCAGAGGAATCTGAGAAAGTAACATCCCTCCCCTCTCCGAGGTTAGATCATTGACTCGTGCCCCACTGCAACCCAAACATCTTCTCCAAGACTACTATCCATACAGCTCTTTCTCTTGAACGTTCTACCATCCCTCTGTCCTGTTACACTTTGCCTAGAAACACACTTGAAGCTGCTAAGTCGCCTCAGTCGTGTCCAACTCTGTGTGACCCCATAGATGGCATCCCACCAGGCTCCCCCGTCCCTGGGATTCTCCAGGCAAGAACACTGGAGTGAGTTGCCATTTCCTTCTCCAATGCATGAAAGTGAAAAGTGAAAGTGAAGTCGTTCAGTCGTGTCCGACCCTCAGCGACCCCATGGACTGCAGCTTTCCAGGCTCCTCCATCCATGGGATTTTCCAGGCAAGAGTACTGGAGTGGGGTGCCTTAGCCTTCTCCGAGAAACACACTTAGGTCTTCTCTATTTAAAGAGGGCTTTAAAGGAGGAGAGTTGAGGAGGAATCTCCTCTAGCCACCATTCTTTTTCTTGTCAATCCAACTGGTCTCCAGCTACTTTAACTTTCCCATCATCTCTTTGTTAATTTCTGTTTCTTCCTTATGTTTTCCCCTCTTAAAGATAGATTGAGCTGTAGAAAAGGAGGGCTTTAGAGTCAAGCACACTTTCTGCATCATCGTCTGTAATGTTACAGAGCCTGGGCAACTTACATAGCACCAAGAACCTCACCTACAGAGTGGGAACAGCAAGACCTCCCTCATGAAGGGATTTATGAGAATTCAGCAAGTAGATCAGTGAAAGGCACTGTGTCAGCACTTGGCATGTGTCAAGTGCTGCTCAATAGATCTCTTTCTCCTCCACCAGCTGCTTAAGGAAGGGCAGGGGCCTCCTTCCTTGGGGTTTAGGGAAGAGGGGGCTGTTTACTGTTCTCCCCCCATCTTTGTTAAGACTTGGAAGAAAGCAATATAGGATTCAGGTCATGTGAAAATACATAGGTGCCCAGGTTAATTTCATTAAATAATAAATCTACTCAATATATACTTATTCAGCATCAGCTATATGTTCATCTCTATGAAAGGCCTGGGGATGAAAAGTTTGCGCTTGCCTAAGAGAAGCTCTCAGTCTGGTGCAGAGAAGCGAGCCAGGCAAGTCACACGCAGCCATCATTACCAGGCACTGAGAGGTCTGCTGAGGAGGAGTTCCTACAAAGTGCCATGGGAGTGTAAGAAGAGGGTGGTCCTCATTGCTGGACAGGTAGGGAGTCTTGACACAGAAATGACCTAGGAAGCTTCTGGAAGGATGACTTTCAGTGTGCCAGGGCAGAGGTGGGAAGGGATTGCACAGGTGAAACAGTGTGTACAAGACAGTCTGTCTGTAGATCAGGGGGAACATGCCTTGGGTCTGGAATGGAGAGAGACAAGGTGAGAAAGGCAGGCTAAAGGTGTGAATCTCACCATGATTATCCTCTAGAAACAAAGAATTAGCTTCCATGTGGAGGGGAAAGCAGACTTCCCCATGTAAATCCAGAGACTGAGCTAGGACCAGGGGAGAGAAGTTTCTGGAGGGCAAGGTTCAGCTCAAGATCAAGAAGAATTTGCAATCAGTCATATCTAGCAATGGAGCAGGTTTCTGTAGACCATGTGTAGGCCCATGGCATATGAGGGCAGCAAATGTGGGGACTGGCTCCTCTGCCAAACATAGGAGGACTCATAAATGGGATGAGAGGGAGAGGTGAACTTGAACTCCACCCTCACCCAACCCTGCTCAGATGACAGGTGCTGGTCTCATGCCTCAGGCTAGGATGAGAGCAGAGCTTCCTCCCAGGTAAGGGCTGTGTGTCCAGCTCAGCTCTGGGTTGCCTCAAGAGCCTCAGTTTTGTCACACTTTTTCTTTTTAAGGGACGAGAAAAAGTGGGACAGCTGGACAATATCCTCTGCTAGCAGGAGAAATATAGAGGGCTGGCCAACTTTTAAAATTAAAAGGTTTTATGTGTCTGTGTGTGTATACACATATACATAGGTATAAAATATTGTGTTTGGATTCCAATATTAGGTCCTTGGATGCTTCACCAACATATTGCAATTTCAATCTGGCTCCATTTTCTCTGTCTCTTTGTACACCCCTCTGGGTATCCTGCATCTGTAAGGCTGAAATGAAACTTGAGAAGCAGAGCCCTGGACCCCACCTTTCCTTGCCAGGAGGTCTGGCCTCAGGCAATGGTGGGCACTCTGCCAGGGCTTAACTTTGTAGCAGGCTGTTGAGGGTTATTTATTTATTTTAAACTATTTTTTTTTAGTTATACAAGTTGTACACACACATGTTCATGTTTAAGATGAAAATGAGTAAATTGGTATGGAATTCACATAGCTGTGTTCTCCACACAGCAGCCAGAGCAAGTCACATTACTTCTCTGGCTCGGACATGTCTGGTGATTCTGCATCTCAGAGGAAGAACCAACACTCATAAGTGATCTACAGGGTACTACACTCTCTGGCCCCTTATTCTCTCTTTCACTTCTTCTCCCACCCCACCCCTCAGACTGTCTACACTGAGTATTCTGGCCTTCTCACTGTCCTAGTACACAAAGTACATAATTACTGTGGGCTTCTTGCTGTTTTCTCTGCTTGCTATATTCTTCATTCACATATCCTCAGGGCTCACTCTCCAAGTTCGAGGTCTCTGCTCAAATAGACCTTGATGAGAGGCTTTCCCAGGCCATCAATATAAAATAGCACCCTAATTACCATCAGACTTTATCCCCTTTAACCTAACTTATTCTTATAGCATTTATCATTACCTAGCTTATCACATATTTGTTTGTTTATTGCCTGTCTCTTCCCACTAGAATATAAATTCCATGACAGCAGTGACCTTTTGTTGTTATTCATACTATATTCAAATCCTGAAAGATGACGCTGTGAAAGTGCAGCACTCAATATGCCAACAAATTTGAAAAACTCAGCAGTGGCCACAGGACTGGAAAAGGTCAGTTTTCATTCCAGTCCCAAAGAAAGGCAATGCCAAAGAATGCTCAGACTACCGCATAATTGCACTCATCTCACACGCTAGTAAAGTAATGCTCAAAATTCTCCAAGCCAGGCTTCAGCAATATGTGAACCATGAACTTCCGGATGTTCAAGCTGGTTTTCGAAAAGGCAGAGAAACCAGAGATCAAATTGCCATCATCCGCTGGATCATGGAAAAAGCAAGAGAGTTCCAGAAAAACATCTATTTCTGCTTTATTGACTATTCCAAAGCCTTTGACTATGTGGATCACAATAAACCGTGGAAAATTCTGAAAGAGATGGGAATACCAGCCCACCTGACCTGCCTCTTGAGAAACCTGTATGTAGGTCAGGAAGCAACAGTTAGAACTGGACATGGAACAACAGACTGGTTTCAAATAGGAAAAGGAGTATGTCAAGGCTGTATATTGTCACCCTGCTTATTTAACTTCTATGCAGAGTACATCATGAGAAACGCTGGGCTGGAGGAAGCACAAGCTGGAATCAAGACTGCCAGGAGAAATATCAATAACTTCAGATATGCAGCTGACACCACCCTTATGGCAGCAAGTGAAGAAGAACTAAAGAACCTCTTGATGAAAGTGAAAGAGGACAGTGAAAAAGTTGGCTTAAAGCTCAACATTCAGAAAACTAAGATTATGGCATCTGGTCCCATCACTTCCTGGCAATTAGATGGGGAAACAGTGTCAGACTTTATTTTTCTGGGTTCCAAAATCACTGCAGATGGTGCTTGCAGCCATGAAATTAAAAGACGCTTGCTCCTTGGAAGGAAAGTTATGACCAACCTAGACAGCATATTAAAAAGCAGAGACATTACTTTGCCAACAAAGGTCCATCTAGTCAAGGCTGTGGTTTTTCCAGTGGTCATGTATGGATGTGAGAGCTGGACTGTGAAGAAAGCTGAGTGCTGAAGAATTGATGCTTTTGAACTGTGGTGTTGGAGAAGACTCTTGAGAGTCCCTTGGACTGCAAAGAGATCCAACCAGTCCATCCTAAAGGAGATCAGTCCTGGGTGTTCTTTGGTAGGACTGATGTTGAAGCTAAAACTCCAATACTTTGGCCACCTGATGCACAGAGCTGACTCATTTGAAAATACCCTCATGCTGGGAAAGATTGAGGGCAGGAGGAGAAGGGGGATGACGGAGGATGAGATGGTTGGATGGCATCACCAACTCGATGGACATGGGTTTGTGTGGACTCCGGGAGTTGGTGATGGACAGGGAGGCCTGGTGTGCTGCGGTTCATGGGGTCCAAAGAGTCAGACACAACTGAGCGACTGAACTGAACTAAACACTATATTCTTAGGGCTCAGAAGTAGGTGCTCGTACAGTGGTGTATAGTAGGTGCTCAATAAGTAGTTGCTGAATAAATGAATGAATTAACAAAGATCATAGTAGAAAGTAAATGACGTCTCTCTTTACCCATTTATGTGCTCAAACCCATTCCACGCTTGGCATTGTATTAGTATATACTTCTGGAAACTGTCTTTGCACGTGTAAGAACACCTAGAGGCTTCTACTTCCAGTTAGGATGTAAAAACAATGTGAAATATTTTTGGTCATGGAAAGCAACAAGAAAAAGCTAGAAAAATAAAATCCAAATTTTTCAATGAGACTAGCAAAAAGTTGAAGGATGCAAAGATACCTTGATGAACTATATTCCAGAGAGAAATGAGCCCTTCCTAGGTGTAGCAGAGAACTCTAGCTTCCATACCTAAGGGATGGCCAGGTATAGGTAGGTGTAGAAGTAGAGTTTCCTCAAGGAAATGCCTTTGAGCCATCTGGAAGGATGACTTGGAGTGCACCAGGCCAGGAAGGGAGGTGCGGGAAGGGATACGAGGAGTTGAGAATAGTGTGTGCATAGACAGCACTGTGTGGGGACCAGAGAAAGTGTGGGTCTATAATGGAGTAGGCCTGTAAAAGGGAGTTTATAAGAAAAAAACAATTTTTGGACTTTATATAACAGTGTGTGCTGGTAGGAAGCACTAAAAGACCCCTGGGATCAGTCCAAGGTGTAAACCACACAGCAACTTTAGTAGGAAAGATTTAATATAAAGAATTGCTAAGTAAAAGATGGTTAATTACTGAGAGAGGTAAAGAAGAACTCTAAAGTAGTAACTGCAGAGAACAGTAACTATCCCTAAAGCTGAAGGATAAGTGATTAATGAAGAAACTTAGAAACTCAGAGGAAGAGGCCCCTGTAAGGCTAGGATTCAGACCTCTGCCTGTGGAGACAGTGTGTTGACATGTGTTGGAGAGAGCCTGCTTCTGAACCCAAGAACCATCTTTCGTGCTAGGAACACTGCCAGGGCCCCTGCATACTGACCCACTTGCCACCATGTAGAAAAATAAAACACTGGAAGAAGAAAAAGTCTTTCTCTTCCAGATTTGCAATGTCTTTCCAATACCGTCTGTTGACAGGGGCTAGCATCAAGCCAACTGGCAAAGGTGAAATACAGTCTGTAGAATCCAGCTCTGGTATCATGGAATAGAGCAAAGAAAGACACATTTGTTGCTGGGAAGCAATAAATTAATAAGTGGCACAAAAATATATTCACAAAACCTGCAAAAACCCCAATATTATTATCTCCCCCTTTCTAAATTTTTTGGGACAGCACCAGTGGAAGAGTGGCTTGTAGGCAGAGAGAAACCACATAGTTTCAAACATTCACCTGGTGTTTAAGTTCTGGGGGCTGTACAAGAGTTCAAAGGTAAACAAAAAATCAAGGAAACTGGCTGGAAGTTGGGTAAATTAATCTGAATAATTTTAGGTAGACTCAGTCTAAATAAAACTGCACCAGCACCATTTCAACTCAATTCTAGGTAAACCTGAATAGCTACCTGGCAGAGGAAAGGGCTTGCAGCCTGGGAAGTAAACAAAAGCAGGGTAAAGATTATGTTCCATTCTCCACTATTTTTCTATACACAATTCTCTGAAGCATAACTTTTAAAGAGAGAGGGAGAGAGACATGTAAAAAAGCAGAAAAAATGTCACTCGTTATTGATTAAAAATATAGACAATAGGAACATATTCTTGGATGAACTCAGTATTGGAGTTATCAGATAAGTACTGATAATTATATAACTGTTATAAATATCTTAAATAATGTAAGGGAAAGAGAAGGATATTTCAGGAAAGAAATGAAAACTCTGAAATAAAAATAAATGGAAATGGAAATTCTAGAGCTAAAAAGTAAAATAAAATATAAGATAAAATACAAAAATAAAATATAAGACATAAAATACAAGACAAATAAATGAAATTCAAGACACGCTTGGATGGCCTTAACAACAGATTAGCCATTGAAGAACAAATGATAAGTGAACTTGAACACAACTAAGAAAGAAAGCAAACAGCTCAAAATTGAAAGGCAAGGGTAAAATAAAATTTGAAAATTAACACAAAATAAAATAGGAAAAGAGAAATAAAGGACCAGTAGTAAACAAATAGCAAGATGGTAGACCCAAAGTCAACTCTTTGAATAATTACATTAAATACAAATGGACCAAATACCTCATACATATAGGCAGTAATTTTGTCAGATTGGATAATAAAACAAACCTAGCAAGCTGGCCCCCAGAGACACATTTTAAATATAAAACTGAAGATAGGTTACAAGTAAAAGATCAATAAAATATAAATTGCATGAACATTAATCATAAGAAAGATGGAGTTATATGTTAATATCAGACAAAGTAGACTTAAAAACAGTTTTATCAGAAATAGAGATACTCATGATGATAAAACAGTCAAATCATCAAGAAGACATTAAAATCTTAAATGTATCTGTACCTCAGCAACAGCCTCAAAGTACATGTTATAAGATCTGTCAGAACTAAAGGGTCAAATTAACAAACTCATAATTAGTGTGGCAGACTTTAATACTGCACATTTAGGTATACTTGGTAGAACAACAAGTATAGAAAAAATTTATAAAAGTATAGAGGATTTGAATAGCATATCAGCCAAATTAACCTAATTAATATTTACAGAACACTATACCCTACAACTGCAGAATAGTCTTTCCTTTCAAATGTACATAGAACATTCACCAAGATAGACCAAAAATTGGTCCATAAAATAATAACAAATTTCAAAGGATTGAAGTCATACAGAATGTTTTGAAAGTCAATAATGGAAACATTAGGAAAATCCTAAATATGTGAAAATAAAAAATATGCTATCAAATAACCATTATGTTAAATAAGAGATTATAAATGAGGTTGTAAATGTTTTGAAATTATGGAAAATGAAATAACACTACACTTAAGGATAAAATATTGAAAAACTTCTCCCCTACAATCAGGAACAAACCAGTCTATCCTCTTTCACAATTTATGTACAGTGTTATCCTGGAGGTGCCAGATGTTATAAGAAGGCAAGAAAACAAATTTTTAAAAAATTATAAAGAAATATAATTTTAAATTCACAGACAGCATTGTGTATAAAGAAAATCTAAAGGAATGTACAAAAAAACCTTACTATATCTGGTCATTAGAAGTAGTTTACTAGTAGAATACAGAGTCATTGTGCAAAAGTCAATTATACTTCCATACAAAAGTAACAGTTGGAAAAAGAACCATTCCAATAGCATCAAAAACCAAAGCATATTTAATGATACATTTAATAAAACATGTGAATTATATCTTTATGTATATTTTGGTGTTTGATGCTACTGGAATGGTTCATTTTCCAGTTATTGCTTTTATGTAGAAATACAATTGACTTTTGTACACTGACTATATGTTCTATTAAAAGTAAGCTACTTCTAAATGACCAGATATCTACACCAAAAAACTACAAAAATATTTCCAAGGAAAACCAAAGGAATCATAAATAAATGGAGAGATATACTCTGTATACATGTTATAAGACTCCATATTAGTAAAATTTCAATTTTTCCAAAATTTATATATAGATTCAATGCAATCCCAATTAAAATGCTAGCAGAAATTTCTTCGTGGCCTAATGGTTAGGATTCTGGGCTTTCACTGTTGTGGCCTGGATTCAAACCCTGTTCAGGGAACTGAGAACGTGCAAGCCATGCAGCACAGCAAAAAAAAAAAAACAAAAAAACCCAGCAGATTTCTTTTTACTTATGTGGAAACTCACGAAATAAACTTGAAAAAGGAAAATGAAGTTGGAGCACTCACATTACCTGATTTTAAAATTTACTATAAAGTTATAGTAACCAAAAGACATTGGCACCAAGAGAGTCCAGAAATAGACTCAAATTTATACAGTAAATTGATTTTTGACAAAGGCACCAAAGCAATTCAACAGAGAGAGAAAACCTTTTGAATTAATTGTTTTGGGGATAACTGAATATCTGTATGGGGGAAGAATGAATTCTGAATCTTGTCTCCACACCAAATGCAATTGTTAATTTGATGAATCATAGACCTAAAAGCTATGACCAACCTAGACAGTGTATTAAAAAGCAGAGACATTACTTTGCCAACCAAGGTCCATGAAGTCAAAGCTATGGCTTTTCCAGTAGTCATGTATGGATGTGAGAGTTGGACTATAAAGAAAGCTGAGCACTGAAGAATTGATGCTTTTTTGTTTGTTTGTTTTTGTTTTTTTTTTAATTTTATTTTATTTTTAAACTTTACATAATTGTATTAGTTTTGCCAAATATCAAAATGAATCCGCCACAGGTATACATGTGTTCCCCATCCTGAACCCTCCTCCCTCCTCCCTCCCCACACCATCCCTCTGGGTCATCCCAGTGCACTAGCCCCAAGCATCCAGTATTGTGCATCGAACCTGGACTGGCAACTCGTTTCATACATGATATTTTACATGTTTCAATGCCATTCTCCCAAATCTTCCCACCCTCTCCCTCTCCCACAGAGTCCATAAGACTGTTCTATACATTTCTCCAAAGAAGACATACAGATGGCTAACAAACACATGAAAAGATGCTCAACATCACTCATTATCAGAGAAATGCAAATCTAAACCACTATGAGGTACCATTTCATGCCAGTCAGAATGGTTGCGATCCAAAAGTCTACAAGCAATAAATGCTGGAGAGGGTGTGGAGAAAAGGGAACCCTCTTACACTGTTGGTGGGAATGCAAACTAGTACAGCCACTATGGAGAACAGTGTGGAGATTCCTTAAAAAACTGGAAATAGAACTGCCTTATGATCCAGCAATCCCACTGCTGGGCATACACACTGAGGAAACCAGAAGGGAAAGAGACACGTGTACCCCAATGTTCATCGCAGAATTGATGCTTTTGAACTGTGGTGTTGGAGAAGACTCTTGAGAGTCCTTGGGCTGCAAGGAGATCCAACCAGTCCATCCTAAAGGAGATCAGTCCTGGTGTTCTTTGAAAAGACTGATATTGAAGCTGAAACTCCAATATTTTGGCCATCTGATGTGACTCATTGGAAAAGACCCTGATGCTGGGAAAGATTGAAGGCAAGGAGGAGAAGGGGATGACAGAGGATGAGATGGTTGGATGTCATCACTGACTTGATGGACATGAGTTTGAGTAAGCTCTGGGAGTTGGTGATGGACAGGGAAGCCTGGCGTGCTGCAGTCCATGGGATCGCAGAGTTGGACACGACTGAGCGACTGAACTGAACTGATAGGCCTAAACTGTAATAAGTAGAATCACAAAGCTTCTAAATTAGAAGAAAACAGAAGAATAACTTCATGATCTTAGGGTGAAAAAACATTCCTTGGAGAGGGCACAAAACTCACTAATCAACTAGAGATTGCTATGTTGGACTTCAATGAAAAAAAAAAAAAGACAACCAAAATTTCTGCTCATTAAAAGACACTAGTTAGAGAGTAAATAGGCAAGACTGAGAGAAGTTTTGTAATACAGGTATTTGACAAAGGACTTGTATCTAAAATATATAAAGAACTCATACAGCTCAATAATAAAAAAGACAACTCAATGAAATTCAGGCAAAAGACTTGAACATGTACTTTCAACAGAAGATGCGTGAACAGCCAGTATACACATGAAAAAAGGTGTTCAACATCTCTACTCATCTAAGAGATGAAGATTCAATTCCACCCACTAAAATGACTGAAATGAAAGACTGACAGCACTGAAAGTGAGGATATGGATACTCACACTGCTGGTGGAGTGAAGAGGGCACAACCACAGGAAAATTGTTTGGCAGTTCCTTACAAAGCTCAACATAAGCCTATCCCATGAACCAGATAGTCCACTCCTAGGCATTTACCTTAGATAATGAAAACATATGCCCACAAAAGACTTGTTCATGAATCTTTTTATCAAAGTTGTTCAAAATAGCTTAAAAACAGAAATAACCCAAATGTCTATCAACAGGTGAATGGATTAACAGACTATGGAATATTCATACAACAGGATACTATTCAGCAATAAAAAGGAACGAATTACTGATACATGTAAAAATATACTTAATGAACTAATGAAGCCAGATGCAAAAGAATACATATTGTATAATTCCATTTATATGAAACTCAAGAACAGACAAAACTAATCTATGGTGATAGAAATCAGAGCAATGGTTGGCTTTGGAGGAGTGCAGTTGACTGGAAAGAGGCATAAAGGAACTTTCTGAGTTGAAGAAAATGTTCTGTATTTTACTGGGGATATATGAATTACATTGGTATATACATTTGGCAAAACTCATTAAGCTGTACCTTTAAGACCTGTGCATTTCACTGTATATATTTGTATCTCAATTAAAACAGATATTTGTACTTGGGAAATTTAAATGTAAAATGGAAAACTTTACTTGCACAAGTTAGCTTGAATGTAAATAAATCATGATTAAATTACAAAAAGGGCTATCAGGTTTTCTTCTTCTTCCCAGGCGATATAGGAATAAAAATGCCTTGCTGCTGCTAAGTCGCTTCAGTCGTATCTGACTCTGTGCGACCCCATAGACGGCAGCCCACCAGGCTCCCCCGTCCCTGGGATTCTCCAGGCAAGAACACTGGAGTGGGTTGCCATTTCCTTCTCCAATGCAGGAAAGTGAAAAGTGAAAGTGAAGTCGCTCAGTCGTGTCCAACTCCTAGCGACCCCATGGACTGCAGCCTACCAGGCCCCTCCATCCATGGGATTTTCCAGGCAAGAGTACTGGAGTGGGATGCCTTAAAGTAGAGCAAAAGACTTCTGTAAGAAATTCATATTCTAGTTAACATGCCACCACAAATGGTAAGATAAAGACAGTGCTTGTGCTTAATTGTTTAGTCATGTCTGACTCTGTGACCCTTTGGACTGTAGCCTGCTAGGCTCCTCTGTTCATGGGATTTTTTTAAAGCAAGAATACTGGAGTGGGTGCCATTTCCTTCTCCAGGGGATCTTCCTGACCCAGGAATTGAATCCAAGTCTCCTGTGTCTCCTGCATTGCAGGCAGATTCTGTACCCACTGAACCATCAGGGAAGCCCAAGTTGATTTCCCCAAATCAAAGATCAATATATAGTACTTATACTGCTCTGGATAGTGTTCCTCCAAAGTTCATGTCAATGTAGAACTTCAGAATGTGATCTTATTGTCATTAACTAAAATTCCTAGATCTTTTCCACATAGGAAACCTTTCCTGTCAAACCTCTCCTTTACATTTGTAAATGAAGATTTTAAATATTTCATTTTTTAAAGTTTCTATTTCATTGATTTGGTCTACCTGGCTAGAAAAATTTTGAATTTTAATTCTGTAATGTGTAGCATTAGCTGTCCCTCCCAGACTTGTATCATCTGCTTTTATTTGATAGGTCTGCTTTCCGGATCCTCATCCATGTCATCAGGGAGAATGTATTAATAACTATTAATAAAACTAGAGACATGTAGCATGCCAATGGAGGCAACTGGTAGATTGGTGTTTTCATTAGTTATGCAAATTGGAACTTGATTAGTTACAATTCTACCCAAAAGTATTATCCTCTGCTCACATTTACTATCTTGATCCATGAAATAATCTTGGGAAATTTTGTCAAAACTTTGAGATATCAAGACAGCCCATGGTTATAGCATTCCTTATTTCCACCTAATCTCTACTTGCCCATCTCACCCTCTTACCCCACCAATAAATCTAGTTAGGTTAACCCTTAAATTTTAAGGGAATTTGCGCTTAGTGAACCAATGTTCCAATGTTAGCGATGATCTCATTCTTTTATAAGAGCTTGCCAATTTGTTTAATAATCAGTTCACTAATGGATTATTCACATCCAGAATTCAAACAGTTTTGAAAATTGGGATAAAATATGCCCCTTTGCTCTTCTAGTACTTCTCTTTCTATGAGTCCTCAGAGATTTCTAACTAGCTCTGAGACCCTATGTGTAAATTGTTACTGCCCCGGAGGAAGGGTTTGTCTGAGCCCAGAGGGATTGCGCTCATGAAAGTGATGAACAGTTTCCAATTCTTCTGCACCGGCCCCAGGCAGCCATCCTCTCTCTTAACTCTGTGTTCTGCCATCTCCCAGTTTGAAATCCTTCCCCTTTCCATCCTAAACAGAAGCAAATAGTCCCTGAGCTGTTGTATTGGTTCACTGTCACTTGTGACCTCTCGAGTCTACTTCAAGCAGTAGGCTAATCCCATCCTTGTTCTTCTTGTTCTGAAAAATAAAAGTTAGCCCAGTGGCACCCCTCTGTACTCTTCAGCACTTTTTGCTCCTCAGCTCCTTCTGTGCTTTGACTCCTGCTGAGACTTGTCCGCCTGCTTCCCGCGGCAAGTATGCAAGGTTCGTCCCAGACCAGGTGCACCTGCCGCTGCAGATACTTTTCCATTTGTAGGCTTGTCCCGATCCCCCTTTGTATCTCCAGGACCTGGCACACATGCTCCGCGCTTAGTAAGTCGTAAGTGTTCAATAAATATTCATATAGGTCTGGATTTTCAAAAGATAAATGCTGAAAGCTAATTAAGAATTGATTTAACTGCTGTTGCACAGCCTCAGGAGACCTCTGAGAAGGGAAGAAGATCTGGAAAATTATCCAGGAGGCCCCTGTTTGCTGACTGCTATCCCACTGGAGAGGGGCCAGGATGAAAGTCATTATTTGTTTTCTTTTTTTGACCTTTTCTTTCACAACCCAGCAATAGAAGGCCACAATTGTGTCATTGTGTGCTCTTCTCCCTCCCTTTCTTTTTATGAGTCAGTAAAATCATATTTGATGAGGATTCAGTGCCTGCAGAGCCCCAGGAGGTCACACTAACTTTACCCTGCCCAGGTACAACAATAATAACATCCTTGATTTCTCTCAAATTGTATGCGAGGCTTCCAGACTTTTTGGTCAGACATTTTAAAATGCAACATCTTCCACTCCACCTCCAGCCAGAAGCAAAAAGCCCTGAGAGGTGACACCCCTTTGGGTCTCAGTGGCTAACATCTTGTTAACCAGGTGGTGGTTGGGAGAGGTTGTGTCTGGCACAAGACACAGAGCCTCTCTGAGCCGTCATCTGTGTAGGTTTGACAGACTCTTCATCTGTGTAATGGGGGTACATAATAATACTTGCCTTAAAGGCTCATAGTGAAAATTTAACTAAATAATGTGTGCACGTTCAGATGCTTCTTTCATCCATTTACTGATCCATCCTCTGTTTGTTACCTTGTTGGTCCTGTGTGTTGCCACGTCTACCAGGGCCAGCACCTGCAGCATCTCAGGCACAGATGTGAGGGAAGCAGCTTACGGGGACTGGTGGGACCTGGGATCCCATGCTCCATGGGTGGTGTGTCCCAAGGGAAGCAGGAGTTGCTCAGGGAAAACCTGAACATAAACTTGGCTGTTGTACCATGGGCTGGCAGGCCTGTTCTGCAGAGGCTTTGTATTTGTGGTGACCAGCCACCGCTCCTTAGCTGGACCCCAAGTGTGTGCTATGACCGCTTCTCCTTTTCCAGTGACCTGAGAGCATCATCAGGCTCTGAGCCATCCCGAAAGACTGAGACTGAGAATTTGGCCGTGCTCTGCACACCACAACATGCCAGAGGGGCCACCTGGAAGGTGGTGTGTGTGTAGACCTGATCCTTGCTCACTGGCCGCACCGGCTCCTCCTATAAGCCCCGCAATCAAAGAAACACACACGGTCCTTGTACACTGGGAAAGCAAAGCTCTGCCAGTGAACACAGAGGACCAAAATCAGTTTTAAGGGCTGTTGCCATTCATCTCTAAAATACATCTTTCCTTGACTTGCAAAGAGGTGAGGGCTTTGGTTCCTGAGTTGTTTTCGTATTTGTATTCTATTGAGTGATGTATCATGCCTACGTGGAGCCAAGGTGTGTATCTTTCTTAGACAACAAATTCTTCAAGGGCAAACATTGAGTTGCTAAGTCTTGAGACAACTAACAAAGTGTCTTGGATACTTTAGTGTTTTGTGAAGAGTATCATAATGCAGATATCATAGTTACACATTTCTGCACTTCAACCTGGACAACTGTGTGCCTGAAATTTTGTGTGAAAACATTTGTGTTGAAAGGATGCTGTCTAAAACAGCCCTGTGTGAAATCCTTGAGGAATTCACAACCTTCAAGACTGCTGAGTGGATTCCCACTTCATGAGACATTGATTTAGAGAGTTGTGATTTGTCTTATTATTAAAGCTTTAAGAATCTTTCTGAGCAAAGTATTCTAAAGGAATCTAGGCCTACAGTTCACTTATATTACAAAACATAGTCTTGAAAAGAAAGTTTGCTTTGTTGATAAAGATTGAACTAGAAACAACCAAAACACCAAACCGCTAGTGCTTTCTTAAAACTAAATGTAAAGTATAAATAGAGAACAAAACAGGAAATCGTGGTTTGCAAAAAAAATGATATAGTTGTAGCTGCCCTAAAAAGTGACTTTCCTTACACTGTAAACTGAGTTCAGAGCCCAAGTGACAGAAATTCACTGGTTCCACCTCCCAGCAGAGACAGCGTCTTCCAGTACAAGCTGCCCTACTGCTACGGAAACTATAATAATCCTCTAAAAGTATTTAGATCAGCCCGTGGGTCACAGGCACTGGCCAAATAAGTGTGTTCCTGTATCTCTCCAGTCATCACATGCTCAGTGAGTTGATTGTGTTGCCTAGTGAAACTCCAATACTTTTGCCACTTCATGCGAAGAGTTGACTCATTGGAAAAGACTCTGATGCTGGGAGGGACTGAGGGCAGGAGGAGAAGGGGACGACAGAGAATGAGATTGCTGGATGGCATCACCGACTCAATGGACATGAGTTTGAGTGAACTCCAGGAATTGGTGATGGACAGGGAGGCCTGACGTGCCGTGATTCATGGGGTCGCAGAGAGTCAGACACGACTGAGCGACTGAACTGAACTGAACTGAGTACCACTTAAGCTTTCTCTTTGTGTCAGTGCCATCTCTTTAGAGCCTATAGAGATGTGGAAATGTGTCTTGAAGGGTCAGGTTCCCCCCTTGTGCCTCTAGCAAGCTCCATTGCCAGCTCCTGGCATGCTACTCAGGGCTGACCCTGGGAGGCAGCTGAAGGAATTTGTGAATTTGTGAATGCCCACTGAAATGGCTGCTGGTCCAATCAGTCACATCACTGGGATATTAGGTATCTGGTCAGTGTGAATGCACACAACGATGGCACCTGATGAGTGTGGCGCCCACAGGATGACTTGTGATTTGTGGTCCTTGAAGAGTCCAGGGCACCTGCCCCATCCTACCCCCCACATGTTGGTGCAGGGAGCCCTGCTGCTCGGTGGTTGTGGATGGCAGAGCCACTCACTCATTCTTCTCTGGAGTAAGAATTTGTAGATGCGCTAATTTATTTTATTTTTATTTTTGAATAGACACGAAATATAAAAGGTAGAAAAGAGTGTGCAGAGAAAAGTTCCAGTCCCCCTGCTACCAACTTCCAGATGATTGCTGCCATTTTTTAATACTTTCTGAGATATTTTATGCATATAAAAGTGTATATATTTATCTATGAATATATGTATATGTAAGTGTATCTTCCTCACCTACCATATGATAGCAGGCTATCCGTGCTACTATGTAAAATTAAACATTTATCTTGAAGATTATGTGCTCTTATTTTTCTTAACCACAATTCTGCTGACCACAGCAATGGCAGAAAGCATTCTATCACCTCCCTCCTCCACACAACCGAGGGGTTTGCAGCTATGCAGAGCTCCAGATATGGCAACAGAAAGACAGACTCCATTCTTTGAGATAGAAGGAAAGATGGGAAATTCCCAAAGGAGTCTTTCTTACAAAGTTCTGCCTGGTCACTAACTGACCTGCCATTCCATGTCTGCCTGTAGGGGTCTAACTAGGAAATCTCATTAGTATTTAAGGGCTGGGCATGTCACGCAGGGAAATGGAGGTACAGGGATGGACGGGCCAACCCAGGAGGCTGGACCATTAGCCACAGTCCCTGCAGTGGTACTACTGTAGGCTAGAGAGGAGGTGGTGGTGCTGCAGGCAGGGCCAGGCCACCTTGCAGAGTGTGGGACTGTGTGGGCCTGTCTAGTGGGAGCTGGAGCCTCAGAGCATAGGTGGTTTCTGGCAGAGCCTAGCAAAGCAAAGATGGTGGATGATAGAGCCCTTGGCTTCACCCATGCCATCAACCACCCTCCAAACTCAGATTGGCACTTCCCATTGGGCAAACCCAGCCAGCAGTCAGCTGTCATGGCAACCTTGGAAAGCCACCTTGGGTACCAGGCCTCTCATATAGAAAATTGCTGGGCAGTGTGAAGGATGGGACTTGAAAGAGATAGGCCCAGTGCTGGCCCACAGAATCTCCAGAGAGCTCTTTTCTGTAAGGATGTCACCTGAAAGGGAAGAAAGGCCTCTCAGTGTGGGGAACTTGATTTTTTTAGAAAGGGATGAACATTTGAAACAAGAAAGTGTGTTTTGCCAAAAATTTTACTTATGTTTTAGGTTTGAAAGATTCATTAAAAAAAGAAATCACTCATCACACAAAATAAACAATTTCAATATTTAATAGAGGATTATTTGGCTTAATTTGAAAATACAGTCATTAAAAGAAGAGAAACAGAAACAACAGAAAAGAGTTATAGCACGTACATCACCAAATTGGGTTGACCAACATCCAGACTTAAACAGCGCTGGGAAAGTCCCTTGTTAACAGCAATCGGGAATCCCAACTGGGAAAAGGTTCTGGGCAGTGCATACACCCCATGGGTGAGACTTCAAGTTGCAGTTTGGGGGCTCCTGGTTCTAATTCTAGGCTGCACACTGATGTTACCATTAGTTTGCATGCAAAAATGAAGCTCTGATTTTACTTTTTATAATGCTGTTTGTTTCACCTTGTGAGTCATAGGATTTCCTTAGACCCCAGGCAGGGTGGGGAGGCAGGGTTGGCCAGACCTCTGGGGGCCTAAGACTTCTAAGACCCACTCCGTTCCTTTCTTTTTAAAGTGCCACCTGACTTGCTATGCTTGCAGGCATGCACAGAATCTGGTCTGGGTCCAGGCAGATCAGAAGCAGGTCAGAGGCCTGGTCTCCTGCTTCTGAAACCCAAACAAGACTTCTTTCATGTTCATTTCCCCAACAAGGTAGCAGCCAGTGCCTTCTGGGCTTGTCCTCTGCTTTCCCTTGTTCTCTCAAGTACACCTCTTAGGAGCAGCTTTAGGCCAGACGGCAGTGCTGGAGTTAGAAGCAAATTTCTCTTCTTCCTGTGCTGGCTGAGGGGACTGGTGAGACCCAGAAAATAGTTGATTGATTTACTGCCCAGTCAGTAAATAATTTGTCACTCTGTAGTGTGCCTATCTCTCATGCTTTCAAATGTTCTAATGTTTTCTCTAACCCTGAAGATCGGGATGCATGTTTTCCCCACTTTGAGGTGCATATTCTCTGCTCTTGCTTCATGTATCTTTCCTCCTTAAATATATACATTTTGGCTATCACCCTGCACCCTTACCTCACCCTTACTGGATACAAGGAAGGTTCCAGTATTAGCAAGGAAAGAGCTTTTATAAGTTTGGCCAAGGGTGGAATGGATGTGACAGGTTTTAGAATCTGCCCTCTCAGCCAACGACCAGTTAGTTACAAGGGAGTGGGAAGGCCTTTCACCTACCTGGCAGCAGAGCTGGAAGTTCTGGCTGTGGGCAAGGAGACACTTATGCCTTGAAGTCTCTATATACTTACTATCTGCATCTAGAATCTACATGTCAGGGATTGAGGGAATAAGTCTGCACATTGTAACCCCTCTAAAGACATTTAACAGACTCATCACCTAAGAATGTTCTGTTCAACCCACTTTTTACCTGGTTATTATGTGCAACAACTGGGGCTACCCAGTCCTTTTTGTTCCTAAGTTGGTTCTTATTTTTCCAGAACAAATTGACTTATTTATAATTTCTTTGTATTAGATATGGAAAGACATTTATCATCTCCATGTGTATTTAAACATGGAAAGACAAGGGCACATCAGTATGCAATCAGTGGAACAAAAATACCTGTAGATAAACCCTCCCATGGTCTTCCCTGGTGGCTTAGTGGTAAAGAACCTGCCTGCCAACACAGGAGATGTGAATTCAGTCCCTGGGTGGGGAAGATCCCCTGGAGAAGGTAATGGCAACCCATTCCAGTATTCTTGCCTGGGAAATCCCATTGACAGAGGAGCCTGGCAGGCTACAGTCCTTGGCGTTGCAAAAGAGTCAGACACAGCTTAGTGATTAAATGACAATGACAACAACAAAACTCTCCTATACTTATTAAAATCAACAAAAGAAATATAAATTATATTTTATTCTATTCTTATTTCTATTGCATTAAAAAAATTACAAATAGAGTTTGGTGCACCTTAGCTTACTCTTCTGAATATCATAAAGAACTCATAGCCTTTCACAATCATTCCAATTTACTGTATCACCATTTATTATTGTTGATTCATAAATTGTTACAACTTGCTTCTTTGTCCTCTTAGCAGTCATCCTTGTCTGGTAGTAATAAGATGTTCCAAGCTAATTCCGACCTTTCTCTGTCCCCCAGATATGGAATCAGCTCTCTAAGGAGTGTTGGTTTTATTTTAAGTGGAAAATAGTATCAGAGAGCAAAAAGTGAGTGCTAGGAGTGAGTCTACATGAGTGTTGGTTTTGGCTTCTGTTGGCCCAATTCTTGTGACAGAATTGGGGAAAAAATGTATCTTAAGGGAATATACTTTTCCATTCAACAGATTATGTTAGTGTCCTGCCTCTTATGGTATGAAGCTTTCGTTGACCAGCAAAATGTTCTATTATATTGATACGTTTCTATCCAAAATTAAAACATTTGAACCCAGAGCTTTGACCCTGACTGTGGGCCATGAGCCTCAGCGAGATGGCAGACTCCACAGTGAACAGCGTTGCCCCAGGTGCCAGGTGCACTCTGTGGGGGCAACGTTGTACCAGGTGCTTTGAAGTGCAGAATGACAGAGGAAAGAAACATAGCCCCTGGCCTCCAGGGGTGCACAGAAATCACGTATGTGCATGAAACAATGAGAGAATGAGATAAACCATCACTCAATCAGTGCCTGCTGAAACTAGTGGTACAAGCAATAGGCAGTAAGAAAGTTGAGAGAAGACAGAGACCAGTATGTAGAAGGGAAAGTCTCTGAAGCAGGAAGACTTGGGCCACCATGCAGAGCAGCCGAATTTTAGACAGATGGCAAGGCGCATCTTAATTGCTTGAAACCACCTCACATACAGACCTAAACAGAGTGGGGAGCCGTGGATATTAAGGTGCATACAAGGCTGCTGGTAAAAAAAATGACACTAGAAATTCTGGCTTATGGTGAATTCAACGGGTGCCCCAGAACAAGAGAAAATAGGATTCTGGTTGTATTTTTAAAGTGACAGTGAGAAAGAGTGTGACACTAAGGTCAGGGACCCATCCCATGCAGAAGGAAATAATCTCAAGTCCATTAGGAGGTTAGAGAGCCTTGTAACTACCTCCTCTCAGTACTTCTAGAAACAACAGGCAGCCATTGCCCCTGCCTCCAGTCTGGTTGGCCCATCCCTTCTCCAGGGACCACCAAGCATCCCTGCACATACCTACTCTGTTGCCAGTTCTGTGCGCTTAGCTTCTTCTGCTTGGAAAAGCCAGGCTCCGATGTCACCTTTTCTGTGCTTCTCCTGCCTCCACTCTTTCCAACCCAGTTAAAAGAATGATTTCTTTCATCCCTGATGTTCGCATGTCATTTAATAGGAAATCTTTGTTATACCCTCTACTCCATGTCGGAGAAGGCAATGGCACCCCACTCCAGTACTCTTGCCTGGAAAATGCCATGGACGGAGGGGCCTGGTAGGCTGCAGTCCATGGGGTCACTAGGAGTCGGACACGACTGAGCAACTTCACTTTCACTTTTCACTTTCATGCATTTGAGAAGGAAATGGCAACCCACTTCAGTGTTCTTGCCTGGAGAATCCCAGGGATGGGGGAGCCTGGTAGGCTGCCATCTATGGAGTTGCACAGAGTTGGACACGACTGAAGCAGCTTAGCAGCAGCAGCTACTTCATGTATTATTGTTGCCTTCTTACTTGTCTGCTTCTCCACAGTGAATATCTGAGGAGATGTGAATGATTTATTCTCATCTGTAATCCAAGTGCCTGTGCATAGTACTCGACACTCACTGCATATTCAACAGATATTTGTTGGATAAATTAATAAATGAAAGAGTGAATGAATGAATGGATATATAACACATGCCTCAGGATTGAATTAGGTGACTCAGTGGTCCCATGGGGTTGGTGTGTGCTTTGAATTTGGTAATTCCTTGTTCTTTACCTTGATGAAGCACCATTAGCCAGAATCTTGATTTATGTGTATTATATTTGCAAGGTTAACAGGGAAACTGTCATCCCCAAATTCAAAGACTGGATCTTAGTTTCTCTTGGCTTCAGCTATAATATTTCTAGCCAAGCCTTTTTTTTTCAGTGGGGGGGTGGTGGTATAAGATGAAGGAAACTTAGGAAACCAGCAGCAAATCACTTGATTTAATATGTTGCCAGGTTTTGACAACTGCTTAAGGGGTTATAACTTGGAGATTTAGAAACTTGAATGTTAAGTTGTTCTAGGGACAGAATCTTTTAATGTTTACTAAAACTCTTTGCTCCAAGATGGCTCTGATTCTGAAGTGAACAGAGGCCATCTGTATTCACTGAAGTCCTCAAGAGAAAGCAGAGAAATTCAGAGGTGTCATATACACCTTGAGATTTTGACAGTTCTCAAATGATTTATATGATTGGTGATATTAGATTATGTGTCCATGGCTCAAATGTCCTTGGACAGCATTTGAGGTCTTTGAAGGTCTTTGGAGATGAATGGAAATCTCTGGGTGGAGAGCAGTAACCCAGGAGCCAACTAGATAGAAGAGCCTGCAGGAGGTGGTGTCAAGGTGGGTAAGGGTGGTGAGCTGGTTCTCTTAGGGGCCCAGCAAAGCACCCCATCCACCATCTGTTTATGGATAGTCTTCCTAGCTCTGAAACAACCTTCTCTGTAATGTTGGTTATAATGTCTTTTTGGCTTTTGTTACAGTTTACTTGAGATGCTAAAGCAGTGGCCAGTGAAGTTCTGTGGCTTTGGAGCCCAAAGCATTAGAAAACAAGAAAACAAAAGGCCATCGAAAGAAACAAAAATTTCCAATAGAAACTTTCAGAGAATGAGAATTAGTCACTCATTGTTTATTTTTCCCTTTAAACTGTTTTCCTACCTATGGTTTAAAGTTTTCAAACAATGCAGAATGGTACAAAAAAGAAAGCAAAAACATCTTTCAGTATTCTTTTGCCCAGAGACCACTACTATCAGACTTTTTGATGATTATCTTTCCCAGAACTCTTTCTATGCCTAAGCACATGCAGATTTATTTCAATCTGTATATATAAAAAGGTTATGAATAGAATCATACTATAAATGCTACTTTATAGTCTTTATAGATGCATGTATATATATGTATGTGTGTATTAATATATACACACAAGTATTCCATTTTATGAATGCAAAATAATTTACTAAACTGAGGCTGCTTTGAGAGATATTTTGATTGCTTTCAGTATTTTACTATTACTAATATAAATGATGTTTGAAGAATATCCTTAGCCTTATATTTTTGTTTTTTTCCCCAGATTATCTTCTTAGGACAAATCCTTAGGAGTGATATAGCTAGAATAGGAGCGTGCATGTATACAGTTTGTAAATGGTGGTGGTTTGGTCACTAAGTTGTGTCTGACTCTTTGTAACCCCATGGACTGTAGTCCGCCAGGCTCCTCTGTCCATAGGGTTTTCCAGGCAAGAATACTGGAGTGGGTTGCCATGTCTTCCTCCAGGGAATCTTCCCAACCCAGGGATCAAACCCGGGTCTCCTGCACTGCAGGCAGATTCTTTACCGACTGAGCTACAGCACAGCAGTAAAGTTTGTGATTTTCAAATTGCCCTCCAGAAAAGTTAGCCAATTTCTAACTCTACCAACAATAAATGGAAATGTCCTCTGCACCCTCACCAACATTTAGTATTGTCAGAGTTATTCACATTTGTCAATCTGATAAATGACAAATGTACCTCAATTTACTTTTTGGGAAATAACCAGTAAAGTTCAGAATCCTTTTTTTTTTGTTCTGTAATAACTGATCATTTATTTCTCTCTCTTTCTTCCTTCTTTCCACCCCCCACACTTCCTTCTCTTGTTCTTTTCTTTCTTGCCTTCTCTAACATAGCCTGCACTTTTCGTGAGTTTTCCGTGTCCTTTGTCCATTTTTCTATTGGAGAGTCATTTTTGTTTTAATAATTTAAAAGAGTTCTTTATATTAACCTTCTGTTGGTTCCATATGCACAAATAGTTTCCTCAGGTTTTCATTTATTTGCAACCTTCTCCATGATTCTCCTTTTCCTGTATGAAGGCATTTGTGGTCATGTCTGTCAGCCTTTCCCTGCCCACTTCCCAAGTTTTCCATCATATTAGAAAGTCCTTTCCAGTCCCAAGAGTATAAAAGTATTGACTTATATTGTCTCCAGCACCTCTTAATATTTCTTTTATTTTTGTATGTATTAGTCTTGGATATCTCTAGGATTTATAAATATAGTAAAATGTTATTGGTTTCTAAGTGCCCTTTGTCCGCAAACCATTTATTGAGCTGTCTACATTGATATGAAATGATTCTAAATTTCAAACAAATGAAAATATAAGTTTAATTTCTGGACTAATGTTTCTATTGATCTGATTGCTTATTTCTGTACCCAAACTACTGCCACTTTTACAGTTTTCTCCCATGGACAGAGGAGCCTGGCAGGCTACAGTCCATGGGGTAGCAAAAGAGTCAGACATGACTTAGTGACTAAACAACAACAAAAAACACATTTTAAGAAACAGAAGGGCAAGTCTGTCCTGAGACTTGTTTTGTCTTTTTTTCCCCCCAAATTAGTTTGGGTTTTTAATGTGATTGCACTTAATTTACAGAATAATTTAGGTAAAATACCAATTTGTCCAATGATAAACTTTTTCTTTATTCAAGTCTTATTTTAGGGTATAATTATAATTTCAAAAACTAATATTTTCATCAAATGAATCCTTCAACTTCTTATTAACTCTATATGAAAAATAGTGAAGGGTCTGAACTTTTATCCTCTGCAAGCAAACAAGTTAGCCCACCCTGGTGTCATAGATGTTGGCAGAAAAAAAGATGACTGCTAGGTCAGAGGTATTGCAGGTGGTATAATCCTCACATTCCAATCTGCTTCTTTTGTCCAAGTTCCATTGTGGATACTTTACATGCAATTGTCACAGCTGAGGAACTCTAAGCTTAGGAAACTCTAATGAGAGCTCAAGGTGAGTTTTGTTGAGTTAACTCATGAAGAATGAGAGGACTAAGCCAGAGCGAGAGGAAAGAGCAATGTAGGCAAAGGGAACTATATGTGCAAAGTCCCTGTGATGGGAGGAAGTTTGGAGACTGTAAATAACGGGAAAAATGACCATCATACTTATTCCATTATCTTCTGGCTAATGGTGCTGAAGACAGCTAGCCTTTTTATTTTTCCCACTGTAAATGATCTGTTTGTTCTGCCTAAATGCTTATAGATTTTTTGCTTTTGAGTGTTTTTTGTTTTTTTTTAGGAATTTTTTGCTGTTCATTCTTAAAGAAAAAATTTTAAGACACATAGAAACTCTTAATGCTTGATGACAGCCTTTTAATATATCTTTGAGTATTTTAGTTTGCTATTAGTCTTGATCTTATCCTTAAACATTTGATAAATTATGGTTGTCTATCATCCATAGTTACATTTTCCCTAAAAAATATGCATCTTTTTTGTTTCCACTGTATTCTAATATTGGTACTTAAAAAAAAAAGTATTCATATTTGCTATTCTTACTTTTCTTTGTTCATATCTTGGTTTTGGAAAGGGAGATTTGGGGGACCTTGGACTTTTGACACCATCTTTTCCAGAATGTCTAGATTTGTTACTGAAAGGACCATTTTGTAGATGCTTTCCTCCAATTCTCTGAAATTATTCCAAGAAGTTATTTTGAGACTCCCCTATTAAATAACCTATTTAATTTTTAAAAACCTATTTAATTTTTAAAAATTTCTGTCCCATTACTTAAAATTGGATTTGACTCTGTGTTAAAATGGTCTATATTTGTAACAAGGAATTGGTGAACAGCATCTCCCTGATTGATGGATGAAATACAATACGTAATCATTCAGGTGTTTTGTGAATTGAGAGGACTGTGAGAAGACTCTCTCCAAGTATCTCCCCAACCACGGAGGTACTTAGTATTCCACTAAAAATACTTCACTGTTGTTCCATTGGCGTGAAGTCTGTTGATCAATTTAGTTCCCTGGAAGGTCCTTTGTACTCCTGAGATTGATGTGCTTTCTATAGAAGGACTTGGAAAGCAGCACAAATCCTGGCTTTTCCTCCCTCTAGGGAGAGGGAAGTAGAAAAAAAGAATGCAATTTAAAAGATGACTATTTTTCCTTAGGAAGTTATTGCTGGCATATTGAGAGATTTGGGGATAGTTAAGTGTAATTTTGAGTAATACGAATTCTTAGGGTAAAGTACTGATTAGTTTGTTACCCTCTCTTTAATCTTCAAAACCTATTCAACAAAAGGAGCTTTGTAGGCCTTCTGTGGCGGTCCAATGGTTAAGACTTTGCCTTCCAAAGCAGGGGGTGTGGGTTCAATCCCTGGTTGGAGCACTTATTTTAAGTATTTTTAATGCTGAGCATAGTAGTACAAGGGGGAAAGGATTTGTACATGGTGAGCAGTTACCCATAGTCCCACCGTCTTTGCTACTGGCCACTTTATCACCACATAAAATTTTGCAGAGTTGAGACAACTTTTACCTGCACTTTGTGGGATGCTTTTTCACTCAACCTCATGTTATTAAAAAGAGTATTGTTAAAGGCTTGTATTTAGCTGATTGTGTTATTCTTTAGATGTATTAACCATCCCCCGATTGCTTGTTATTGGGCTCTATTCATTTTATTTTTGAGAGTATGGAAGCTGGATCACATAAAAATGAACGTCTCCGTATGCAAATCTCTGTCTACATTTTGATTGAGGAACATAATCAACTTTAATACAATTGATTTCCTCTATTAAATTTATTTCATGGGGGGAAAAAGGTATAACTATTTGTTACCCAGCCAAAGGGATAGGAGTGAATGTGAGAAAAAACTGGTTGTGTTTATTTAATGCTATTATTATTTCAGTTCAAAGTTGAACTAACTGGGAAATTGAGGCACATAGATAAAACTGTCTCCTTGCTGATGATACTACTGGTTGTACTGGTTGCTGGGAATCTATTGTCCTCTTCACCTAGCCAGTATCTTCCTTACTTCACTATAGTCCCATGGAAATTCACTATCCTTGAAATTATACCAGGAGCCCAAAAGCACTTTAAAAGCTCCAACTAATGCCTGGCTCTCTCCTATTTGGTCTTCCCCTCCCTTTGGGGTAGGTATGGCCAAAATCACCAAACCGGATCCATGTTTGCCTTGCAAACCAAACAAACACTTCTGTTTTTGTTTTGCTTTGTGTCTGGACTAATTCTTAGCACCTCTTCTGCCTGTGAGCGATTTGTCACTTCCTTCTGTAAGACTGGCACCAGCAGAAATGCAGTCTCAGAGGATCCCGGGGAGAAAGCGAGGCCGACCCCCACTTCACTCGACACCTGTGAAGATGGCAGTTCATAACATTTATTCTGCTTCAGCTGGTTCTTTACCAGCAGTGAAGATCCCAAAGAAAAGAGGGCGGAAACCCGGGTACAAGGTATGGCTCCATCATCTCCTTTCTCCAAAGTGGGATTGGGCCGGGGCATGGTGCTTGGGCAGACCTCCAGTGCAAAGTGTAATGAAAGGTTGGAAGTTGGGTAAAGACAGGGTGAGAAATAAGTTTCTCTTGGTGAAGAATGTGCCAGACGAAGCTTCATTGTTGCAACATGGCACACAATACATGCTGTTGCTGTCGTGTGCATTTTTACAAGTAGAGAAAGCAAATTACACCAGATGGGGAAAGTTGTGAGGCGAGCAGATTTTAGGGTCATAGCTAAACACACGTTATTAAGCTTCGCATCTCAATTAGCGTTTCAGACACTGAGCTTTCCCCTGACTGTTCTTATGAGGGCGGCTCTGGAAGCCACTTTCCAGAACTCATTTGTCATTAATTTTAGTAGAAGCAGATGATGTTCCTGAGACATTTAAATTAATAATGCGAGCAAGTTAGTGTCAAAGGATGTGAAGAATTTTCCCTAACACAGCCTCAATAAGGGGACTCATCATGAAAATGCAGGGTGTTAATTCATAGTTTCCTGCTTACAAAAGGTGCTGACGTCAAGTTTGGCTACAAGGAGGCACATGAAGCGAAATGAAAATCTTGTTACTCTTTCAAGAATTAATGATTTGGCGAGGCTTGAGGGGGTGGAGAATAAATTCTCTGATGTAACTGAAATCACATAAAACAACTCAAACCCAAGGGAGTGCTTCTCCTCCAAGATGTTTGTGAAGAGTCTGCTGGAGAAGAAAGACCACTGAGTTGTTTTCCATGAGCCTTTTGGGCATTAGAAAATGAGCTTCAGACGTTTTCCTTTGTCTATTTTTCTTGAAATAAAGGGCTTATGTTTCCATCTTGAGATCTGAATACTCAAACCAAGATGCAAATTGGCAATTAACTCTCATATATTTAGGAAAATGTATGGAAATTATTTCTGGTCAGCAGAAAGACAAAGCTTCCAGAAGGATCGGTCATGAATTCAACCTCTGTCCCTTTGGCTCTCCATA
The DNA here is from genome assembly GCF_002263795.3 of Bos taurus. Lineage (NCBI taxonomy): Eukaryota > Metazoa > Chordata > Mammalia > Artiodactyla > Bovidae > Bos > Bos taurus. The sequence continues at coordinate 42,302,131 of NC_037336.1, forward strand.
GTTCTTCCAACTGCTGGGAAATAGATGCAGTGAGGTAGGGGGAAGGTGACTCAAAGTTTTTTGGGGGGTCACTGGTTTTCGTAAAAGAAGGTTTTACTCGGCCAGCTCTTGCAGCAAAGTCTTCCATCACCGGTTCTTTTCCTAACAAAGAGAGCTTCCTTTTTCTCATGGACACACCGGTTCCAGAACTGTGTCTCTGAAGCTGGCCCAGGGCAGGTCTCTCTGCTCAGCTACGTGTACAGTTGCTGGGGTCTGGGAATGGCACCTGGAAGGCTGGAGCAGGGCAGCCCTTCTGCATGCTAGAGCCAGGGGGTGAATCTAGGAACTGAAGAAACACACAGAAAATGTTTCTGTCCTATTTGCTCTTTCTCCTGCTCCCCTGGGAGCTGTGACCCAAGAATGAAAATTACCGACAGACACAGCATTTATGCGGCCAGGAAAAATGGAAATTCACTCTGTGGATTGAGCCCAACTTTGCAGTTTTCCCATCTCTTGAAAAGGGCAGTTTTCAGGGCTCCCAACGTTCAGAGACAACTCAGGGCAGGAAGAAAGTTTTGGGAACCCTTAGCTGACACACAGCAGGTGGATCTGACTCCCATGCCTCAGAAGATCTCTTTTCTGGGGATAACAGGCCACTGCTCCTCCTTTCGGAGAAGGCACTGGCACCCCACTCCAGTACTCTTGCCCATGGACGGAGGAGCCTGGTAGGAAAATCCCATGGACGGAGGAGCCTGGTAGGCTGCAGTCCATGGGGTCGCTAAGAGTCAGGCACGACTGAGCGACTTCACTTTCACTTTTCACTTTCATGCATTGGAGAAGGAGCTGGCAACCCACTCCAGTGTTCTTGCCTGGAGAATCCCAGGGACAGGGGAGCCTGGTGGGCTGCCGTCTGTGGGGTCGCACAGAGTTGGACACGACTGAAGCGACTTAGCAGTAGCAGTAGCAACTCTTTCTTTAGTCCATCTCCCATATGTTTGAGGGAATTGTGGGAGTTATTTCAGGCCAGCAGCTCCCAGATAGCTCCCCAAGCCATGGGCTTCATGTTCTAGAAAAACAGCTCCAAACCGGCACCAGTCTGCACAAAGTCCTGACCTGTTGTTGGTGACAGGAGAAAAATATCTAAAAGTCCTCACAGACTAAAGGGACATCTTTTATTCTGAAATATCTGCTTCTTGCTATTTTGTTGTTTAAAGTTTATAAAGTGCCGTATGTTGCAAGGGTTTGGTAATCTTAAAAAAAATAATGTCCTTACTTGGCAAAATAAAGTTAGCAACCTGTTAAGTCTCTCCGATTTTACTTTGGCAATTTCTTAGACCCTGAAGCCCCATTTTACCATTAACAAAATGGTTTTAATTGTGGAGAAGTCAACAAGGAAACTGTACAGTTTGATTTCATTTACCAAATGGTCACTCATTTTGGCGATTTTAACTATCTGGGATACAGTTGGGGAGCCAGAGTTGTTAAAAATAAAAACTCCTGAGCAAGTGAAATAAGATATTATTTGGTCTACCCTTAAAGATCTTGTACTTTATTACTAAGAAAATGCTTCCAAATCCTCCCTCAGAGTCTATTTACCTTTGTTGTAGACACATTTCTTACAAGCTTGATTATCACAGTTTAATAGCCTTCGATTTAAAGGTAAAGATATTTGGGGAAGATAGCATACTCAGCTGGATACTGAAAGTATAATTATATGATTTCATATTAATAATTTAGAAAATAATATTATCAATGTTATAAAATAATACATAATATAACTTTTATTATATCAGTACATTATCATGATATATTTATGTTAGCAATATTATCATAAAATGACAAATGTTGAGCCTTTGACAGGCTTTTCCCCAGGGGATTCTGAGGAGGCCTTGTCGTAGCGACTGTATCACCGGTTTGTATTCATTGAAATTTGCCACTTCCTGCCTAGTGCTGTCCCAAGCGGCTCAGTCAGCCACCTCCGTGTCCCAGCAGACATGGAAAATCTCTCAGGTCCAAGTATGAGGACAAGCCTCTCCCTTTGAGACTCAAGCACAGCTGAACACAGGCTGTGACATTTAACCCTCTCTCTGTGTCTTGAGAATAACATGAGTAAATTACAGGCAGAAAAGGAAGAGTCTAACTAGCGGTCAGATGTCAGCGCTCCAGAGTTCATGGGTCAGCCCTTCTCCCAGGGCCCATCTGGCTATGTCTTTTGGCCTTGGCCTGCAGCCACTTTGCTGGGGCATGCTTGCTACTGTGAGAGCATCATTTTATGGCCTTATTGCCCCCTACTCATCCCAGTCAAAGGAAGGAAAAACCTCTTAACATCATAATTTCTCCTTAAGAGCCATGAAAACAACCTTCCTTGTTATCAAATAGAACATTTATACCTCAGTTTGAAGAATCTGCTATTGATTTAGGTTGTCAGCTCAGAGACTCCCCAAGGCCAACAGGTAGGCTTTCCTTACATTTCATGACTAAGGAGACCATCGAGGTCTTTTTAAAAAGATAAAGAGAGAGGGTCTGCTCCAGGGACAAACCCTAGCTTCCATTCTGTAAACATAGCTGGTTATAATGGTTCCATATAGCAGAATTTTCAGCTTCTGTGTCTTTATAATTTAAGCAGGAGAAAAAGTGATGGGTTTTTAAGATAGCCATTTGTCCCCAATACACAATTACAGTAATCAATACTAATAGCAATAATAGTCATAAGTAACACTGAACACTTTCTACATTTGAGTCTCTGAGCTTAAGCACTATATATATATGTATTTCTTGTATATCCTTGATAGTTCAATAGTGAGAGGAGTCAGAAAAGTGGCAGGAATTAGGCATGAATTAACCACACCCTGCAGTCTGAGACCACATAACTGTCAGGTCAGGAGCACTCTAGACCCTCAGCAATCTCTTTGCATTATTGTTCAGAATAATATTATGTTTCCTGATTCAAAAAAGAGTAGATTACGTTGTTCTGTTTAACAAGCTGAGGAAAGTGTAACATGTAGAAAGAACATCATCCCCGAAATATTAAAAACAAATTCAGCTGCTGTAACAAAGACTGAAGAACAGTGGCTTAAGGATGATAGAAAGTAATTTCTATCTCATGTTAGTGTCTGGGAAGGCCATCTGGGGCTGATTTCATGCCTTGGTGTTGAGGACCCAGGCTTCTGTTATATTGTTGTTTTGCTATCCTAATGGGTTTCCCAAGTGGTGCTTAGAGGTAAAGAACCCACCTGCCAATGCAAGAGACGTAATAGACATGGGTTTGATTCCTGGTTCAGGAAGACCCTCTGAAGGAGTGCACAGCAACCCACTCCAGTGTTCTTGCCCGGAAAATCCCATGGACAGGGGAGCCAGGCGGGCTGCAGTCCATGGGGTCGCAGGACTGAGGTGACCACAGCTGTGCTATCCTAAGACACAGTCTCTACTTCATGCTCTAAGATGGCTCCTCCAGGTCCCACAAGCCGACTAGTCCAGCCAGCAGAATGGGGACAGAGGTAGCGGAGGGAAAGTTGTTCCTCTTTAAGGATGAAAGCTTCAAAATTGCACGCAACCCTCATGCTTGAACTCACTGGCCAGAACTCACTAAGTCACTTGGCCACACTTAGCTCCACAGGAGGTGACAAAATGTAGTGCTGAGTGACAAGGTGATGAGCTAAAATTCAGAGATCGCATTAATTAATGAAGAAAGGGGCATGGATATTTGGGAAGAACTAGCAATCTCTGCTAAGAATTTAAAGGACAGTCTTCCATTAACTGGAGAATTAACTTTATGAAGAAAGTACTTTTCTAAAGAACATGGGTAAATGCAACATTTGGTTTTGTTCCTCCTTTTTTATTGTCATCCTTCTCCCCACTGAAAAAGTGTGTGTTCTTGACACTGTAACAAGGATGTCAAATTCCCAAAAATCTCAATTAAGAGAATGCTCAAGCTGAAAGTAGAAAGGATTTTGTTTATTTCAACAAAATTCTTTAAAGCCTCTTTCTAAAATGTGTTTTCGTTATAAACGCTGAATGGGTTTCAATGCTTCTTTGATTATCCAGATCTTGTATTGCCTTGAGAGTCATAGTTATGAACACTAAATGTAGTCTAATAGTATGCAAGGGAAGAATCAACATCTAACTCTTCCTGTGCCTACTTCCTGTCCCTCACCTGCTGATGGTGCATATGATGTGCCACCTGTGGCCATGAGGGAAATGACTACATGGGCACAAGGCAGGGGGCATTCCCTTGGGCTGAACAGTGTGCAGCACCTAGGGCAGGGACCGTCTCCCCTGTGGTTTTTCTGTGACACCCCCACTCCCACCCTAGGGCTGAGCAGTGATCAGAGGTGGGGCTGAGCAGTGATCAGAGGTGGGGCTGAGCAGTGATCAGAGGTGGGGCTGAGCAGTCATCAGAGGTGAGGCTCAGCAGTGGGTCAGGGGCAGCGGTACCTGGTGAATGTTTTCTGATCAGCATTTTGAATGTAACTCAGAAATGAATGTTAGTTGGTATTTTCACTTATTTTGAGGAGTAATAGAAATGTAAACAATGAAGTTGTATGTTGAAATTTCACTCATTCGTCAAGGATGTGATTGACTTTGCTGAATCGGATACCAGTTGGTGAAAACAAAAAGTGTTTGTTTTCATGCTGTTCACTGTGTAATGGCTACAGAAAAGGCACACTTTAAGTTTAATTTGCATTTTAAGTATTTTCTCCATTACTCTCTTAAACCTGTGAGTTAACAAAACAGTAAATCCAGCCCTATTTGTAGCATTTGCCAGTTTCCAAGGTGTAAATATTCCCAACATGGCCAATTTCAAGGCACAAATGTAATGTTCCAGAACGTGGAGCTGGTCAAAGATACTGCAGTATCACTCCTGTAACTGTATTTCCACACAGATGCAGCAGTAAAATAATTAGAAAGTGGTGAGTTTTGATTAATACTCTGTAAGTACATGCACTTCAGTTTTTAATAATTGCTGTGTTTAAACACAGATATTGCAAACAACTTGCAATATTCCTGAAAATTTAACAATCATATCTTGTGAACTGATATAAGCTGCTCCATCTCACCACTGCTCTGAGCTCTGCTATGCACAGAATGCCTGTAACTGCACGTTCCATATCCCCCCTCTTATCTGCAGGGCTGACCCCATGCCTGCTGATGCATAGAACTTAGCTGCCTCCCCCGTTTCTGAAAAAACTCAGTCACAGCAATTTACATTCCTTGAAGTGTGTGGTCTCTACTGAAGGTTGTCGGGGTCACAGGACAGAGTGGACACTCCATTAAATATTTCACATGAATGGATCTGTTTTTCTGAATTCCACTTTAGCCAGTGATGGTTATTTTTGTTTTCCTTTTTCTTCCTTCTGTCTCCTGATAACTCATGGAGTACTGGCTTCATTGCCTCCTCTCCAGATCGCCTCTGTCAGGAGGAATTTAAGTCATTCTCTTCAGTCCCACCCAGACAGAACAGTAGCACCACCACCACCACCTCCCCCCATGCCCACCCACCCTGTTGCACTTCACCAGTTTCACTACCTCTCTGGGCCCAAAGGAGAATATAAACCCAACATAGAGTTGGTGGGAGAAAGTTCCAGCATCCTCATGTTATTCCCATCCCATTTGCTCCCCTGAAAAGCACAAGAGACTAGACCATTACCCTCCCATCTCTGAGCATCCTCTTCTGTCTTCGTTATTATGCAGGCAGTATATCGTATTGGGGTAATTTTATTTTCCTTGAGAAGTTTGTGCAAAGATTGGTTAACTGGGATCTCAGATTTGACTGAGGGGTATATTGCCAAAGCAGGTCCCAAGGCCAAAGGATACTGGCCCCTCCATCCCTTGCATGTTTAATCTCTCCCAAGGGCAAGGAGAAAAAGGTGTGGGTAGACTCAGACAGGCTGACTCCTCGGAATGGAATTAGGTCATTGGCCACAAACTTCTTGTTGTTGGAGCTGATTTGCATTTCCAACAGGCAAGTTTTTCTAGACTGAAGTCTGAGGTTAAACACGGTGAGGTATTCAGTTTTCCCCAACCCCACTTCCTGCATCGCTGCAGAACCCTGAGGGAGTTTTGTGTGAAGAAATAGAGCGAACCTAAAGGAGCAATGGGTCCCCAGGGAAAGCAATGGGCAGGGACGTGGACAAAGCTATCCTCCAAAGGAGTCAGAGAGGAAAACATGATTAAAAAGTGAAGGTAGGGAAAACATGATTAAAAAAAATAGAACCCAGTATATTAGTTTCCTAGGGCTTCTGTAACAAAATACAACAAACTGAGTGACTTAAAAAATACAAAATTTTATGAAAATTTTATTTATTTTTAATTGAAATATAGTTGATTTACAATGTTGTGTTAGTTTCAGGTATACAGCAAACTGAATCAGTGATATATATATGTATTCTTTCATATATAAGAAAATATTTATTCTATATTATATAATATAGTTATAATGTTATATAATAGTATATATTGTAATTGTATATATAATTGTATATATATCATTATATAATTGTATGTATATAATATTATATATAACAACATTATATTATAATGTTGCTGTTGTGCTTAGTCGCTCAGTCATGCCCAACTCTTTGTGACCCTTTTGGACTGTAACCCACCAGGCTACTCTGTCCATGGGATTTTTCAGGCAGCAATACTGGAGTCGGTTGCCATTTCCTCCTCCAGAAGGCTCAGCAGGTAAAGAATATGCCTGCAGTGCAGGAGACAAAGGAAACACTGGTTCAATCCCTGGGTAGAATATACGTATATATTGTCTTTCTCTGTCTGACTTACTTCACTTAGGACGATAATCTCTAGGTCCATCCATGTTGCTGCAAAAGGCATTATTTTAATCTGAATACTATTCCACTGGATATATATGCCACATCTTCTTTATTCATTTGTTGATGGAACAGTAGAAACTTATTGACTCACTGTTCTGCAGGCTGGAAATCAGATCAGGGTTGGCCAGGTTGGTTCTTTCTGAGGGCTGGTAGGGAGGACCTTTTGTAGGTCTCTCTCCTGGCTTCTGGGGGCCTCAGGTGTTCTTTGGCTTGTGGATTGTCTTCCCTCTGTGCATGTTTGTCTCTGCGTCTGAATTTCCCCCTTTTATAAGGACACAGTCATACTAAATTAGCGCCCGATCTAATGAGCTCATCTTAACTTGATCATCTGCAAAGACCCTATTTCCCAATAAGATCACATTCATAGGTGCTGGGGGTTAGGACTCTAACATCTTTTGTGGGGAGACACATTTTAATCCATAGCATTCAGTGTAATAATCTTTATCTTTAAACTAGGCATTTAGTCTATTTATATTTAAAGTAATTCTTGAAAAATTTGGGTTTAAATCGATATTTTGTGTATTCTATTCATCCTACTCATTCTGTGTTCCTTTTACCTGTCTTCCTGCCTTCTTTTTTTAAACATATAATTCTTTCTTTTCTACTCCTTGAAGTTTAAGCACTGTGTTTTCTAGTATATTACTGATTGCTCTAGAAATTACAGCATGCTTACATAGTAGAGTTTTCTAAAGTTAATCTTACATTTGCTTCTTCCCAGATAATACAAGGACCTTAGATCACTTTTAACTCGATTTATCACCATATTTGAATATTATTGTCAACATACATCTTAATTATTTTTTGTTTTTTAGTCCCCTTAAAACAATTATTTTTGTTTTGTAGAGTCATTTTCATTTAGAATCACTTGCTTACTTACCACTCAAAAATTCTTCATTCCTTTTTACATATCATACATCCTACCTGAAATCACTTTCCATTTGCCTGTAGTACATCTTTTAGAAGTCTTCTTTATAGATCCTCTAGTGAGGAATTCTCTTAGCTTTTGTTATCTAAAATTACCTTTAGTTCATCTTCACTTTTGGAAAAAAAATATTTTTTCTGCGTCTGATTGTAGATTTCTAGGTTTTTATTTCCTTGCAGCACATTGAAGATATTATTTTGTTTATCTCCTGGGGTACATTGTTGTAAAGAGCTCAGCTATCCATCTGACTTACTGGAGCGTTCCCTCCAATAAGGTTTTGTATTTTTAAGCTAATTTTAAGATTTTTTTTTCTTTTTCTTCAACATTCTACAATTTCATCCTGTTGTGTCTACCTATGGATTTCTTTTTTATTTAGTGTGTTTAGAATTTGTTGGACTTCATGAATCTGTGTATTAGAATTTTCATCAGCTCTGGAAAGTTCTAAGCCATTATCTTTTCAAATGTAACTTCTGTTCCATTCTTTCTGAAACTCTAACGTTAAAATGTCTATATTTGCCTTGTCTATTAACCTTTCTTCCATAGTTTTTATGCATTTATCTACTTTTTAATGAATTTCTTCTCACATATCTTCTGGCTCATTAATTCATTCTTTAGCTATATTTGTTGTTGTTGTTTAGTCGCTAAGCCATGTCCAACTCTTTGTGATCCCATGGACTATAGCCCACCAGGCTCCACCGTCCATGGGATTTTCCAGGCAAGAACACTGGAGGTGGGGTGCCAACCATGTCCAGCTCTTTGTGACCCCGTGGACTATGGCCCACCAGGCTCCTCTGTCCATGGGGTTTCCCGGGCAAGAACACTGGAGGTGGGGTGCCAACCATGTCCAGCTCTTTGTGACCCCGTGGACTACGGCCCACCAGGCTCCTCTGTCCACGGGGTTTCCCGGGCAAGAACACTGCAGCAGATTGTCATTTCCTTCTCCAGGGGATCTTCCCGACCCACAGGTTGAAACCATGTCTCCTGCTTGGCGGGTGGATTTTTACCCTTGAGTCACCTGGAAGCTATGTTTAGTATGCTGTTAGATCTGTTTATTTAGTTTTTAATTTTAGTTATTGTATAGAAGTTCAATTTGGTTCTTTTGTAGTTTTGCTGTTATTTTTATAGTTTTCTGTTCTCCAGAGATATTTTCAAACTTGTCTTTTATATCTTTATACAGAATATCAGAGTTGCTTTCATGATCTCAGTCTGATAATTGAAATATCTCAAGTATTTGTAGAGTTTGATTGCTGTGTGTTTTTATTGCCCATTCTTGCTTGGTTCCTTGCTTTCTTGTGTGTTTGAGCTGTGTTATTCATTGACTTTGAAAAATTATTTTGGAGATTTCTTTGAGACCTTTCTCCAGTGATGATTTGAGTTTGTTTTTTCAGGTAATCTGGGAGCATTGCCAGATTGGGTAATTTTTAAACTAACTTCACAGGCTAAAGTTTTCTTGGTGACCCAAATTTTGTGAATTTGGGCTGCAAACCTATGTGAGCTCTGGCTTGTGGCAATATCTTCCCAGGGATTCTGCACACCCCCGCCCCCTGTACTAAGGCAACTTTCCTGAGAGTCAGGAATGGGTGTGGTGAATGAAACAGGACAAGTTTACAGCTAGCTGGCTCACACTTACCCAGAGGTTTTAACCCTTCGGGTGAACCCTGGGATCTATGGCAATTCCAAGGCCTAGATTTCACCTGTATTTGGGCCCAATTATTCTTTATATTATATATTGTTAGCTCCTCCTATTTTTACTAATCTTACATTTTATCCATTGTAAGTAGTTGTTTTCAGTTGATCCAAATAACATAGTTTTCTATATTCCCAGAAACAAAGCTCCAAAGAAACTTAGGATGCCACATTTCTTCTAATCAACACTCAAAAATATGGCACTGACACTGGTTTTATCTCAAACTCTTTGTTTTCAAAAGTGGTCTAATGCAGGGTACATAAATAACATGATGAGTTGAAAGAGAACTTAGAAACCAACAACCCGGACTTCCCTGGAAATCCAGTGGTTAAGACTCCATGCTTCCACTGCAGGGGGCGTGAGTTCAATCTCTGGTCAGGAGAACTAAGATCCCGCATGCTGTTGGTACAGCCAAAAATAAATAAATAAATCCAACAACCCTATCCTCATTTAGGGCTTCCCTGGTGGTGCTAGTGGTAAAGAACCTGCCTGCCAGTGCAGGAGACGTAAGAGATGCAAGTTCTATCCCTGGGCTGGGAAGATATCCTGGAGAAGGGCATGGCTATCCACTCCAGAATTCTTGCCTGGAGAATCCCATGGGCAGAGGAGCCTGACAGGCTACAGTCCATAGGGTCGCAACGAGTTGGACACAACTGAAGCAACTTGGCAGGCACACACCCTCATTCGGAGGATGAAGCCCAGAGGTATTGAGTGGTTTCCTCAGAGTCCCGTGTGAACTGGGGGCAGGACCAGGATTAGAACTCCAGCGTCTCTGAGGCCTGTGTTCTCTTCACTCCCCTGCAGTTTGCTGGGCAATATGAAATCATGTCAGTTCTCAGTGTCCATTTCCCAGATGAGGAAATGTGGATGCTTAGCTTCTCTTCATGTTTTCTCCCAGAAGTACTATGTAGAACCTATCGTGTGGTATTTTGCAGGCTTACTGCTTGAGTAGTAGAGGAGGAATATTTAGAATCTTGGAGACAAGTGAGTCTTCCGCAAAGTTAACTAAATGAGCAACAAGTAAAATGCTAATGTTTTAAACTAATGTAATAGAAATATATTATCAAAACAAAGTTTGTGTGAATAAATCTAGAAGTTATCTTTGCTTTTGCATTTTATCTCTCCCATCACCCTAGTTTCAATTCCAAAATACACCTGAATCCAACCAATTCTTTGTCTTCACTACTTTTACCCTAGTTCAGCCACCTATGCCTCTTGCCTGCACCATATGACAACCTCCTCACTAGTGTTCTTTTCTCTATTTTTGTACCCTCTCATCTATTCTCTGTATAGCAGCCATACTTTACTTTATAAAATAAAATCTAGGATGTGTCTTTCTCTGCTTAAAATGCTGTAATTGTTTCCATTCCTCTTAGAGACTGTATTTATTTACTCAGGCTGCTATAACAAAGTACCACAAAGAGTGTGGCTTGAAACAGGAGTTCTGGAGGCTAGAAGTCCAAAATTAAGATATTGGCAGGGACATGCTCTCTCTGAAGGTTCGAGTGGTTCTGAAGGTTCTTGACTCTTCTGAGCTTCTGGTGGTTGCCTGCAATCCTTGGTGTTCCTTGACTGTAGACCTATCACTCCAATCTCTGCCTCCATTGCCATATGGCATTCTACCTGTGTGTATGTGTTCAGATTTCCCTCATCTTATAAGGACACAAGGCACTGGTATTAAGGCCCACTCTAACCCAGTGTGGCCTCATCTTAACTTGATTACATCTGCAAAGACCCTATTTCCCAGTCAAGTCCCATTCACAGGTACTGGGGCTTAGGACTTGAACATGTCTTCTTGAGGGGGACAGGATTCAGTCTACAGCACTGACCTAGAAAGTCCTCATGATTGGGCCCTGACCACCTGGCTAACCCCATCTTACCTCCTTCTGCCTTGCTTACAATTCCAGCCACCCTGGCTTCCTTGTACTTTGAAGAAGCCAAGCTTTAGGAGGTTTACACTGACCACTCTGTCTGCTTGGAAAGTTTTTTCCCCAGGCTCCCTCTTGTTATTCAGATCTTGAAGTAGGTGTCACTTCCTTATCGGCCTACCCCAGTCACCGGTTCCCTTTGATCACATCACCATATTCTACCTCTCAGAGTAGTACTTATCACAATGTGACATTTTTGTTGTGTGTTTCTTGTTTCCTCCTACTATGATATTAGCTCATCAAGAACAATGACCTTATCTCTCCCATTCACAGCTGTATCTTCAGCGCCTAGAACAGTTTCCTGTGCACAGTAGGTGCTCAATGAATATTTGTTGAGTGAATGACTACCTCATGGAATGAATTTTTTTTCCCTTTTCAGACTTAGCTTAAATGATGCAACTTGGAAAGAGCAGCTCCTGCCTAAGCAATACTTAGGGACCATTGCAAAATGTATTGGGAATATGTTTTTTAAAGGGGATCATGAGCAAGTTGTAAGGTAAGAAGGTGGGTCTTCAAAGATTGGGGAGATATGGTCCCAAGTGGGTAGGTGTAGAAAATGTAGATGGGTCCTGGGAGGAAGATGGACAATTCCCTTTCCTGCTGTGGCTACAGGAGCAGGAAACTTGGAACTCATTTGTATTTCTGGAATTTCTAATAATAAAAGTATAATACCAGCAGCAATGATGATAATAAATGTTTACCGAGTTCTCACTTTGCACTAGCCCTGTACTAAATGTTTATACTTCATTCTTACCATCCTTGTGAGAAGGTATCATCCTTACAGATGAGAAAAGGCAGACTCTGAAGGCTGAGTAACAAGACTTAGCACAGCGTTAATGAGTGACTGAGCTGGGTTTTGAACCCAGATCCAAAAGCTAGTGCCCCACTGCATGTGCCCACTGCTCTGCTGAACTTAATTATTTCTGGCTGTGCCGGGTCTTCGTTGCTGTGTGTGGGCTCTCTCTAGTTTGGCGGGTGGGGGGTGGGTACTCTCTAGCTGCAGTGCATGGGCTTCTCATTGTGGTGGCTTCTCTTGCTGGAAGAGCACAAGCTCCGGAGTGCGCGGCCTTCAGTAGTTAAGTCAGTTAGTTGCCCCATGGCATGTGGGACCTTCCCAGGCCAGGGAGCCAACCCGTGTACCCAGCATTGGCAGGCGAATTCTTAACCACTGGACCACCAAGGAAGTTCCTGAACTCATTTTTAAGTTCTGCTCTGTTGTTTCATCCTCTGCTGATATGCAATGTTAGTCACTCAGTCATGTCCACCTGTTTGCGACCCCATGGACTGTAGCTCTTCAGACTCCTCTGTCCACGTAATTCTCCAGGTAAGAATACAGAGTGGGTTGCCATCTCCTTCTCCAGGGGATCTTCCCGACCCAGGGATTGAAGCTGGGTTTCCTGCATTGTGGGCAGATTCTTTACTATCTGAGTCATCAAGGAAGCCTCTACACATATGTATACTCCCCAGATCACACTGCATATCCTTCATTTACCCATCTCTTGTTGTCAATCTAACAAATACTGTTTAGTTAGTACATCTGTTTCTGCCACACTTGCATATTTCTAGAAAAATACTTGAATTTTACATTCTGACCCCTTCTCCTTTAGCATGCCCTGGCCACACATCTCAGTTTGTAAGCGAATCCCTTCCCAGCTGTTGTCAGTGATTTTCTATAGCAAGTGTCTTAGAGAAGGTCTTCCGCTGAAGACAGCAGGAACAAGAAACACTCCAGGCCCTTACTTTGGATCTGTGAATGGAAAAGAAAGATGAGCCACTCCCAAATTCCCCAGCCCCTTTGGTGGAGGCTCCAGCTGGCAGGGGCCACCTCTACCCTTCTGCTTCATCCCTTCACTATACTTCAACACAGCAAAGCACAGCCACTGGCAACCAAGCCCTGGATGAGGAATCGCCACACCCATTTGATTATGGTTTTGAATTTCAGGTAAAGGTGCCAAAGCTGACAGCATCTGTATGGGGCTGTTGGCTTTGAAGGCCAAGGGTTAGCTCTTGTATGTCAGAGCAAGGCGTCCTGGGCAGCAAATCTATGCTGCCAAGAAAGAGGCCTCTTCTTCTTCCTTCCTATTTGTGTTTTTCTTTTTTTTCTATTTGTGCCAGATTCTGTTTTTAAGATTTTTAAAATAAACTATATTTTAGAATAATTTAAGTTTAGAGAAGAGTAGCAAAGATACAGAGGATTCTCATATACCAGACACCTAGTTCCCCGTATTGTTAACATCTTACATTATAGTGTTACATTTGTCACAGCTAGTGAATTAATAATAATACATTATTGTTAAATAATATCACTATTTTAATGAGATTCATTACTTCTTCCCTGTTCTGTTACAGAATTCATCCAGGATACCTCATCACACATTCAGTCATCATGTCTCCTCTGGGCTGTGAAAGTTTCTTAGACTTTTGTTGTTTCTGATGACATTGGCAGTTTTGAGGAGTATTGGTCATGTATTCTGTAAGGGCTTCCCTGCTGGCTCAGATGGTAAGGAATCTGCCTGCAGTGAGGGAGACCTGGGTTTGATCCCTGGGTCGGGAAGATCCCCTGGAGAAGAGAATGGCAACCCATCTCCAGTGTTCTGGAGAATCCCATGAACAGAGGAGCCTGACAGGCTACAGTCCATGGGGTCCCAAAGAGTAGGACACAACTGAGTGACTAACACTTTCACTTTCATTCTATGAAATATTCTGCAATTTGGACTTGTTTGAAGTTTATCCCATGATTAGATTGGGATTATGGGTTTTTGGAAAAGAGGTCTCACAAGTAAGGTGCCATTACCATCATGTCTTATCAAGGGTGCATACTACTGACATGGTTTATCACTGTGGATGGTGATCTGGCTCCCCTAACTGAGGTGGTGTTTGACCGGCTTATCTCCTGTAAAGATACTTTTTCCCCATTTCCATACTGTCCTCTTTGGAAGGAAGTCACTATGCGTGGCCCACACTCAGGAGTGAGGAGCTATGCTCCACAATAAAATACTTAGAATTGTTATCCCTGGGAGATTTGTCTATTCTCCCCATATATTTACTTAGTCAGTCATTCATTTATGTAAGTATGGAGTCATGGATATTCACTATAGACTTTATTTTTTTTTAAACTACTTTCTTTATCTGTTGCTCGTGTTGCTCCTGGTTTGACCACTGAAACTCTTTCAGATGACTCCTTTGTCCCTGGGACCTACCCCTTTCATTGTTTGTGTATGTAGGTAGTTTTTTAATTTAGTACTTGCCTTTTTGGCACAGTAAGATGATCCAGGCTCATCTTGTATGTTTCCAGTCCTAGCCCTAGAATCAGCCATTTCTCCAAGGATACCTGGTTCCTTTGATTGAAGAATGGTATTAGAAATGAAGATAGCAGCATTTTGTTTTATATTATCCATTAAAAACCAAAACAAGCCATTAAAAAAGAAAGCAGCAATGAAAAGCAGTCTGGAGCAGGGTTGAAACACAGGTCAGCAGTGAAGAGGTGAAGTAACTGACTTACTCATATTTTTAGGGTGGAGTACTGAAATTAGAAACTTGTCTGTTGAACCATGGTACAAAGAGTGATTTGTTGGTATTGATCCATCACCTAGTCATCTCTCCCTTAATCCATAACAGCAAATTTCAGCTCCTCATTTGTGATTTCAAGTGAACAACGTTCAAGGTGGCTGCTTGTCACCACTAAAGAATGCACTCATCTGCACTCTTAGGCTCCACCGCAGGAAAAAACTCCCGAGAAGCATTTGGAAGACCAGCTCCTGCTCTCTTTGCCAGCAGGATCCAGTGCGCTCTGTGAGCAGAAAGCTCAGCAGAGTAGACAGAGCTTCAGGGCTGCTCACTGGCTGGCTGGCTGGAAAACCCTGTCTCAGGAACCTCAGGAGCACAGGGGCTCAGGCGGGGAACGGACCCCACCCTGCATCCTGCCCTCAGGAGGCTTACGGGCTTCAACTCTTCACACCTCTGTGTGTCCCACACCCACTGCCTGACACAGTCATTTCCTGGGTGGCTCCACTGTAAGGACGGGGTGCAGAGCTCAGCTCTGGTTGTGATCCAAACTTGAGTCTTGCTCATGAACTCGAATCTGAAGTTCAGCTTCCAAAGCAGCACAGTAGGAAGCATGATGGAGTAGCAGTGGTTAACTGAGCCCAGGAATGAGCTTGGGAAGGTGTAGGGAGCATCTCCAGATTTTTCACTGATTCCATGGGTTCTCTCTTGCAGCTTAAGTCTCGAGTTCTCATGACTCCTTTAGCCCTGTCTCCTCCACGGAGCACACCAGAGCCCGACCTCAGCTCCATCCCTCAGGATGCAGCCACGGTACCCAGCTTGGCAGCCTCACAGGCTCTCACAGGTAGGTCAGGTGAATGAACTCCAAGGCTGTGATGACTTGTCCACAAGCTAAAGTTCTTTTGTGAGCTAGTGAGCTACCACCGAGATGGCTCAAATGAAGGATTTAATGTGTGTTAGCTGGACAACACATAGGATGACCAAATTCTCTGAGAACATCTATTTAAATGTCTCACAGCCTGAATTATTTGCAGTTGTTTTTCAATGCATCTTGAATTCGCTGGTTGCTGTGAGTGGATGGGGACTAGAAAGAGTGGTTGTTGGCCCATCTTCTTCTCTTCAGAGACAGGTTAACTTTGTACCAATAGTGAGCCTGCTCACCTCAAAGAGTTTCTGTCCCTGTGTTTGTGCTTCCAGATCTCCTAAGGATCCTGATGTCCCCCAGTCCCACCTAGTACCAGCCAGTCCAGTCAGGGTAGACCTCTGCCCAGTCTCTCTGATGGGGTGTCCACCAGTGGACTGACAGTTCCATCCCAAGAGTAACAGCAATAGGATGGTCTCTTTCTCTCTTACACACACACACACACACAGATCCTCCTCATCACAAACCACCCCCAGCCCCATCCCATTTCAATTCCTTGGTGCCCTCCCCATACTGTTGGGTAAAAACCAGACTTTGCAGTATGGCCTACAAGGCCCTGCTCTAGTCTTTAGGGCCCACCATAGGATCATTGCATATTCTCTCTTCTCTTTCTGGAATGATCTTTCCTCTGGTCACCCTCTCTTGTATCTCAGCTCAGGTAGTGGTGGTGGTTTAGTCGCTCAGTCATGTCCAACTCTTGTGACCCCATGGACTGCAGCCCATCAGGCTCCTCTGTCCATGGAATTTTCCAAGCAAGGATATTGGAGTGGGTAGCCATTTAGTACTCTGGGGGATCTTCCCAACTCAAGGATGGAACCCAGGTCTCCCACATTGCAGGCCGATTCTTTACCATCTGAGCCACCAGAGAAGCCCCATCTCAGCTCAGGTACTTCCCTCAAAAAAGCCTTCACTGACTTTCCTGCCAGGGTTCCCAGGAAGAGCTCTTCCAGCCCCTCCCTAGTGTTTTTGCAGCCAAGGTCCCACTTCACTTTCTGTAGTTCTCTGAGTAGATCTTTCTCCCCTGCAGGGCCCTAAGCTCTCTGAAGCCGGGGATCATGTCGATTTGGTTCACCATTTTCTCTGTGGGGCCTAGCACACTACTGCCTGGCATGAAGGTCCCTTGTCAGTTCGGGGTTTTACCGAATCATCTGGGCTTAGTAGGGGAGAAGGCAACCTGGTAGAGTGAAAAGAGCACACAGGTCATGACATCAGAAAGACATGAGTTCAAATCCCTGTCGCACCACTAATTATACTTTCTGAGCAGCCACTTCACCACTTTTTACCTCAGTTTCTTCATTACCAACAAAATAATAATATGTAGTTCTCAGATTTATTTTGAAAATCAAACAAGGTAAAGTATATACAATGCCTGGACTATATAGTAGCTGCTCAGTAAAAACTAATTTTCTTCAACTTTATTACTGTTTAATCCTTCCAAAATTCTTATGGTTTCCTCTTAAAGTCTTTCTTCAACACTCCTCTGCACTAGTGGCCCCCAAGGTAAGATGCTCATATCTGGGCTGGGGACATAGGGAGACGTAAGAGGAGTCATTAACCTGTAGAAGAAAATATGATAGCTACTATTAGTATTTCTTTTTATATCACCCTTTAAATTTTTCTATTTTTTGGTTGCATTTTAAATGTATGCAATACATTAATATGGTTGAGAAGGTCTATAACCTATAAATAAATAAACACATTTGGGGACACATGCTTAAAAGATTTTTTTACCAGTATGATGTATTTAAAACTGCAGGGAGGATTCCCCTGGTTATCCACGGGTTAAGAATCCACCTGCCAATGCAAGGGACACATGTTCAATCCCTGGTCCAGGAAGATCCCACATGACTCGAGGCAACTAAGCCTGTGTGCCACAACTACTGAACCCATGCTGTAGAGCCCATGCTCCGCAACAAGAGAAGCCCACAATGGGAAGCCAGTGTACTGAAACTGGAGGGTAGCCTGCATGCAGCAACAGAGACCCAGCACAACCAAAAATAAATAAAATTCTAAAAGAAAAAAAAACAAAACTAAAACTACAGGGGCTTCTGGTTGGGCTCACCTAATACTGAGTGTTCATTATCCCTGAGATTGTTGATAGAATTCTCTTTAGAACTCATCGAATATATAGTTTTTGGAGTAATTAGCATCATGTCGATTTTTTTTTTAACTGAAGGTTAACAACAACAATGATGGCAAATGCCAAACATTATGTATAGCTTGAGAGCTTCTTGAGAGGAGGAGGGAAGGTTTTTTTTTTTTTTTAAATGGAAGATAATTGCTTTACAATGCTGTGTTGGTTTCTGCCACACAACATGAATCAGCCATACACCTGTCTCCTCCCTCTTGAACCTCTCTCCCACTTTGCACTCCATCCCAACCCTTTAGGTCATCACTGAGCATAAGGCTGAGCTCCCTGTGTTATATAGCAACTTCCCACCAGCTATCTATTTCACATATGGTAATGCATATGTTTCAGTGCTACTCTCTCAGTTTGCCCAGAGGGAAGATTTTATATGTGTATATTCCCAGCATAGAAATACATTTGTACACACGGTCCATAACTGTCTATGCTTCAGATTTGAATACATCGGAGGGGACACACCTGTCTGTCTCTTCCCAACCAGGAGGCTGTCTTGAGAGCAAGCCCTGGTAGTTGGGCTTTTTTTGTCTCTTTTACTTGTCAAGTTGGGAAGAATTGGTGCCACTTTGGCCTTTTCAGCTTTCCCAAGGCCAGAGCCAAGGGGACATGGCTGAGGCATCCTGCCCCCGCCCCCCATCCCCAGCCCCGAATACAGGAGCCACTGCAGGCCTGATGTGCTTCGATACTGAGGGCTTTGTGGGTCTCTTTCCACAGTCTGCCTCTACATCAACAAGCAAGCCAATGCAGGGCCGTACCTGGAGAGGAGGAAGGTGCAGCAGCTCCCTGAGCACTTCGGGCCTGAGCGGCCGTCAGCAGTCCTGCAGCAGGCTGTGCAAGCATGCATCGACTGTGCCCACCAGCAGAAGCTGGTCTTCTCCCTGGTCAAGCAGGGCTACGGTGGCGAGATGGTGTCAGGTAAGGCCCTGGAGTGGACGGTATGAGGAGGGCAATGCAGGAGACCCTGGTTCGATTCCTGGGTTGGGAAGGTCCCCTGGAAAAGGGATAGGCTACCCGCTCCAATATTCTTGGGCTTCCCTGGTATCTCAGACAGTAAAGAATCCACCTGCAATGCAGGAGACCTGGGTTTAATCCCTGGGTTGGGAAGGTCCCCTGAAGGAGGACGTGACAACCCACTTTAGTATTCTTGCCTGGAGAATCTCCATGGACAGAGGAGCCTAGTAAGCTACAGTCCATGGGATCGCAAAGAGTCAGACACGACTGAGCGACTAAGCATGGCATCCATGGGTGTCTCCAAAGAGGAAAGCAGCTGAGTCAGGCTTGGGGGACTGTGGCCAGGGTCTGTCTCCATCTGCTGGGCTCCAGGGGCCTTAAATGAGCCTGTGTGCCAAAGGGGCCTGAGGAGAAGAGGCTCCCGGACCTGGGTAAGAAGACTAGACATCTGAATCCTCTCCCTTGACTTGTCCCTTCCTCTCATCTCCACTTCCAGCTCATCAATAAATCCTATTGTTCTAACTTCCAAATACATTCAGAATCAAGCCACTTTTCATGACCCACAGTAATCACTCTGGTTCTTTCCAAATCTAAGCCAGATCATGCCCCTCCTCTGCTCCAAATCCTCAACAGCTCTCATGTCACTCCCAGAAAAAGCTCACATCCTTACAAGGGCTCCCAGGCCCCATGTGACCTGGCTCTGGTCACTTCTCTTGTTTTTTTTTTTTTTTGGTCACTTCTCTTAAGTCCTCCATTTGACTCTGGTCACAATGGCTTCCTTCGTATGTCCTCCAACCACGCTCCTCCTGCCTCAGGACGTTTGCACCTGCTGTTCTCTCTTTCTGGAATGTTCTTTCTCCAAGTGTCCATGTGACTTGCTCCTAGACTTCCTTCAGATTTATAGTCAAATGCCACCTTCTCAAAAATCCCTTTCCTGACTACCCTGTCTGACATATCAGCCTTTGTCACTATTTATTCTCCCTTCCTCCATTTCATTCCTTTTTCATAGCACTTGTCACTGTGCAGGGAAGTGGGGAAAGTTCATGGTCTCAACCTATCTCACAGGATATGTTTTTGTTTGTATTTAACAAGAGCTCAATCCCACGTCGCAGCACACTCCTCCAGTTTGCACCCTGACTGAACAGCATCCAGAGGGAGGGGGAGGTGTCACCACAAGGTGGAGGAGGACTTTAGAGCTCCGCCCCCTCAGCTGCTCCCCTGACCGAGACTGCCTGTCTTCTCCACGTGTACAGTGGTTGTCACCACTTGCCCTTAAGGCCTTGGAGCTCCACACCTTTGCAAGATGCTTTGAATCCGAGAGGACAGCCTGGTGTCTTCTCTGGCCCAGCATCATGGACACAGCCTCCATATACCCAGGCAAAAGGGAGCCAACTTTCCATTCACAGGGCAGTACAGGTGACCCTGCTGGCTGGCTAAGAGAGGATTTGAGAGAGGGGCCTCTAATGTGGCTGTGTCCTGCAAAACCAAAACATAAGTGTTTTCCTGGACTCCAGGTCAATAACCAGGGTTTGCAGGTGGGGAGATATTGCAGCACAGCTTCACCAGCTCATCCTGACTCAGCCCTCCTTCTGGAGCTCCCTCTGAGAAAGAAGCTGGATCTGTCTAGCTGGTAACTGATTAAAACAGAACTTGGCGAGGTCTGGGTGCATGTGTCTGACCCAGGGTGACTTCTAAGAGACTCCAGTAGATGCGGGCAGAAGAGAGGAGGAAGAAGAACTGCACCGAGAGGGGCCCAAGAGGAGAGTCCCACTGTCAGACCTCTGAGGGCTCCTTGGTTGTTCTTTCCTGATCTGAGAGCCAGGTTCTCGAACCTGGACTACTCTCTGAGGTTGAAAGCCTTGTCCTTTTCCTGGCTAAACAGCAGAGCTCAAGACACAGACCAGTGCTCAGAGAAAGCTCTTCCTGCACTCTGTGCCCCTCCCTCTTGAGTGAATCCCACCCAGGTTCTTTGTGGCCCTGCCCTCGGCTGGGAGAGCAGACCCCTAACTCTCTGGTCTGCTGCTCAGCCTTTCTGTGGCCTCAGGGGCCTTGGCACTGGTGAGGAGGTTCTGCAGAGCCTGACACCAACATCCGAGCAGGCAAAGCCCTGCCAAGTTTCCCTTGGCTGAGGGATTCCCAGGAAGGCCAGAGTGGAGTGCCTGGTCTTGGAGAATGCAGTGGCACTGAGGAGCCTCCTCCTTGAGGTTGTGAAGCGGCACAGTGGTCTTCCACTTTTCTGGTGGTGATGTGGGAGCCCAGCAAGATGATGATTGCTCCAAGGTGGTTTAGGGAGGGGCCTGAGGAGAAAGACCCAGTCTCCCCCACTCTCCACCTAGAACCTGAGCCTTCAGACACTGCTTTTTAAACATCCTCGTGGGCACAACGTGTAGAAAATGGTGACACTAGTGTGGGCATCGTGGACCTGAAGAACTCAAACCTCCATGCTTGGGCCTCGGGCCACCCCAGAGGCTGAGGGCCCATGTCCCAGTACCATGGCCCATTCCCGGCACACCTGTTGGGATGCTCTGCCTTAACCATGTTCTCCCAGAGGGGTAGCTATTGAGATCTCACATATTACATGTCTGCTTCCAGGAGGTGGGATTTTCCCACTGTGTGAGCTTCCAGGAATCTCTGGGAATGTGGAAACCCTGATCTAAGGCACAGGCCTGATGCCCCAGATCCACCTGCTGTGTGGTCAGTCTCCATCTCAACTAGTCTTTTAAGGTATGGGAGGTGAGCAGCAGTGCCTGCCCCTCCCCACTTCCCCCCCTCCCCCCACCCAAGAGGGAATCTCCAGCATGTCCCAGAGGTCAAGATCCTCCTTACTGAGCCCCTTGGCAGCTCTTTGCTGACCCTCCCAATCAGAGTCATTATTATGGAGTATTAAAGTGACAGGCAAACGCCCCTTAGAGGCCACAGGAGCTGGAAAAACACTTCAGGCCTTCTCAGTTTCCTCGTCTACATTATGGGATCATAACCTTCTTTCCACTGTCTTCACAGGACAGTCAGACAGCATAAATGAGGTGATAGACGTGAAAGCTCTTGTTAAATTATTAAAAGTTACACAAAAGAAATGATTCTTTTTATTTCTAATTTGAATGGGTAGGTGTGTGTGAGAGTTTATTTTTCAGTTCTGAAATCAAAGTTAGCTCTGGTCGCCTTGTCCCAGTCCTTGCAGTGCGCTAGCCTTTGGGAGCTAGAGTATAAAAGTCCAGGCTGCGTTCCACATGTGCGCACTGAGGGCAGAGCCTGGAGGAGGAGGGGAGCAGAATGTCCTGCTGGGGATCTTCTTATGTGTTCCCCACACTGGAGCTGGTGTGTGAGCTTCACATGGCAACAGAGTTCCGTGAGGAGGATTACACAAAGAAACAAGTTCTCAGCTGGAGGAACTGGATGTTTCTTCAAAATTCTGGTAGCCCTAGAGAAATTGAGTGTGATCTAGCATCACTACGGAGAGAACACCGAGAACACCTTTGGAGTTCTTTTATAAAGACTCCTCCCCAGAAGGCTGAAAGAACCCTGAACACTGGGTTAGAATTGGACACCTCAGTATGAACTCAGTTTTATTTGAATATACATATATATCTAGATCTGGGCTTCCCCAGTGGCATGACGAATCTGCTTGCAGTGCAGGAGATGTGCAGGAGATGTGGGTTCAATCCCTGGGTCTGGAAGATACCCTGGATGAAGGCATGGCAACGCACTACAGTATTCTTGCTGGGAAAATCTGGTGGACAGAGGAGCCTGGCAGGCTACAGTCCATAGGGTTGCAAAGAGTCAGACACTACTGAAGGGACTGAACACACACACCCGTGCACACACACGCACACACACACAGTCACATCTAGATACAGACATTTATCAAGACCCACCTTTGATCCAAATCTGTTTATCTAGAGTTGCTTAAAAAATGACGGTGTGTCAGAGGGATGCAGGAGTAAATCTGCAAGCTCCCAAAAGATAAAAACTGGAATAATTTAGCAATAAAATAAATAACATAGTGTTGGACAGCCCACAGTACAAAATAAATATATTGAGTCTACACTGTTATTAATGAATAAACAAATAAATAAGTGGAGGAGAAGGGACAAGTCTTCCTTATGGAAGAATTTCAGATTATATAGAGACTGTTCCCTCTTCAGGAGGTAGAGCCTAATCCCTCCATTGCCCTTGAATGTGGATAGGACCGTGTGACTTATTTCCCAGGAACAGAATATGAAGAATACAGTGAAGAAACATAGCAAACACTTTCTTGGCCAGGAGATGAAGGTTAACATCCCAGAGATGTCATGTGTCTATCTGATGCAAGGGGAAAGGCGCTTTGCCTCTGCAGTCTTCCTCCTCAAAAACTCATGTGAAAGTGGGTGTTAGTTGCTCACGTGTGTCGAACTCTTTATGACCCCCTGGAGTGTAGTCCACCAGCTTCCTCTGTCCATGGAATTCTCCAGGCAAGAATACTGGAGTGGGTTGCTATTCTCTTCTCTAGGGGATCTTCCTAATCCAGGGATCAAACCACAGACTCCTGCATTGCAGATGGATTCTTTACTGTCTGAGCCATCAGGGAAGCTCCCCAAAAACCATAACCCCAGTCGAATCATGAGAAAAATGTCAAACAAACCAAATTGAGAAACATTTTACAAAATACATGATCAGTACTCCTCAAGACTGTCAAGATCATGAAAAACAAGAAAAGACTGAGAAACAGTCACAAACCCGAGGATACCAAGTTTACGCAACAGGTACAGCCAATATGATCTCCTGAATGAGATCCTGGAACTGAAATAGGGTGTTAGTGAAAAAACAGGTGAAATCCAAATAAAACTTAGTTAAAAGCACAGCAGAACTGACCACACCAAGACCTGTTCCCCAGGGCTGATGGGCTTGTGGCTTTCTCCAGAGTCCTGCTCTGAGTAGCTGTGTCTGTGCTCTTCCAGTCTCCGCCTCCTTTGATGGGAAGCAGCACTTGCGGAGCCTGCCTGTGGTGAATAGCGTCGGGTACGTCCTCCGCTTCCTCACCAAGCTGTGCCGAAGTCTCCTATGTGACGACCTCTTTAGCCACCAGCCCTTCCCCAGGGGCACCAGCGCCTCCGACAACGCCCCCGAGAGCCAGGAAGGCAGGATGGAGTCAGGTAGGCTTTTGTGGTCTGTCCTCGGGGCCTGCAGGTGGTTCCAGGTGTCCCTGCCCTCCCAGGGCAGAGGAGGCTGCCACTGAGGGGGCTCCTGGGAGCTCTAGGAGCTAGAGGTTCCCTCCTTCTGCTAGAGGTTCATGAGCTGCCCCTCTGGGCATCTGAGGCACGGTGAGAACCGGCCAGGACCAAGGACACCCCGACGGTCCCCACCCAGGCTGCAGTGGAAGAGATGGCTCCAGCTACTGAGAGCTGACATTGTAACTTTTAGGCCTATGTTATTAGAATGTAGACACTGAGACGGCATCACTTGTAATGAGTGATCTTTTTTCCTCTCTTCTAATAAAGACTCTTGAGCATTTATTCATCATTGTCGAATAATTGAAAGACTACTAACCTAAGTAACAAAGAAATCCTGAAGAAACAAGGGCTAACGAAGTGATTACGTTGGTCCTGTCTGGGGGCCTCAGGTTCCTACCCAGGTCAATAAAACAGTAATACAGTGTATTACAGTAAAACTGTAATACAGTGTCTATCATGGCAGGAATTTGACCTGGCTGTAAATCATATATGTCCTCCAGTGAGACTTAGTGTTTCTCCCTCATCACAGGACAGAAGGTATCCCAGGAGCTAAATGCCTTTTGTACCACCAGCCCCAGAATAGCTCAGTGTAGGGAAGTGGTCGGTGGGAAGGGCAAGACCACCTGGACAAACTTGCCACACCATTGTCTGCCCAATAGGCTAGGTGCCAGCGGGAGCTGCTCATCCCCCACGTAGTGGCCCTGAGTTATGGATTTGAAGGCAATGGCACCCCTCTCCGGTACTCTTGCCTGGAAAATCCCATGGACAGAGGAGCCTGGTAGGCTGCAGTCCATGGGGTCGCTGAGGGTCGGACACGACTGAGCGACTTCCCTTTCACTTTTCCTTTCATACCTTGGAGAAGGAAATGGCAACCCACTCTAGTGTTCTTGCCTGGAGAATCCCAGGGATGGGGGAGCCTGGTGGGCTACCGTCTATGGGGTCGCACAGAATCGGACATGACTGAAGCTACTTAGCAGCAGCAGAACATAAGTCCAGATTCTAGGTTTCAGGTTTCAAGGATGAGGAGACATGTCGCCTTTTGTCTTTCTCTGGAAGCAGTGTTGTTGATACATAAAGAACACATAGATGGTGAAACTGAAATCTAGCCATTATGTCATTCTGCAAACATTTGCTGACCCCTTTCCTATTCCAAGTACCTTGTGAGACCCTGTCTTGGAATAAGGCAAATATGTGAGCTTAGGAAGTTTTTGAGGTATTGAGTGACCAGTGTGAATAATGAAAAAACCAATACATTTGCAGTTATGTGCTCACAGACAGGTTTAGAGAGTTCAGCAGAAGGATACTTATAATCAGAGTGGCTATATTTTAAGCCTAGGAGGACATCAGGGAAGATTCTTAGCATAGATTTTTCTCATATAATGTCAAGAATCTTGTCTACAATTTTACTTTAAACTCTCTGAGACCTGGGAAACAGGAAGAAATCTGGCCTTTACAAAGAAAGGTATCTAATTAAATATAGCCTGTGTGAGCAGATGCTCTATACTTCTGTGTTTTCTTGATGCCTCTATATGTCTGAACTTGAGAAAGTCTTCTCATGTCTCTGGGCCTCAGTTTCCTGTGTGAAATAAGGGGTTGAGTTGCTCATGTATAACCTTCTGGTTCTGACAGTCTATGAATCTGGCCTCTCCTATAAACCTTGGTTGACTCAGAAACATATTGTAAAGCTAATGTATCTTCCAGTGAATCTTGCAATGAGAACAGCAGATGACTGATTTCATTTGACAAACTCTTAAGTCATCGTTACATTGAATAAGCAATGACCTAGGGGACATAATCATAAAGTCATAGAACTCATGTCTCCCATTCTCCTTGAAATAAATGTCGCCTGTGAGACCACTTATTCCCTGTCCATGGATGAAATTTAGGGCAGATCTCCTGCCTTTCCTGGCTCCTTTCAGAAAACAAAACATTCTTTAGTGAATAGTTAACATCCAGTCAGTGTGATCATCAAACTTTAATTTTCACTCAAAGATGTAACTACTTCCCATTCCCAGCACAGCCCTGCTTTGGGCCAGTTGCCTGCAGCAGCAAAGGAAGATATGGTTGGCTTCTCTTCACCTCCTGCCTAGTCCTGTGTTTTTGCCCCTTCTGTGTGGAACTAACGGTGATTCCAAATCCTTCCTGATCAGAGTGAGGGAAGGAGGAGAGAAAAGAGGTAGGAGAGTTTTTGCTTGACTAATCCCACTGTGAGCTGGCATGAGGCTCCCTGGTTCTGGCGGGTGTTTCAAGCTGATTCTTCATCCTGTGGGCTCTTGTTGTTATTGTTCAGTTGCTAAGTTGTGTCCAACTCTTTGCGACCCTATGAACTGCAGCACTCCAGGCTTCCCTGTCCTTCACTGTCTCCCTGAGTTTGCTCAAACTCACATCCATTGAGTCAGTGATGCCATCCAACCATCTCATCCTGCATTGTTCCCTTCTGCTCTTCCCCTCTATCTGTCCCAGCATCAGAGTCTTTTCCAGCGAGTCAGCTGTTCACATCAGGTGCCCCAAGTGTTGGAGTTTCAGCTTCAGCATAAGTCCTTCCAATGAATATTCAGGGTTGATTTCCTTTAGGACTGACTGGTTTGATCTCCTTACTGTCCAAGGGACTTTGGAGAGTCTTCTCCGGCACCACAGTTTGAAAGCATCAATTCTTTGGTGCTCAGCCTTCTTTACGGTTCAACTCTCACATCCATACATGACTCCTGGAAAAACCACAGCTTTAACTATGGACCTTTGTCGACAAAGTGATGTCTCTGCTTTTTAATATACTGTCTAGATTTGTCATAGCTCTTCTTCCAAGGAGGAAGCATCTTCTAATTTTGTGGCTGCTGTCACTATCCGCATTAATTTTGGAGCCCAAGAAAATGAAATCTGACACTGTTTCCATGAGTCCTTTGGAGAGTCCCCATGTCTCATCTGCACGTTCATTGTCAAAGACGAAGGCAACTCTTCTCTGGCTGATCATTTACAGTTCTTCCCACAGCCTCAAGGCATCTGCAGGTAAATCTCTGGCTTCTCTTTCCTGAGGCCCCTTGTGCCTCCAGATAGTCCCATAGAAAGGATCTAAGCTGATCTCACTTCAGATCTGGTCTCTTAGAAACACTCACACATCCTTTGCGCAAACAGACTCAGGGCCTGCGGGCTGATTTCTGTACCACCTCTCCTTTGTTCTTCCATCAGACTTTTTTCTCATGGAAATGAAACAATAATACTTTCTGTCTCTTGAGCTCCAGGGTCGGAGATCAAGCTACTCACAGGGCCACACTGAAGCCCATGGGAACGTGGGACAGTTTTTTCTCCACAATTCATCTTCTATTCAACCTGCTTTTCAGCCTCTGCAGTTGGGTGCGCCGCTGCACGTGGGTGGTCATCTACAGCTGTAAAGCTGGCTTCCCACCACCCCATCTCTTTTTGCAAGATTTCCACACTTGACTCTTGTATGGGGAGCCTACTGTCGTGCAGCTTCAGCCAAAACTAAAACTAAAATAATTTCATGTTAACATCCTGTCCCAGGAACCCCCCTCCAGCTTTCCTTAAGTGATCATTGAAGAAACCCTTGCCTTGGTTTCCACCATATTCTCTCCCCTTCCAAACTCAACATGCTGAGTGAAGTTCCTGTCTTTTTCCTGGAAGTAGCCACGTTGTTTCTTCCCTTGACTGGGGCAGGTATTTCTACCTAAAGCTGATTTCCTTCCTAGGTGTTGTGGCTTTAGAAGCAATTACTTCAGTTGTCGTCAAGAACCTTTCCCCAGCCAAGGGATGCTTTGAAAAAATGAATTGCTCCAAATCAACCAACTTTGTGGAAATTGCTCCTTATGCCCTAGGTGTTACAGGACCAAGTGCTGTGTGTTTCATGTGTCTAGGGGCCTCGGGGAGGGTGGAAGAAGCAGCAATGGCATGGTAGGCTCTGAGCAGCCCCCTGGCACATGTCTCTCCTACCTGTCTCCATGGGGCCTCGGATGATACCATTAAAGAGTTTGCCTTTAGAATAAGACATTGCCTCTGTAGGACTGCCTTGTCAAAGTTCCTTTGTGTGCATGCTAAGTCGCTTCAGTCATGTCTGACCCTTTGCGACCCTATGAACTGTAGCCCAACAGGCTCCTCCGTCCATGGGATTCTTAAGGCAAGAATACTGAAATGGGTTTCTGTGCCCTTCTCCAGGGGACCCTCCTGGCCCAGGGATCAAACCTCTGTCTCTTATGTTTCCTGCATTGGCAGGTGAGTTCTTTACCACTAGTGCCACCTGGGAAGCCCCAAAGTTCCCTTAAAGGATAACATATCATGTTATTATTACCTTGGATGAGGAACTAGTTTATTACCCACTTTCCCACCATTGTGGCAAGAAAGGCAGGTGCATTTATGAGGGAAGGGCTGGAGGTCTTTGTTGACTTAAGGCTTCATATCCATGTTATTCCTAAACAAGATCATACAGTCTTGAACTCATTTGAACCAGATCCTGCTCTGCCCCAAGGTTGTTCATTCAAAGCTGGAGTGTGCCACACAGTTAGAGGGTTTGTCAGCATTCATTAGGGCGTTTCCAGAAGACAGTAAATCAGACAGTTAAGAAAATACAAAGCCAGGACACACAAGGAACTGTCACAGAAACTAAGATGTTTGTGGTTTTTTTTTTTTTTAAAGGATGATTTGGGAAAGAAATGATTTTCTGTTCTAGGATGTGACACCAGGTCACATGGATTTGTCCTCTATGGTCCTGAAGATATACTTAATTAACCTTCAAGTCTTGTCACTCAAGTTCTGGTCAGGAGCATCACCATCAGCCGAGAAAGGAAAAGCTCAACAGCCCTCCCTCACTCCTTCGCAACAGATCCTAGGTGTTTAAAGACACATTAAAGTTTGAGAAGTGTGGGTGTAAGGAGTACTCTCCCAGTAAAGGACTTGGAAGCTGAATAACACAGTGGAACTCTCAGAAGATGGCTCCCTCGGGAGTCAGGTGGCATTGACATTGTAAAGATCTTTGAAAAGTCAAAACTGGTTAGAAGTAGATGGAGCTGCTTGGATGGTGTGATCTCCTCATGACTGGTGACAAAAGCAGATGCCCACTTGTCAGGGCCGTCAGGCTGAACTCAGGCATCCAGAGGATGTAAGAGCAAGATGTCCTCTCTGGTCCCTTCCAAGCTGAGAGTCACAGCTGGGAGTGGCAGAGAAGAGCCACAGATAGTAAGAGGTGAGGGCCCCCAGGAGCCCTGTGGTGGGATCCTCCAGGAGGGAAGATGAGGATACCAAGGTAGAAGGGCTCACAGTGGAGCAGAGAGCGTGCTTCTTCCACATCTCTTCCTCAGACCTTTCAAATATAAACTCTCTCACCAAATGATCTTTCTCTCATGTTCAGGGAAAACAAGCTTCAGACCCATTCAGCTGCCTGAATTCAGTCTGGACCGTGGAGTTCTTGGCTTGAGATTGGGAAGATCAGTCATTTTCCTCTACGTCTATTAACCGCCAAATGTTCATGTTATCGGGTGGAGAGCAGCTCTCTGGGTGCCTTTAGGAAAGTGGAAGCAAAATCA
Organism: Bos taurus; assembly: GCF_002263795.3. Lineage (NCBI taxonomy): Eukaryota > Metazoa > Chordata > Mammalia > Artiodactyla > Bovidae > Bos > Bos taurus. The sequence goes on from NC_037336.1 coordinate 42,331,732, forward strand.
TGGATTTGATAACATTTGGTTCTGGATTTGCATTTGATAACAATTTTACTTTACCTTTGAATGGTGGCTTCCCTGGTGGCTCAGAGGGTAAAGCGTCTGCCTGCAATGCGGGAGACCTGGGTTCAATCCCCGGGTTGGGAAGATCCCCTGGAGAAGGAAATGGCAACTGACTCTAGTAATCTTGCCTGGAAAATGCCATGGATGGAGGAGCCTGGTAGGCTACAGTCAATGGGATAACAAAAAGTTGTACATGACTGAGAAACTTCACTTTGAATGTTGGGGGGAAAAGGTCTCAGTTATAAGTAAGCTTTAGCCAGTGCTTCTCCACTTTGTGCCCTGGAACCACCCGGGCATCTTGATGAAATATGGACTCTGGCTCAGGATGGCTGGAGTGGGCTGAGAGCCTGTGTTTCTGACAGGCTCCCAGGGGATGTCCTTTGCCGTTGCTGCTTAGGAACACAAGGAATGAGAAGGTGTGTGCTGACTGAGTCCTGCTCACAGAGGGAAATTTATGTCAGGTTTTCAGTAAAATACACTTATCTACTCTAGGATGCTGCCGCCCTGTAGGAGCACTGACGCTGAGGATGAGCTGGATGAGATGTCCATGGGTGTGAGGGGCAGAGTGGTCAGGCAAAGTGGCACAGGTGAAAATGCAGGTGAGAAAAAGGAGGTTTGCAGTGCTGGGGAAGAAGGTAAAAGACAGAAAAGAATGATGACTGGCACATTTCTCAGTGTGGCAGCACGGAAAAGCACTGTGACCTCCGACCAGCACTGGCAGGAGGGTCTTTGTTGCCTTCCGAGCTTCCCAGAATCCCTAGAAGACCCTAGGGATCCATTCTCTCAGACCCTTGTCTGCACAGCATTCATGGCTCTTAATTCTGCCTTATACTGCTAGAATCCAGGTCCAGACCTCATCTCCCTAGGTAGACTTGACGGTGGGAACTTGAGGACAGCCTGAAACACAAGTCCGCAGTAAATATTTTACTGACTCCAATTCGGTGTGACACAACAGAACAAACTGTGCTCACCAAGCATTGGGGAGATCTTCTTTGGAAACCACAAATGTGATAGCTGAAGTCTTTTGCGAGATCTAATTTAGTGATTGGTTTCCTGCCTTCTAAAGGTTTGACTTGATGGGAACAAATTGTTTACTTTTTGTTGAGTAGCTTTTTTGATACACAAATGGTGAGAGTGGGAGATGAGAAAGGCCATTGATTCTTGACGCTTGATGTTTTTGTCCTTGGCTGGTGGTCTTGGAGACAGGCACCAGAAAACTCTTGGAGTAACAGACATGCACAGTACCTTCTGCATACCCAGCATCTAGAAATCAAATCTGCTTCTTTGTTGAACTACAAATTTGTCTAATGTAATAGCTGTACAAAAGAATGACTATCCAGAGAATATCTCTTTCCAAAAGGTTGTTTATTTCTAAAAGGCAATAGAGTGTACCAAGTGGCATGAGTTCCATTATATAGAAACATCCATATGGCCAGACAGCAAATGTGTTCTGAGTTCCCTCTACTTGTGATGCCTGCAGAGCTGAGGCCACTTGTTCAAAGCCAACCAGAAAGGCAGCAGCAAAGTGGAAACTGAGCCCAGGTCTCCTCCCTGGCCCTTTGCTTTTCCTCCCAAGCCTATTGATAAGGCCCCATTACCCAGCACTCACTGAGTGGGGTATATGTCTTGTTTCCTGGCTCAGAAGTGTGACCACACAAAATGGATGTTCACAAGTGGCTTGTGGTACCCTTGTGTAACTTCTTCTAGCAAAGATGTAAAAGAACAAAACAAACACCAATGCCCACTTAGCAAAATCCAGGCAGAAACTGAACTCTAGGTAGATCAGTTATCCTTTCTCCTTCTGGGTTAATATCTTGGCCACAAGGAGTGTCTCATCCTTATCCTCGTGCCCTAGTTGCGTCATTGCTGGATGACATGCACAGGACAGGCAGAACCTATCATCCTAGACACCAGGAGAACTTCCTCATCCCTACAAAATCCAACAAAGTGGCCTACTCCACCAATGCTAGGCATGGTTTGCGTGCTCACTCAGTCATGTCCAACTCTTTGTGACCCCATGGACTGTAGCCCACCAGGCTCCTCTGTCCATGGAATTTCCCAGGCAAGAATACTGGAGTGGGTTGCCATTTCCTACTACAGAGGATCCCAACCCAGGGATCAAACCAGTGTCTTTTGCATCTCCTGCATTGGCAGGTAGATTCTTTACCACTGAGCCATCTGGGAAGCCCCAGGCATGGTTTAACCCAGTATTTTAAATAATATATGAAATGATTGGGTTAAAAAAAGAGCAATGAAGGAAGGCATGTGCAGGCCAATGATCAGAATATTGCAGAGCTATGTTCATCCTGGTATAGCCATGGGCTATGTGAACAAAATGAGTGGTTAGATTTTTGAGCCATGTATTGAAATTGGGGTCATTTGGAAGGAGAAAAGAGTATTAGTGCCAAGCTCAGTTTTTAAGAATCTTTGAGAGAGTCTTGATGGACACATGAAAAGGAAAATGTCCAGGACTTCTTTGGCAGGCCTATGCTTAAGACTCTACTTTCAATGCAAGAGGCATAGATTCAATCTCTGGTCAAGGAAGTTCCATATGCCACAGGAAAAAAAAAAAATAGAATGTCCACAAGTTCTGCAGTAAATACAAAGGCCTTCCTATATTTTTAGACAGATATGTCCAGGAGAAGCCAGGAGGGTCCAGGAGGGACCGATTGCCAGTGTAGAATTCCTGATCTTAATTCTGCTTGTATGCCTATATGAGTTCATTTAGGAAAAGCTATTTATTCTATTTTCAATGATATCATTCATGAAAGTGTACTGTCTGTACTTTTTAAAACACTGAACTAAAAGGGAAAAAAGGAACCTCTAAGTAAAACACTGGGTTTTGTAGAATCTTAAATAGATTTTTACCATGTTCAGCAATTTATTGAATTCTTTTGCATTGTAAGGCTTAGGTTCTCTTTCAAATCCTACAGATATTGAGGAAGCACAAAGATTCAATAATTATTGGTTAAATGAATGAATGAATGCTCCAATTAAATTGTTGGAACCTCCCAAGGTATTTTACTCATTTATTTGGCTGCACCAGGTCTTCATTGCAACACACGGGATCTTCGAGCTTTGTTGAGGCATACAGTCTCTTTTAGTTTTGGCATGTGGGATCTTTAGTTGCAGTGGGCAAACTCTTAGTTACGCCATGTAGCATCTACTTCCCTGACCAGGGATGGAACCCCAGCCCCCTGTATTGGTAGCACAGAGTCTTAATCACTGGACCACCAAGGAAGTCACTCAAGGTACTTTCAATATGAGATAAATAACCCAGTATTGAATCACATTGACCAATTTGGTAATATTTTAATGTTAAAATGAAACAAAAAGAAACAAAGATAATGCTCCTCTTTCAAGGTCACAAATAAAGTCATGTTGTGGATTAAATGACACCAAGACTTGAGGAGCAGAATGATGATGGTTGTAAATCCCTAGTAGGCTTTCTCCTGTTTGGGAGAGCTCCTTCTAAGAGGGAGTAAGAAGGAGAAACGAGGCTGTCAAAAAAGAGGTGGTGTAGACTCTTTCTTCCCACAAGGCTGGCCTCAGGAATTCTCCAAAAGATACCTCTACCCCAACGCCATGCCTCTCTTCAAATAATGAAATCTACTGGAAATCTTTTCCTTTGTTTCATGAAGCTAACTGTCCTTCAGGTGACACCCTACCCATTAGTCCCCCATGAGCCACTCTAGTACTGGAGATCATGCTGGGGACATCTGGGTCAGCTGCAGAAGGCCTTCTGTGTCTCTGGCAGGCCTGTCCAAAGAGGCTCCTGCCTGTGATGGAAGAGTATATGAGATGTGGCCATCCCCAAATCTCCAGGGCCCACAGGAGCTGTAACCAGAGACTATCTTTTGGGCTGCTCCTCTGGACCTGTACCCTGAGCCTCTGTGGCGGGTTCTAAGGTAATAGCTGCAGGTTATCCACACCAGTATCTACTGACCATGTATCAGAACTAGGAATAAGATGATAAACCTTGTCAAGAGGAATTGAAGCAACTTTGGAAACCAGTAGGCATCTAAGATAAATTCCACAGACTTTCTCCTATTAGTGGGTCATTTCTGGGTCTCAGACATAAGTAGCAAACCCTTTGACAGTTGGAAAAAAAAAAAAAAAGAATCCCATAAACTTCCTGACAGAGAATTAAATATTCTAATAGCATATACATCTTAACTGCTATTGGGTTAATAATTGTAACTTCCAACCTAGATATGCAGAGTCAAGAGGAATGTATTATTCCTTTCCCACCTGTAATATTTATATATTGCTGTGTGACAAATTACCCTAAAATTTAATTTAACATGTATCATCTTACAGTTTCTGTGATCGGGAATTCAGGTGCAGCTTGACTGTGTTCCCCAGCTGTGGGTCTCTCACAAGGTGGCAAGCACCTCAGAGCTTAGCTAAGGAAGGACCCAGTCCCTAGCTCATTCATGTGGTTGTGGGCAGGATTCTGCTTCCCATGAGCCATTGATTCCTTGCCATGTAGGCCCGTCCACAGAGATGCTCACAACATGGCAGCCTACTTCACCCACTCGAGAAATATTGGAATGCCTTCCTAAAAGTCAGGATGTCCATTTGGAACCAGAATTTATATGGTGTCCTCTATTCCAGGGACTCCAGCATTTTCCTGAGTAAGGGTCACTCTAAGTTTCCCCAGTTTCCTATGAAAGACCCAAAAGTTGTTGAAGAAACAGAGCTTGACGGCAGAAAGCTCCCCACTCTCGCCCTCCCCCTCCTTCTGGAAATTCCCAGAAGCCTCTGGGTAAAGGCTTTGGCAAAGCTGCAAAGAAAAGACTACAGAGAGGGAACCTGTTCTCCTCTGGAGACTGAAAGGGCATTCACTGTTCTAAAGTGGCCAACGTTGGGCCAAATTGCCTTTGGGCAAAATTTCTGCGAGGGAAGATCTTAAATCATAAAGAACAAAGTCTCAGGCAAACCATCAACATTAGAAAGGACTAAAGAAGTTCAGGTGTCAGGCATTAAAATTACGGTTGGTTTCTGTACATCTCATTAGGGAGGATAAGTATAAATGTGCTTGAATGGATCCGAGGGGAGTCGTAAGGTTGATTCTGAGGGCTGAGCGATCTGAACTTAGAGACAAGCTTGAAGGGAAGATCTATACTGGCCAGAGACCAAGTTAATGGAAAATTTAATTGAGGCGAATGAAAGGCTAAGCCTCATAGGTGGTGTGGCCCAGTGCCCTTTGAACCAGGAAGGCTGGGACAAGAGGCTGCAGAGGGCCCTGAGGGAAAACACGATGAGCTTATCTGAGCAAGAACAAGGGGCGGGACCAAGCAGGAGAAGGAAACCTGCAGACCTCCGCGAGAACCTCAGCAAAAGGCGGCAGGAAGGCAGAGAGGAAATCTGGGGGTTTCTGACACCAGGCAGTCCCTCAGAGGTCCCCGCTAGGTCCCACAGCACCGAGCACGGGCTGGGCACCTGCGGTGCTGGAGAGGAACGTGTGTGAGGCACCTGGTGGAGCAGCCACTCAAGGTAGGAACCCAGGTGTCGGGCTCTGAGCCGGGGAGGGCAGCTCTACTGGGACCTGCGATTGTTTCCTGGCCCTCCTCCCTAGCTCTTTCTGTTTCTCTTTTTGCAGGTCTCTTTCCCTGCTTTTCAGAGTGTACTGGCTGTGCTTCTTAGGTGGTGGCACCTGATTAAGCAGAGGGGAATAGTTACCCCACAGATAATCAAGAGGTGGTGTAATCAGGTTGACTGTATTACTTTCTCTTCTAATCTGGGGTTCAGGGCTAGAGATCCGTGGTGCTGCCATCTCGTTATGCAGCAGAGCCAAGGCATTCACACACGGAGCCCTCTGGACACTGATCCCGTGGTCTGACCTTCCTGCCAGCCTGGGCAGAGTTGTGTGGCCGGCTGGGCTGGTCAGACCTGCTGGCAATCAATCTGCCAGGAATAGAGATGACTGAGGAAAGGGTTCACTCTGTGCAGCTGTTCCTTCAGCTGGAAAGTTGTGACTGATGTGGGGAAATAAGATGGGGAATGGAGGGTGAGTATGTCTGTATGTGTGTGTGTGTGTGTGAGAGAGAGAGAGAGAGAGACATAGAGAAGGGGTGGGGAGAGAGAGAACTATTTAGTGCTGGGAAGAACAGGGTCTGAGATGGGTGTAGGGTTATTATTGCATGTAGAGATCCTATTTGAGAATAATTTTGCAGATCGTGGTGTTGCCACTTTTCAAGGCTTTGTTTTAGAGAATCCAAGTTAAGTGCCATAAAAATTCTTTAAATAAATTAAATAGTCCAAGCTCACTTAACTGTGAGCATTTGGGTCTTGTGTCCTACATGAAAATAGGTCAACACCCCCCAAAAGAACTCCCTGGCCACTCCTGCTGCTCTCGGACTTTCCTGGCTTTTGGCTTTCTCCCTCCTGTACCTCTGCCTCTTCTTGCTTCTCCTCAGAGGTTCTCCACATTCCAGGCACTCAGTTGACCCGGAAATGCAGCAGGCTGGGCCGTGCTGGGTGTTTTGGAAGCTGAGGATGCAGGGGCATTCCCCCAACAACCCTGCCCCAGCCTCTGCAGGGGCACAGGCAGAGGGAGGAGTCCACACTCCTCAGACCCTAGAGCTGTGTTCCCTGAACGAGGAGGCTTAGACCTGGTGCAGATTCAGGAGCAAAGGGGTATCCTTTGAGGCTGAGCAGGTTTGAACTCTTCTGGAGTATTCTTTGGGCTTCCCAGGTGACTCAGTGGTAAAGAATCTGCCTGCTAATGCAGGAGACCTGGATTTAATCCCTAGGTTGGGAAGATCCCTGGAGGAGGAAATGACAACCCACTCCAGTATTCTTGCCTGGAGAATTCCATGGACAGGGTAGCCTGGCGGGCTACAGTCTCAGTTCAGTTCAGTTGCTCAGTCACATCCGACTCTGTGACCCCATGGACTGCAGCATGCCAGGCTTCCCTGTCCATCACCAACTCCCAGAGCTTGATCAAACTCATGTCCATCGAGTTGGTGATGCTATCCAGCCATCTCATCCTCTGTCATTCCCTTCTCCTCCTGCCTTCAATCTTCCTCAGCATCAGGGTCTTTTCCAATGAGTTAGTTCTTCACATCAGGTGGCCAAAGTTATTGGAGCTTCAGCTTCAGCAATCAGTCCATCCAATGAATATTCAGGACTGATTTCTTTTAGGATTGACTGGTTGGATCTCCTTGCAGTCCAAGGGACTCTTAAGTCTTCTCCAACACCACAATTCAAAAGCATCAATTCTTCGGCACTCAGCTCTCTTTATAGTCCAACTCTCACATCCATGCATGACTACTGGAAAAACCATAGCTTTGACTAGACAGACCTTTGTTGGCAAAGTAATGTCTCTGCTTTGTAATATGCTATCTAGGTTGGTCATAGCTTTTCTTCCAAGGAGCAAGCGTCTTTTAACTTCATGGCTGCAGTCACCATCTGCAGTGATTTTGGAGCCCAAACAAATAAAGTCTGTCACTGTTTCCACTGTTTCCCCATCTATTTCCCATGAAGTGATGGGACCAGATGCCACAATCTTAGCTTTCTGAATGTTGAGTGTTAAGCCAACTTTTTCACTCTCTTTTTTCACTTTCATCAAGAGGTTCTTTAGTTCTTCTTCACTTTCTGCCACAAGTGTGGTGTCATCTGCATATCCGAGGTTATTGATATTTCTCCCGGCAATCTTGATTCCAGCTTGTGCTTCATCCAGCCTGGCATTTCGCATGATGTACTCTGCATAGAAGTTAAATAAGCAGGGTGACAATATACAGCCTTGAAGTACTCCTTTCCTGATTTGGAACCAGTCTGTTGTTCCATGTCCAGTTCTAACTGTTGCTTCTTGTCCTGCATACAGTTTTATCAGGAGGCAGGTCAGGTGGTCTGGTATTCCCATCTCCTTAAGAATTTTCCACAGTTTGTTGTGATCCACACAGTCAAAGACTTTGGCGTAGTCAATAAAGCAGAAGTCTTTCTCATCTTCATTACCTCCACCATAGTTTGGTCTCAGGGCTACAGTCTGTGGGGTCGCGAAGAGTCGGACACAACTGAGCAACTGAGCACACACAGAGCACGCAGTGTATTCTTTGGCCTAATAGGCAGACTTTATATGTAGCAGCTGGGGGAAACCATAGTCCACAGACTAGCCACAGTGAAAAAGGCACACCAAGCCTCTTTTGAAAGTTTCCAAGACACCAAATCCTGAAAATGTGGCAGGCTTCTGTGAGAGCCATTTGTGCCTGTGCCTTTCTATTTAAGCACACTCTTGTGATTGTACAAAAGCAGATCAGTCCTTTTCCGGGAGGAAAGACTTCATGATTTACAAGTGGCATCCTTAGTGTCTTGGATAGAGGCAGGGTTTATAGAAGAGAAGTACACAGAGTGCCTCCTGTTCACCCTACTGTGCTGGTGTCCACAGCGATGAAACAGCTTTAACTAGAGGCTGGGTTGTTGCCTCCTGTTTAATGAGAGCTGCCAGGTGACAAGACAACTCATTTCAGATGAGAAGGAATTTTCTCTTTCATCTCATCTGGGGGAAAAGGACCAGGAATGTGTTAATCTGTCAGCCCTCTGGTTTGCCATGAGTCTGCGTGTGGGAGCCGGATCTTCATAAGGCACTCTCGCCAGACAATCCCAGGTCTGCTGGCCCCATCTGGTGTTCACTCCCCAGTCATCCACAAAACCGCTTGAAAAATATAGTTCTGTCTCCAAGGATAGGTTTGGTCCTTCTTCTTCTTCAAATAGTCATTTTGTAACAAACAATTCATGAGCCACACTTCATTAAGTTCTTAAACTACTAGAAGTTATGCTTACCTGTAATTCATCTTCCCTGTATGTTGGATGGCTTAATGGTTTTAAGAGTATAAACTGTATGTATCCAGCAGTCATTTTTTTAACTGAAGCAATAGGAACTGGGGTTAGATATAAGGAAGAAGTTTTAGGCAGTGAGGTTTGTGGCATAATGACCTAACTGTGAGGAGACTGTAAAATCTCTTTGGGGAAGCTTTTAAATAAGAGGCTCAGCTATTTACTTTATTTTCCATTCCAAACACCACCCCTGCCTGAAGAGAGAATTTGGAGTGAGCTCCAGGTGTTTCTCCGTTAATTTACCACCTTCGTAATTTTTGCTTTGTTTGAGGAAACCTATAGAAGTATTTACTCAAGATATTCCTTTAAATGGATTCATTTCTTTTAACCTTAGCCTTTAGTCCTCTCAAGCAGTGATATCTTATCAGTGGAAGCATAGTTTGATGGGTTAATTATTCCTTTAAATGGATTCATTTCTTTTAACCTTAGCCTTTAGTCCTCTCAAGCAGTGATATCTTATCAGTGGAAGCATAGTTTGATGGGTTAATTATATTTTATTGCTGTGCACTAAAATACATGGCCATAAAAAGATAACGTTCACCAGTTTTTGTGTCTTCCAAAAAGAAACACGTTTAAGTCCTAACTGCAGATACTTGTGAAAGGGACTTTCTTTGGAAATAGGGTCTTGGCAGTAATCAAGCTGTGATGAGGTCACACTGGACTATGGGTGCCAATCTAATGACTGGTGTTCTTATAAGAAATGTGGACACAGATTCAGACACACAGGGAGAATGCCATGTGGCAACAGAGGCAGCGGTTGGAGTGCTGTGTCTGCAGCCAGGGAACACCATGGGTCGTTGGCTATCACCAGAAGCAGATAGAGGCAAAAAAGGATCTTCTTCTGGAGACTTCGGAGAGCATGACCCTGCCAACACCTTGATTTCAGACGTGTAGCCTCCAGAACTAGGAGAGAATAGATTTCTGTTGTTTGAAGTCACCAGATTTGTGGTAATTTCTGCAGCCTTAGGAAACGAATACACCTAAGTACCACCAAGAATCAGCCCCTGGTGGGCCAGTGGGACACATTTTAACACTTGAGGAAATGTTGGGCAGGGTGCTCAGTGAGGGTCCTTTTCAGTCCTGTGGTTGAAAGACGGCCTTCACTGGGTCAGTTATTTTTACCCTTGGGTGTGATGTAAGTGTCAGCACCCCTATTTGTAAAGGTGAGGAAAAGGCTGTCTTAGTTGGGTTGGAGCAGGTGCATCTCTTCAATTCTGAACGGCACCCTGGTGAGTGTCACCTGAGCGTGCTGCTCTCTCCTGGGCTTCCCGGGAGCTGCAGGCTGTGCGGGACCATGTCTGCGGCTTATTGATCCATCTTCACGACTGTCCACCTGACCGCCTTTGGAGTCACTGGCACAGCCTTTGCCAGGTAGAGGGCTATTGTTTGACGCTCTCTCAAGTCAGTTTTACTTTACGATGAGTTCATTTGGATCACAGCCCAGAAGCTGACTTTTATTACCTTTGATCTCACCCATGGTTGTCAGCAGTTTTTAAACCAATACAGTCCACATTCCCTTGTTCCACATCTCCACACGTTGTCATAGGAGAACAAAATTCCATCTGCATCTGTATTTTTCAGCCATACTGCAGATTGGTGAATTATCTACATTCACTACTGTAGACTGTCAGACTTCCATAGGCATATTTAATTTGGATTTGAAATATTTAATAAACAGAATAAATGTTTTAGAGTTTTTCATTGTTTGTCATGCATCTACATGAAGCATTCATATTTAGTTCTTAATAATATGAATTTTAATGCATCCTCTCTGTAATATCAGCCTTAGTGCCCAAATGCCTACTTAATAAATATGTATTGAGCACCTTCTGTATGCCAAGCATCAGGCCAGACCCTATGAGTAGCTTCCTCACATACATCAAAGCACCTGCCACTGGGGACGCAGAAAGGATTAGTATCCCAGACTAGGAATACTTTTTGATAAAGGGAATGGAGTGGCAGCCTTGCTGCTGACTGGCTAGGAATGTGCTGGCCATATTAGTAGATTCTCAAAAATGTTTGTCTTCCTCTTCAGCACTCCACTCAAGAAGCAGCCTAGTATGTAGCTTCATAGCCAGCTCCTTCCCGCTGATGTCTTCTGACCAGGAGGGATAATGAAATGGAGGCCATCCAGGCAGAGGTGTGGGGTTCCAGGTTCTTGCAGACCTCTTGCAGCACTGCGTTAGCCACAAAAGACAAGCACAGGGCACGCAGGCCTCCCCTCTGCTTCTCACGTCCCTGTCCTAGTAGCCAAAGCAGTGTCAGACTGGACTGCATAGCACTCTCAGGAATCTGTTCACAGCCAAACACTGGGGCCTCTGCGATGTTTTTAAAAACAGCTTTATTGAGATATAATTCATGTATCATACAATTCACCCATTTAAATTCAACAGCTTTAGTAGAATCACAGATTTGTGCAGCTCTCACCTCAGTCAGTTGTAGAACGTTTTCCACACCTCAAACACAGCACACCCCTTTGCTAGGACCCCCAGCCCCCACAATCCCCAGGTCCTAAGCAACCACTAATCTACTTTTTTGTTTCTATAGATTTGCCCATCCTGGACATTTCATACAAATGAAATCATTTAATATGTGATATTCTGTGGCCTGGTTTCTTTACTTAGCATAATAGTTCAAGCTTCATTCACACTGTAGCATGGATCAATACTTCATTACTTTTATGCCTGAATAATATTCCACTGTGTGGATATGCCATGTTTTGTTTATCTGTTCATCAGCTGATAGTTATTTGGGTTGTTTCCACATTTGGGCTCTCATGAATAGTGCTTCTGTAAATATTCATGTGTAAGTTTTTGTGTGGAAATTTCACTTTTGTTGGAAATTTATATACCTAGGAGTAGAATTGCTGGGTCACATGGTGCACTTATTTTTAACCATTTGAGAAAGAGCCAGGATGTTTCCAAAGAGGTTGTACCATTTTACATTCCCACCAGCAGTGTGTGAGGGTCCAGTTTTCTGTGTGTGTGCTGTTGTGTCTGACTCTTTGCAACCCCATGGACTGCAGCACGCCAGGCTCTTCTGCCCTCCACTATCTTCTGGAGTTTCCTCAAATTCATGTCCACTGAGTCAGTGATGCTATCTAACCATCTCATCCTCTGCCACCCCTACCCGCCCAACTCCTTTTGCCTTCAATCTTTCCCAACATCAGGGTCTTTTTTAATGAGTCAGCTATTCACATCTGGTGGCCAAAGTAGGGGAACTTCAGCATCAGTTCTTCCAATGAACATTTAGGGTTGATTTTCTTTAGGATTGACTAGTTGGATCTCCTTGCAGTAAAAGAGACTCTCAAGAGTCTTCTCCAGCACCACAATTCGAAAGCATCAATTCTTCAGCGCTCAGCCTTTTTTATGGCCCATCTCTCACATCTGTACATGACTACTGGAAAAACCATAGCTTAAAGTACAATTGATATTTACATATTTTGTATCCTGTAACTTTGCTGAATTCATCTCTTAATTTCAGTAGTGTTTTATTGGATTCCTTTGAATTTTCTACATAAACAGTTTTAATTTTTCCTTCCCAAATTAGATGGCTTTTCTTTTCCTTACCTATTTACCCTGGCTGGAACCTCTAATTCAGTGTTGAATAGAAGTAGTAAGAATAGAGACATCTTTGCATTGTTCTTGATTTTAGGAGAAAAAGTGTCCCGTCTTTCACCGTTAACTATAATGTTAAGTGTAGGGTTTTTTGTGGAATGCCCTTTTTTCAGTTGGAGGAAGTTCCCTTTCATTCGTAGTGTGTTGAGTGTATTTCTCATGAAAAAATGTTGGATTTTGTTAAATGCTTTTTTCTGCATATATTGAGATAATCATATGATCTTTGGTTTTCATTCTATCAATGCTGTCAGTTCAGTTCAGTTGCTCAGTCATGTCCGACTCTTTGTGACCCCATGAGTCACAGCACACAAGGCCTGCTTGTCCATCACCAACTCCCGGAGTTCACTCAAACTCATGTCCATCGAGTCAGTGATGTTGTCCCCTTCTCCTCCTGCCCCCAATCCCTCCCAGCATCAGGGTCTTTTCCAATGAGTCAACTCTGCATGAGGTGGCCAAAGTATTGGAGTTTCAGCTTTAGCATCAGTCCTTCCAATGAACATCCAGGACTGATCTCCTTTAGGAAGGACTGGTTGGATCTCCTTGCAGTCCAAGGGACTCTCAGGAGTCTTCTCCAACACTGCAGTTCAAAAACATCAATTCTCTGGCACTCAGCTTTCTTTATAGTCCAACTCTCACATACATACATGACCACTGGAAAAACCATAGCCTTGACTAGACGGACCTTTGTTGGCAATGTAATATCTCTGCTTTTTAATATGCTATCTAGGTTGGTCATAACTTTCCTTCCAAGGGGTAAGCGTCTTTTAATTTCATGGCTGCAATCACCATCTGCAGTGATTTTGGAGCTCCCCAAAATAAAGTCTGACACTGTTTCCACTGTTTCCCCATCTATTTGCCAGGAAGTGATGGGACCGGATGCCATGATCTTCGTTTTCTGAATGTTGAGCTTTAAGCCAACTTTTTCACTGTCCTCTTTCACTTTCATCAAGAGGTTCTTTAGTTCCTCTTCACTTTCTGCCATAAGGGTGGTGTCATCTGCGTATCTGAGGTTATTGATATTTCTCCCAGCAATCTTGATTCCAGCTTGTGCTTCTTCCAGCCCAGCATTTCTCATGATGTACTCTGCATAGAAGTTAAATAAGCAGGGTGACAATATACAGCCTTGACGTACCCCTTTTCCTATTTGGAACCAGTCTGTTGTTTCATGTCCAGTTCTAACTGTTGCTTCCTGACCTGCATACAGGTTTCTCAAGAGGCAGGTCAGGTGGTCTGGTATTCCCATCTCTTTCAGAATTTTCTACAGTTTATTGTGATCCACATAGTCAAAGGCTTTGGCATAGTCAAGAAAGCAGAAATAGATGTTTTTCTGGAACTCTCTTGCTTTTTCCATGATCCAGCGGATGTTGGCAATTTGATCTCTGGTTTCTCTGCCTTTTCTAAAACCAGCTTGAATATCTGGAAGCTGTATATTACATTAATGGACATCATCATGTATTACATTAATGGACGATGTCATGTATTACATTAATTGATTTTCAGATGTTAAACCAACCCTGCATCCCTGAAACAAATCCTACTTGACCATGATTTGTAAGTTATTCTGTATGTTATGGATTTGTTTTGCTAGTATATTGTTGAGAATTTTTGTACCCATATTAATAAGACATTGATCTCTAGTTTTCTTGTGATGTCTTTGTCTAGTTTTGGTGTCAGGGCATTGGTGTTCTCATAGAATGAGTTGGGAAATATTCTCTCCATATATTAGTCTGCCCGGCTTCCATAATAGAAACTTCATCCTCTATCCTTTAACTTTATTTTCTCATAGTTCTGGATGTCAGCAGTCTGAGATCCAGCTGTCATCAGGGTTGGTTTCCAGTGGCCCACTCTTCCTGGCTAGTGAACAGCCACTTTCTCTGTGTCCTCACATTGCCTCTTCTCTGTACGTGTGTATGAAGAGGGAGACTCTCTTATGTCTCTTCCTCTTCTTGTCAGTACTTTCTTTTTAATCAGTACTATTGGGTTGAGGCCCTACCTTTAAGACCTTAATTAACCTCAGTTATCTCATTATGGCCCCTCTCTCCAAGTATAGTTGCCCGGGGGGGCTAGAGCTTCAACATATGAACATTTGAGGGGGACACAATTCAGTCCATAGCACTCCATTTTTACTTTTTGGAAGACTTTGTGAAGAACTGGTTTTAATTTTTCTTTAAATGCTTCATAGAATTAATTTCTGAAGCCATTTAAGTCTGGGATTTCTTTGTTTTTTGATTACTATTTGATCTCTTTACTTGCTTTATGTTGATTCAGATTGTCTATTTCTGTCAGTCTGTCCATTTCTTCTAATTTACCTAGTTTATTGGTGATAATTGTAATATTATTTAATAATCCATTTATTTCTTTGAGATTGGTGTTAATGTCATCTCCTTCATTTCTGAGTTTAGTAATTTGAGTCTTCTTTTTTTCTTAGCCAATCTAGCTTAAAAAGTTTGTCAATTTTGTTGATCTTTTCAAAGAGCTAGGCTTTGGTTTCATGATTTTCTCTATTTTTCTGTCCTCTATTTAATTAATTTCTGCTTCAGTCTTTATTATTTTCTTCCTTGTACTTGCTTTAGGTTTGGTTTACCCTCCTTTACTCCAGCATTTTATTGAGGAAGATTAGGTTATTAATTTAAGATTTTTCTTTTTAAATATAAATATTAACAGATAAAATTTGCTCTAGGCACTGCACTGCTTTAGCTGTATTCCATATGCAGTGGTTTTTATTTCTAGGCAAGCTCCATATGCATCCCCATATGTGAGAAGACCTGCTAGTTGCCCTAATTAAATCAAGTCTTTATCTTTTAATACCTATATTGTGGGAATAACCCATACTGGTTTACAGAAGAAGACATCTGGATCTCATGGCCCCAGATGTGCTTACTTATTGCCAGCCTTGGGGGTCCATTGGTTTTTCTTTTTTAAAGTCACTTTGGGGATGTCCGTATCTGTTTTTATCATGTGTGGTATTTGGATGGTTATTGATGGAGTTAGACAGATATGATCTTGTCTAGGGTCAAGAAGAAAAGGAATTGCTAGAATATTTTTCTTCCTCTTTCTATCCCTATAATTCCTCTAGGCCTTGTCTTTTCAAACAAAACAAAACGCCCCACACCATTTGTATAGCTCACAGATAGAGTTCAACAGGCTGTAAGAATGAGCTTTAAAAGTGGAGAAAGTCCTGATCTGTTTCGGTGAGGGAGCTGAGGAGGAGATTGGCAGGCTCTTCAGGTCCTCTACTCTCTCTGTACTTTAGATGGGGTCTTTCTCTCTTATCTGCAGGGTTTGGGGAGGACCATGGGGCCATCCAGATCGTCATTTATGTCCCTAGTTTGTTCACCTTGGTGGAAGGTTAGTGCCCTCATGTATACTGGAACTGAAAGTGTGGGGAGGAAGCGCCGCCACACCTGTACCAGAACGCAGGCCAAAGTTGTTTCTCCTGACTCTGGGACACCGTGACTCTGGCTTGATCTCTCCCAGGAATCTTGGGCCAGGTGAGGAAGGCAGTGGTTATGGGCAAAAGAAGAGGGAGCCAGGAGATTCCAACAAGCTGGCAGAGACTCCTGGAGGAGCAGAGCCATAGAGGAAGAAAGACCTTTGTTTGAATTTTATTTACACGTCATCAATAACCAAGATGATCTCATTTTCCTTGGAACACGAAGGGTCACATGTCCTAATCCCTACTAAAGTCTGCTTTGTTGGTGAGGCAGGTGTCATTCTGCTGAGGGTTGAGCTACTGGGGTGCATGCCTTGGGGTCCATTCCTTCTCCTCTGTCATGCCCGCACACAGTGGCACCCGGGTCCATTCCTTCTCCTCTGTCATGCCCGCACACAGTGGCACCCGGGTCCATTCCTTCTCCTCTGTCATGCCCACACACAGTGGCACCCGGGTCCATTCCTTCTCCTCTGTCATGCCCGCACACAGTGGCACCCGGGTCCATTCCTTCTCCTCTGTCATGCCCACACACAGTGGCACCCGTGCTGCTGGGGAAAGATTTTCCAAGACCCAGCGCCTGGTGGCCTCTTGACTGCTCTCTAATCTCTGCTTCTCTGCTCTGCCTTCTTGCCTAGCAAAAACAGTCACCGCCGAGGAGTGCCTGGTGAACCCTGCGAGCATGAACCGCTACGGCGTGGACACTTCCTCCCCCACCTTTAGCCACAGGGGCTCCCTGCCCACCTCCTCTTCACTGTACTGCAAGCGGCAGAACTCTGGAGACGGCCACCTTGGGGGCGGCTCAGCCACCACAGTCAGTGGTCCCCGCGCCAGCCCCTTGTCCCCCGGAGGCCCCTCGGCACCTGGGCTGCGGCCTCCTGGCTCCAGCCCCAAGAGGAACGGGACCGCTCTTGAAGGAAACAGATGTGGTAATGTAACGCATGATCTGGCTTCCCCATGACCTGACCTCCTGTGCCCTTGCCCTGAGACCACCGAGTATAGAGGGACTGGGGACGGTGGCTGTTTGAATGTGGGAACACAGGGAAATCAGATGTTTCCACAAATCCCTTTGTGGACTTTTGTTATTCTTGAAGGCAGCTGACTTCAACCTTTGACCACAAGCAAAGACAATGGTGTATGAGAGTGGGCTAAACTGTAGGAATAAGGAGAATCCAAAATGTACAGTGGCTCAGCTACAGTAGAAGTCTTTATAGTTGGTGTGTGCATCACAGTTCAGAGACCTGGGATCATCCGTTTTGTGGCTCTGCTGTTCCCTGTGGCCGCCATGCTCCGTGCATCTAGCAGGTGGATTGGGTTGGTAACTAGCAGTTTTCAGCCATTGCTGATTAGAAACGTTCCTTCCTTCTGCCTGTTTCCTCCTGTGGTGCTGTGTCTCCTCATCTCTCGTACTTTTTCCCTTCCATCTCACAGTAGGAGCCAAGCTCTCGGCTTCATGAGGTCTTCCCTCTAATTCGAATCCTCTGCAGCCCCAGAAAAGTGGCCTGTCTGAGGCATAGCCTAAATAGCTATGTATTGAGCACCTACTATGGGCCAGACACTCTCCACACATTATTTATGACTTTTATGAGTTATAAATGAGCCACCAGGGAAGCCCTATTATTATGTCAGGTGTATATTATTATTGTAGGCATTATTAGGTTCGATACACAGATAAAGCATGTGAAGATCAAGAGGTCAGTCAAGCATTGAGCCAGGATTTGTCTTAAGCTGGCTCCAAAGCTGGCTTTCAAAAACTGTGCCTGGGATTTTCACATGCTCAGTGGGCTTCAGTGGGTCCCTCTGAGGTTCTAGGGGAAGGCTGGAGGGGATGGGAGCAGACAGGACTCTACCACCACCCTCTGTAACCAGGGCCTCTTCACATTTGCAGAGTGGGGTTCTCCATTTGTGTAGCTTAAACAGAGCTTGCGCAGCTAAACACATGTGGAAACCATAGAGATAAACCATGCTAAACTGAGTGAAGGTAGATTAAAATAGGAGAGAAAATCCTGGCCTCCTTACCCATTAGTCACCTAGCAGTCAGCTTGGGTGCTGCCGCAGGCCCTCTGGAGGGCTATTAAGTTTTCCCTCTGTCCAAAGAAGTGCTTGGTATTTTCTGAAATTGCATCCCAAGTGAAAGCAGTCGGTATTAAGAAACCATATTTCTTTAAGAGGGTTTGACCCAAGTCATAAAACTGGAAGGGACCTAGAAATGGATTTTCCCCCATGGTGCTAACCTTAATGGTTTAAACCTGCAGAAATCAGAAACTGGTATGAGACTGTGTGAGAAGGTAGGTATCAGTGATGTGACAGACTTCTCAGTCCTCTCTCTCACATGAATTCTTACCCTGGACTACTACTGGCTTGATATATCGTCTCTGCCCATGGACTCAAGGGGTGTATTCACAGGACACATTTTCCTATTTTTTGCTGATACTCAGGTGAAAATCTGAGAGCTCACCTCTGTCTCTCATCCAAGATATAATCACTAAGAACTAGTAATATAAAGAGATTTTGGATAACAGGAGATGCTGTAGAATTCCCAACTGAGAGTGCATCCAAGCTTCAGAATTGAAGTGACTTCAACATTGTTCTTACCTTACCACCTACATGCTTCCCATGGGTTCGAGTTTGAGTCTATAGGGTATGGCCTTGGGTGGTGCATAGAGAATGATTCAGCCAGAAAAAGAAGAATGGGAACAGCACTCTATGTGGGGCAGAGGGTAAAGTGAGTGAAGGTGTAGTAGGGCTTATTCATTCCGAGGAATGAGAAGAGTTTGTGCAGGGACATGGACGGAAATCATGCTGGGAGATTTGGGGTTCAAACCAAGCAGATTGGGCTTTCTTTACTCTGTGGGAATCAGACATTTCTGAACAGGGACGTGAGATGGTGGCCACAGAACTCAGGAAGACAAATCTATTGGCCACTATGGAATTGACGTATAACAGTAAGAAGACTAGCAGCTACCTTTAATTAATTCTTACTGTTTAATGCTTCACATTATCACATTTAATCCTCACAGTGTGGTAGGTAGTTGACTGTTGAGGCAGCTAAGACTCAGAGGGATTTTGGTCAGTCCTGGCCAGCATATACTCATGGAGCACAATATGCTTGTCTAAGGTCTAAGGGTGGAGCTGTGAGCAAGATAGATATGGGCCCTGTTCTTGGACAGTCTCCAATTGCAGAGAGACTGATGGTTAACAAACAAAACCGAGGGGCCCCTTTTGGAAGCCGATGGGCTTCCCTTCAGGATGCTTGTCATCAGGCTCCAGCCCAAAGCCACAGAATCATATGATTCTTACAATACTCTAGAGAAACAGCATGAAGAACCTAAAGCCCATGAAGAATAAGATGATCAGGTCTGGGAAGGGGTTGGAAACCTGGCCACCGGCTCTCATTCACTGCACTTTGCCCACAGACACGCTGATAAGGCTTCAGAGGTGTGAGAATGTAGTGCCTTTGTGTTGCCCAGGAGAGGCGGTGGTTTGAGGGGACCTTGGCGATCCTTCCCAACTCCTCATTTCCCAGCAGAGAAGCACAGAGACACTCGCACGGTGGTGGGTGGAGGGGCCTCTGACTCCTGGATCATTGACCCTTCTCTTCCTTCATCGGATTCTATCATGAGCTATAAAGTGTCTTCTGAATTATGAGTGAGCAAAAGGAAATTATGCTTGTGCTTGTGGGCCTGTGTGAGACAGAGTGATACACAGGCAGCCGCAGGCGGACCGGGCTGTGAAGGTGCCCGGAATTACTTTAGACGGATTCACAGTCATTCCATTCCTGGTGGGTATGAATTCAGCATTAGAAGGAGCCACCACCATCTTCATCCTACATCCATTCACAGCTGGGTTTCACTCTGCACATGTCTCCAGCAGCACCCAGGGAACAGACCTGACCGTGCACCAAGTTCTCTGCACTGGAGAATGCCCCCCTTTCACAAAGGCAATCAGCGAGTGCTTTGCACACTCTGTTCTTTTAGGAACAAGATTTTTTTCACATCTATTGTGTCTGACCACTGTGCAGTCACATCTGCCTAGCCTGGCCATGTCAGCCCAGACCCATGTGTCTTCCTGACAGCCTGACAGCAGCTGAAGGGACTGTGTGGTTATTATCTTTGTGTGAGCATGGCAGAAGCTGGAAAGCTCCCTCTCTCCCTCCTAGAGCTAGTTCACTTTGGATCCTGAGCTGGTCTCTAGGTGTGACAGCTTCCTGCTACTGTCTGTCTTGTGTGACTCTAAAGCCCCTCAAAGAGGAAACACAAAAATGCCCACAGCTAGGACCAGGTGCCAGGAGCAGAGCCACTTTCCCTCCATGCTCATTACCTGGAGAGCCTCACCCTAAAGACAAGCCAGACCCCTTGCTCAATCCCATGGCTGTGGCTCACTGAGAGAGCCTTTCCCTGGCCTTGCTCAGAGGACCTTAGGCTCCCATGGATGGTGTTGTGAGTCGGTCTGGTGTTTTTCCTTCCTGTCAAACATGGGAAATTAGATTTGCCCTCTGCTCTGATCACTCTAAAAATCATTCTTGGCACTGAAGGCTTCCCGCCTTTGTAATCAGAGCATCTATTATCACCCTGATTACTGCCGACACTCCGATGGGGCAGGCTCCAAAGGCAAATGCGATTTCCATGGTTCCTCCTCCCCTTGTTGAGTGCAGATGTCCTTAAATGCAATGAAATCATCTCTAATAAGCATGCATCCACATTCAGATAGCCCCGGGGTGCATTAACAGTTTCCTGGCAAAATGCAGCCCCCACCTTATGCCAGATCACCTAAGGGGACCCTTCCAGGTCTAACAAGGAAAAGGCAGGGAAAATCTCAAAGAAAATCCAATTCTCAACCAAACCATTGTATTGAGGATAGACACAGCAATGTGATAATGTACTTTTCTCAGCACCAATGCAGAGCTGTGCCCTTCTCAAGCACATTGAAAAGAGGAGGAAAAAAGAGACAGCAGAAAAACCGCTGCACCCTGAAATTAAAGAACATAAATGGAAAGGAAGTCTTCTCAACTACGAACTTAGAATTACTCGGTAGGGAAGCTGCTTCATTGTTCAGAGCCTGAAAATAAGATTAAGGATTACACACACAAAGCTTTTGTGTAAATTACTAATACTGTTTTTGCGAAGTGTATTGATTTGTTTTACATTCATTGAACCCATATTACAAATATATTTGCTTGGAGCCATGGAGGACTTAACAATTATAAACCCTGTAATGAGAGGATTCTGGGCTTTCCAGGTGGCACTAGTGGTAAAGAACCTGCCTACCAATTCAGGAGACGTGAGAGACATGGATTCAATCCCTGAGTTGGGAAGATCCTCTGGAGGAGGGCATGGCAACCCACTCTAGTATTCTTGCCTGGAGAATCCCGTGGACAGAGGAGTTTGGCTGGCTACCGTCCATGGGGTTGCAAAGAGTCAGACACGACTGAAGTGACTTAGCATGCACGCACACAATGAGAAGATTACATTTTTCACCAAACTCTTAGCCCAGGACCTGGTACAGAAGAGATGCTCATTAGGTGTCTGTGGATGACTAGGGGGAAGATGAAAAAGATTATCCTCAAGAATTTAAAAGATAACTGGAGGTTACAGGCAAGCACATGCATAACGGTAATACTAAGCAGAATGTGCAGAGCATCTTTAAGAGAAGAACAAAGATTTGGGGGTTAAAAGTAGAGGAAGGTGACATCCAGATGGCAGGACATGGAAATGCTGCCTGTGAAGGGATCTACCTGAGCTTTGATGGCTACTAGAACTTCTTTGGAAAGGAGGAAGGATAAACACCTTAAGAAGAGGTGGCAAGAATACACAGGAGAGCTGTACAAAAAAGATCTTCATGACCCAGACAACCACAATGGTGTGATCACTCACCTAGAGCCAGATATCCTGGAATGTGAAGTCAAGGGGGCCTTAGAAAGCCTCACTACAGAGCTAGTGGAGGTGATGGAATTCTAGCTGAGTTATTTCAAATCCTAAAAGATGATGCTGTGAAAGTGCTACACTCAGTATGCCAGCAAATTTGGAAAACTCAACAGTGGCCACAGGACTGGAAAAGGTCAGTTTTCATTCCAATCTCAAAGAAGGGCAATGGCAAAGAATGCTCAAACTACCACACAACTGTACTCATTTCACATGCTAGCAAGGTTATGCTCAATATCCTTCAAGCTAGGCTTCAACAGCACATGAACCAAGAATTTCCTGATGTACAAGCTGGATTTCGAAAAGGCAGAGGAACCAGAGGTCAAATTGCCAACATCCGTTGGATCATAGAAAAAGCGAGAGAATTTCAGAAGAACATCTGCTTCATTGACTACACTAAAGCCTTTGACTGTGTGGATCACAACAAACTGTGGAGCAGTCTCAAAAAGATGGGACTATCAGACCACCTTACCTGCCTCCTGAGAAACCTGTATGCAGGTCAAGAAGCAGCAGTTAGAACCAGACATGTAACAACAAACTGGTTCAAAATTGGGAAACAACTACACCAAGGCTGTATATTGCCACCCTGCTTATGTAACTTATATGCAGAGAACATCATGTGAAATGCCATGGATGGATGAATCCCATGCTGTAATCAGCAGGGATGGAAGACAGGAGAGCCCTGTGAGAGGAATCCTTCTAAGAGCTTCAGAATAATTAAATTTGAGGAGCAAATAAAGGACAGGAAAGATGACTGAGGTTTCAGAAGCATGAAGAGGAGGAGATGCTGCTTCTAGGGAAAGAGGATGGATTAGTTTGGGACATACAAAAGAAAAACAAAACACACCATCCCCAAATATTGCCTAAATACTGACTCCCTACTCTCTTCCTCCTTCACTGATCTTACACCATTTAATCTGCCCTGGGGGAAAAGCATTTATACCACAATGCAACTCAAGTCCCTGACCAGCATGGACCAGGCACGGAACCAGGCTCCTGTTGTCCAGCAACCCCGTCTAGTGGTGAGGTTGGAGTGAGCGCTTCGGCAGAACCGAGGGCTGGGGAGGTGCTCAGAGTGGGTGCAGGGTACAGACCTCTCACAGACAGGGCTTCCAAGACCATGGCAGTAGAGACCCAGGACAAGCACCGAAATGTGGCCTCCATTCTGCCATGTCATCTCAGGGTGATGCCAGTGAAGTCACACAGGACCTGACGTCATTTTGGCATCACAGCACTCCAGAGCCTATCATAATAAGCATTCTCTGGCCACCAAGGCCTGGGTCACAGGAGGTCCGAGGCCCACGGAGACAGAAGTGGTCAGGAGGGGTCTTTGAAGTCTAACATGGGTCAGCATTTCCACTGCTGGAGGAGATCCCTCTTCTGGTGCTTTCCTCTGTACAGATGAGGGGGTGGGGGGCTGCCTCTGGGAGCCGTCTCCAGTGCACTTCTAGCCTCACTCGGCCACAGGAGATCACTCAGGCCACCTTGGACTCAAGGGCCAGGCAAGGGGGCAGGCAGCACCAGGTGGGCATCGAGCCCAAGCCCGCAGCCTCACGGCCTCCCTCTCTGTGCTCTCCCCTCCAGCCTCAAACCCTTCTCCGGACAGGCAGGATGCCCGGCGGCCAAGGAGCAGGAACCCTTCCAGCTGGTCCGTGGAGGATGTGGTCTGGTTCCTGAAAGATGCAGACCCGCAGGCTCTGGGGCCCCATGTGGAGCTCTTCCGGAAGCATGTATGCACCATGGTGGGCCTCGGGAGTGGGGTTCAGGGAGCTGTGGGGTTGGGGAGCGTCTGCACTACACCCTGGGGGCACCACTCAAGGGAGGCCAGATGGGACCACAGGTTTCTCAGAGCAGAACAGCCACTTAGTCTTGTACCGAAGGCACGTTTGTCCCATCTGTTCCCTCACGTGGCCTTTATCAGGAGTCCTGTTTTCTCGCCCGTCTATTTGTCTGTGCAGTCAGCAAACATTGGTAACACACCTACAACGTGCCAGCAAGCTAACAGTGCCTATTCTTAAGCTGCTTTGAGGATTAAATGAAAAAATGCACAGTGCCTGGCTTGAAGATGGCCTTTGGTTAGCAGGCATTTGTATCATTATTTAGGAGATTCTAAAATATATAAAGATGGTAAATTAGATGGGTAATGATTAGTATTTTATCTGCCAAGCCTTGTGTGTCATGGTTACAATTGTTGCCGTAACCAGTTACCACAAATGTAGTAACTTAAAATGACAGAAATTTATTATCTTACAATTCAGTGGGTCAGAAGTCTGACAGGGGTCTCTCTGAGAGAAGACCATGGTGTTGGTGGGGCTGACATCTTTCTGGAAGCTTTAGGAAGAATTCATTTCCTTGCCTTTTCAGCATCGAGATCCACCTTCATTCTTGGCTCCTATCTTCCCGTCCTCATCCTTGGAGCCAACAACATCAAGCTGAGTCCTTCTCAAGCTGCCAGCTCTTTGGTTCTTTATTCTGATTTCTTCCTCCACTTCTGAGGACCCTGTGATTGTATTGTCTCCCTCCCTCTCTGATAATCCAGGACACTCTTTCTATTTTAAATGCAGCTGGTTAGTAGCTTAATTCCATCTGCAGCCTTAATTCCCAGCTTTCAGGGACTAGGATGTAGACATCTCATGTGAAGGAGAGGGAGCATTCTTCTACCAGCATTACCACTTTTTTTTTTCTCCTTGTCTTATTTTTATTTGAAATGAAACTCACAAAAATCATACACTCGGACCTGGAGAGGATCGTCATCTCACCCAACATTCATATTTTATTAGGGATATATTTGACTTCAGTTCACAGTGGGGACTTGAGAGCAAGGACTGCAGAGGGATGATGTTTAGACAGATCTGAGTGGGAGGACTCTGGCTTCCTTCCAGCATGAGAGGAGTCAGCAGAAGTCTAGGCAGTGGGTAAAGAGAGAACATTAGGCAAAGAGGCCCCTGGGAGGGCTCACAGATGAGCTTTGCCTTGCTACCAAGGACATGGAGTGTGAGTGACACAGAGTAGGTGCTTCTCTGGCTGAACAGCTTGGCTGGTTAGAGGAAAGGGAGGGGCTGATAACACTTGAAGTTATGTGAGTCCTGTATGTGCCTCTTCTTCCCACCCGAGCACCTAAAATCTCCACCCTCTCTCTCTAGTGATCTGAAAGTAGCACTATAGATGAAGGAGGAAACCCAGCCTTACTAAGTTTGTGAACTCAGCAAGCAGTCTGGATGGGTTACCATTTTCAGAGACAAATGGGAGCAATTTCAGGACCTCAAAGGATTGGCTTTCCCTCAGTATGTGTTTGTGCTAAACCCTGGGATGAAGCAGGTGCATTTTTTAGTTGTGTGCCACCTAGTATTCTTGACAGGGTCAAAAAGCACCTGAAATCCCTTTTAGATTGTCATTAGCAATTTGATAATCCGTTGAAAGCTGGTGGGCTTGCCAAGAATAGAAACCAGCAAT
The DNA here is from genome assembly GCF_002263795.3 of Bos taurus. Classification (NCBI taxonomy): domain Eukaryota; kingdom Metazoa; phylum Chordata; class Mammalia; order Artiodactyla; family Bovidae; genus Bos; species Bos taurus. The sequence goes on from NC_037336.1 coordinate 42,357,051, forward strand.
TAGGATGATGAATGGAAGTCAGGGCCTTATACCAGCGCCTGGAATGGAAAGGGAACGACTAGTTTCAGGGTCTCATGAGATGATACTTTGTCTTAGTCAGTTCAGGCTGCTGTAACAAAGCACCGTAGACTGAGTGGCTTATGAACAACGGCAATTCATTTCTCAGTTCTGGAGGCTGGAAGTCTGAGGTTGGGTTGCCATCAAAGTCGGCTTTCAGTGAGAGCCCTCTTTCAGGTTTTGGACTGCTACCTTCTCATTTCACGAGGACACTAATCCCCTTCAAGAGGGCTCCACCCTCATGGCCTATGCACTTTCCAAACTCACACCTCCAAATACCATCGCTTGAGGGTTAGGATTTCAACATATGAATTTGGGGAGCAGTTGGGGAGGACACATTCAGTCCACTGGAGCTTTCTCACTCCTACAGCCCTAGATTGGATAAAGAGGTAAACATATGCATGGTATTGGGAATATGGCTGGGATTAGGTTAGATTCCTTCTATCAGGACAGAGCAGGAATATGAAAGATCCAGTGGATTATGACCCCAGGGCGAATGTGGCATGACGAGCACATAGTATTTGTGGGCTTTCATTTATTTTTTGAAGACACTGCTGTGGGACCAGGAGAGTATACATCTAAGTAAATCTATATTCCCTTACCTTATTTCCTGACCACACTCTCACCGTGGCCACTATTTGATTACTTTGACCACCTTCTGGGTTTTCTCTTTTCTCATCCTGTTCCACCAGGAGATTGATGGCAATGCCCTCTTGTTGCTGAAGAGTGACATGATCATGAAATACTTGGGCCTGAAGCTGGGGCCTGCGCTGAAACTCTGCTACCATATTGATAAACTGAAGCAAGACAAGTTCTGAAGGTGTTTAAAAGACACAAGCAAAGTCCAGACAGCAGAATCTCCAGACCATCTGCCTTACCAACATCACCACCATCACAAGGACTCTCTTCTGAAAAAGAACTGTCACAAAGGCTTGGTCTTTTTTTTTTTTTTTTTTAATAAAACTCATAGTTCTTGACCTTTTAAAAAATTCAACATGGCCCTTTTGAAAGGTTCTTCTGTTTTAATGATTTGCCAAAAAATTACCCAAAAAAGGCCCATTATTTTTAAACATTTCTAGTTGGTTTGTTGCTCTTAGGGTAGGTCCTGTTTTTATAATGAGAGTTTGGGGAACTGAAGGCTATCACCCAAGGAGGACCTTGGAGATTTCCAAGCATGTGGGAAGAACCTTTGTCTCCGCAGGCTCTGTGGGGATGCCCACCACAGCAGCTCCCCGTCTTTAACTCTGACCTGGAGACCTATCATTGTCAACCTTGCTTGATTCAGCTCTGGAAGCTGTCTTCTGAGGATAAATGCCTCACCTTGCACTATCCGGAAAACTTGAATTCTTTTGCTCTCTGAAAGAGAAGAAGAAGAAAAAAAATCTTTTCTATTCCTAGTTATCTGAAGTACTGTGTTGCCCCACTAGGGGGCAGGCTGCCAATGTAATTTCAGGACCCTCACTGCAGCAGCCTGATATTCAGTACCCAGTGGATGAATTAGGGTTTCTGGGAACAAGATCTAGCCTACACAGACACAGAGAATTTATTCCACAGTCAGCACCACAGATTGCAATGTGGGAAGAAACCATCTTCTAGAAGGTTCTTGTTCATAACCAGTCATTATCGACTGACTGAGATGCACAAGCAGCAAAGGCAAAAATTTGGAAGCACATTCTTCCCAGATGGGGCTTTGGAGTCCCTTCTCTTCCAGAGTCCTTACTGAGGTGTCAATGTTTTGGCACACTATAGACTCTTAGTGACATTTAGCCACAGCATTTCTTTCAAAAAGAAAAAAGCTATCCCAACTAAGCTTTGAAATCGGAAGGTGTTGATTTCTAGTTACACTGTGGGATTATATAGTTGTATCTGTGGCTAATTTTAATAATAATAGCATGTACACAGACATGCCATTATTGGGTTTAATTCAATTTACAAATCGGTTTTCCTTTCTCACTCTGGAATAATAGAAAAAAATTGATTTCTACCCCTTTGCAGCTGTGTCCAGGGAAGGGCAGTGAATCCACAATTTACTAGGCAGAAGGGGAACTGCATCTCCATTCTTCTTATCTTCTCCTTTCTCTCTTTTCCTGTCTCCTTTTTCCTTCCTCTCTCACTGAATAGGAAACATATCTTCAAAATGAATTCGTCTTTGCCATGGGCATATCCTCTTCTGTAAAAAAAAGAAAAGAAAAAGAAATCCATATTGTTGGTCATGAGGAGATGAATCTTAGACTTTGTGTTCCCTGGGAGGGGGAGGATCAACGATAACTCCAGACCTCCCTTGGCCCAGTGATCAGAAAAGGCACACCGTCCTCAGGATTCAACCTGGACAGGTGTCTCTCCGGTGAGTAGAGCAGGAGGTGAGTGCAGCCTCCCACCCCTCTACTAGGACTTCCCTGGAGGCTCAGTGGTAAAGAACCCACCTGCCAATGCAGGAGATGAGGGTTCGATCCCTGGGTCGGAAGATCCTCTAGAGAAGGAAATGGCAACCCACTGCAGTATTCTCGTCTGAAAAATCCCATGGATAAAATCCCTAAGAAACCTCCCATGCCATGCTCTTAGACCCATTTAATGAGTGATATTTGAGGAAGCACCTCAGAGCAGAATCCTTTTTAGACACACAAACAGTGGCTGACTTAAAGTGCGACAGAGAAGGGACAGAGGAGAATGTAAAGGACAGAGGAGAATGTCCTAAAACTGCCCACGAAGCCGAGCTGGAGTTATCAGGCTACAGAAGAGCTGAATGTCTGTCGGTCCCGGCCGCTGACTAAACTATCCTGAATCAGGCCTTCACGATTTTGAAGCAATAAATTGACTCTGTCTCTCTAAGTTTGCTCATCGTGAAGTGCTCACAGCTGGTCTGGAATTAAATAGTCTCTCTCAGAAAACCATGGGGAGTGTATATATTCAGAACAGCCAGGATGAAAGCAGTGAGATCCAGAAAAATTCCACCACAACCCATGTTCCTCACTCCAAACCCACTGAGACTTGTGGTGCCTCTTCCATCAACATATACCCTGTATGCTGTTGTTTGCTAAGGCATGTCCAGCTCTTTTATGACTCCATGGACTGTAGCCTGCCAGGCTCCTCTGTCCATGGGAATTCCTAGGCAAGAATACTGGAGCAAGTTGTCGTTTCCTTCTCCAGGGGGTCTTCCCAACTCAGGGATCAAACCCGCATCTCCTGCATTGGCAGGCAGGTTCTTTACTACTGAGCCACCTGGGAAGCCCTGTACCTCATACAGAAACTTTCAAAACTTTCTACCATTCTTGCTAGTGCTTCCCTTGGCACAAAAATACCGACATTGGTGCCACCAAGTGAAAATCATCCTCAAACAATATTGAGGAGACACTTGGAGGAGTTTTCAGGGGAGAGAGATTTTTCCATCTTGAGAAAATTGGGTCCATGTTCATGTGGATCTGCTCTCACAGAGGTGCTGTCTTATTTTGCTTTAAACTTTAAGCAAGACAGATTGCTGCAGCCATGATATTTAAGGTTTGACTTTAAAAAAATCTCATTACTCTTAAAATGAATGCTGCCACATCAGAGAATAACCCAGGGAGGAAATTCTTCCTTGCCTGTTTTTACACTGAGATGCAATTAGCTGGCCAAATTATTGTCGTCAATCCTGCAATTATAATTAATTTTCACCCTTTTCAAAAATCTTGTCAAACCAGGCAGATAAATAGCTTAGCAAATGTAAAACATGCCGGCCATCTCCGCTACATGGACCTTACAGAGTCAGGCCATGTGTGTCGCTCTGATCCAAATGGGCGCTTATTTGGGGGGAGGCCTTGCGCTTGTACAGATGTGGTACTTGTTATTCTATGGCAGTAGCTTCGCTTCAGGTTGTGGTGAATAATGATATAGTTTTGCATAATTTCAAATTAGAGTGTGTGTGTGCGCGGGCGTGTGCGTTCATGTTCGAAACATTTCCAATTATACTTGTCTGTTAAACACTTAAAAAAAATCTGAGACAATTTTATTGCCTAAGGCATTTAAAATATTTTATAAAGCACATTATTCCTTTTGTGAAGATTTTAGGTGAAAGATGTGCATTTCGTATGTGTGTGTGCGCGCGCGCATGCAGGCACATGCGTACTTCCTGGCAGTGCGGTGGGAAGAGCCTTTGAACGTGGCTGGGAAGGTATCAGCTCTCGCATTTGCTTTGTTTCTAATGCCTTCTCAGTTCTGTAGCACTGAGGTAGAACCCGCCCCAGGCAGCAGGGTGCACCCTTGAGGCAGCTGGCGGGCGGTGCTGGGATTCTGGACCTGCCTGCTGTCAGGCACTGACTGGGCGCACCAAGCCAGCCCAGGCTCTGCTCCCCGTGACTGAGAGGACAGGCCTCGCCAGGGAGCCCACTGGGCTCCTGAGCGCCTGGTACGGTGCCCGCCAGAGCTCCACGCACTCCCATCATTTCCCGGCAGCAGGGCTGTCCGGTATTTTCCTTTACAGCAGGAGAAAGGAATGGGACGCTCCTCAAGAGAAACAAAGAGGATAGTAAAATACACTGGGAAGGAAGACTGAGTTGAGATTGGCGTATGTGAGGAGGAAACTGAGGAGAGGAAGCCAAAAGTGACTGTCTTAGAAAGCAGACACCCCTCTAACAGGCCCAACTCTTTCAGCTACAAGGACCTATTTTTGTATTTATGTGCTGTATGGAATATGGAATATTTCTCTTTTTTAATTAAAATTATTTTTCTTATTACTTTCTGAGATTGTTTTAAGGAGAATTTTGTTATAGCTCTGAAGATAAGATTGGAAATGCCCAAAAGTGACCAGGGACTCAAATTTAGTCATTGTCAGAAGCTCTCAAAAGATGGAGACACTTTGTTTTCTTTCTAAAGAACCAGACAGGTTTCCATCCGTGCGAGAAGGTGAGTTGTGATACTTGCTCTGACCAGTGCTTTTTCAACTTTTCTCTGATGGGCTTAGGGGAGGAGGAGAGACTCATTGTTTTCCCTTACACCTCAGATAACAAGACAGAAGATGGGGAAGGAGGAGATGATTTTTGGTTAAGGAGAGGGATGAACACCTGTCTGTGGGCAAGGTTTATTTGTAGTTACTAACACACTCCCAAGAATTAACACAACCCTGCTGTAGTCTTGCCACAGCCCCGGTGGCAGGGGAGGACTGTGCTGAGAAGACAGGTGCTGAGCCCCGCAGATGGTCAGCCACCTAGTGGTACAAAGAGTCCTGCTCCCATCTCGTGAGGTCACCCCAGCAGCTCCTCTCACGTGACTCCTGGCCACACTGCCCCAGGAAGAGGGCTGGGAGCCCCCGCTTCCAGGGTGCCCTTCCCTCCAACCTTTATCCTAATCGAAGACGATTCCTTCATGGACAATTGGAAGCTGGATGTTTTTGAAATCTAGCATTTACTTGAAAGAGAATCGTTCTTATTTATTGCCACCAGTTAAATATTATGGAAACATGTCTGCTAACAATTTGCTTTGTGTAATTTGTTCTAATGCTAATAAGCAACAGCTGGGACACTTCCTGTGGTGAATTCCTTTGTGGTTACAGTGGTATTATCACACACGGACTTCACCAAATCGCTGAACTTGAGAAGAACACTCACTCCGGCTCTCCCAGGCTGCAGGAAATTCCCCTCACTTAGAAGCAGTTCTGGGCAAAGCATTTTTTTTAGAGGAGGGTGTACTTTTCCTTGACTCTCTGCTTCTGAACAGGCCTGCAGACCTGTGCTCTTCAAGTCCCATCTAGAGAGCCTGGGATTCTCCTCCCTCTCAGCCATGAGCTTGATCTCCTCCAGAGGAAACACAGCCAGCAGAGCTAAAGAGTGACACCTTCCTCCAGGTCAGTGCATGGTGCCCAGAGTGAATACAGAGTAAAGAGTGAAAAAGGCAGTGGAAGGTGGTCTTCTGTCCACCTCATGTGGGCTGTGCCTTCCCCACCGGGCCACCATCAGCAGACGAGGCCCGAGAGGAATGGAGATGCATCTGAGAGCCAAGAGCTGCTCAGAGTGGATGAAGTGATGACAGCAGACAGTGTGGGCATCTTCCCTCTGAAGGGTCTAGACGTACCACTCAGACCTGCTGAGGGCCGCAGGCCCACCGTTCTCTGCTCTGTAGCTCCACCTCATGGCCTGAGCCTTTGTATTGTTCCCCATATCAGATGCGTGTTGTAAAGGCCAACACAAACGCCTTCTATTGGATCCTACTTTGGAACACAACCAAAGCCTTGCTTCTCCAAGCAGCTCACTATGAAATAGCAGACCCTTGCTGGGTGTCATTTTACAGTAAGCATACGTGACCGGAGGCTACCTCCACCATAAACGTAGCATCCTCAAACCTCAGGTGGGCCCCACCTCCCCCTCCAACGCTGGAATGCCTTCCCGACACCCCTGAGAAATGGCTCTGCCTGACCACTTCCCCTTAGGGGGAGTTCAGTCCCATAGGAAGTGGCTTATTTCTCTGTTGGACGGCTCTGGTTGTGAAAACGTTATTTCTCAGGGAGACACAGATGTCTGTGAATCAGACACAGACGTTTGAGACGAAGCCAACTCTGCAATCTTTCTCTTTTCAACGGAGCTTGTCCGTGCAGTAACCACACCTATAATACAAATTGACATTGGCAAGTAGGCCCCAGCCCCACTATATTAGCGTAGAGCGGCAGACACTGTGTATAAATGGGGGACTTAGATAGGTCATGGCCATCAGATTCATCAGCCCTGTCAGGAAAAACTATCGAAATTCTTGCGGCCTCACACACACAGAAAAGGGTGTCCTGGGAGAATCTTTACTGTAGTTGTAAATCTGGCTGTGGTCACATAAGCATGTGAGTTAGAAAAGATTGCATGAACAAATCTGTAAGTCCATGTTCCTCAATAACTGGAAAAGACATGGAGGTCCTACCTCTTAATTGTACTCGCTGGTGATGTAATAAACTAAGGAAGCTTTAGTTTAGACAAAAACAAGGTCTGTTGTGAATTTAAGCAAGAGTGATGGAGTTTATGACGCCAAGCCCAAGCTTGTGTGTGCATGCCCTGGCAACTGTGTATTTGTGAGTTTGTGCAATAAGAGGTGGGAATTGAGGAAGGTATGAAAAGGGATTGCAAAAGGGAGCTTTTGCTTTCTAGAGCGTTCTTATTCAGGAGAACTATCGAGCAATGATTTAGAAATCAGATCCCAAAGTAACATGTAGATTATGTAGTTTGCTGAGATAAAATTCTAGATAATGGAACAGATTCTCTGAAAATATTTAAAACTTGGTATTTGGAAAAAGTAGCTACCATCCAGCAGCTTGCCTCGTGGCACCTGCCATATAAAAGCTACCTCATTAATATTCATCGGCTGAAAGCAGGAATGCTTGACTAGTTTTCATATTTTATTCAAAAAAGCCACTGATTTCCTTTTGGGACACCATATCTTTACTGAAAGGAGAAGTGCTGAAGGGCGGAGGCCAAAAGAAGAGCTGAAGCCTTTCGTTTCCTCTAGTTTCCCAAACGCTCAGGGAGGTCAGACCCTCAGTTGTAAACTCCATCTCACTCCTTTTTTCGTCTTAGGATCTCACATTCTCAGTGGCCTCATGTGCTACTCAAAGTATCAGAGAATAACAATAGACTCTTTCCAGCTTTACTATTAAGACATCTTTTCCTTCCTAGTCCATGATGGCTCTCAGCACTGAGTAGGGTTTCCATGGGCTGGTTGATCACTCGAGGACAGTCAGGGTCCCCGGGAGTCAGAGGGCATGTCCGCTGAGCCCTGCGCTCCCAGTGCCTTGCTGACTGTGGAGAGGGCAGGTCAGCAGAGCTGACAAGCCCCCCACAAGCCACTCTGTCATCTCTTGGTGGTGACCCGGTTGGGAAGGCGCACCCTACAGGAGGTGGTAGGGGACCACCTTCTCCTGCCTTTTCACTCTTCACCCGTCTTTACCCTTGAGAGCTGATTTGGAGAGATCAGGGGCTTCTGTCTCTCCCACATAGTTACACAGGAGCATTGAAAATAGAACTACGTGACAGACTTTTTTCCCCCACAACCACACCAAATTTTGGAGTGTTTCACTTTCAAAGAAATCAGCTCAAAAGCCTGAGCGTGTGTCCCAAGGATGTTGTCATTGCTTAGAATATTTCTAGTGCATCTCTTTTGGGGGTCATCTTTAGAAGCTAGAACACATTCTCGTCAAAGTGGAAAGCCCATTGTCGTCACTTGAGGGTGGATTCTTTTTTCTTTCTGGAGTCAAAGGGATTGGGGTCATGTCTGCACAGCAGCACAGCTGATCGACTTGAGATGTCAGTGTGTCTCCATACTCATCAGTTTGTCTTTTCCTCACGTTTCCTTAGTGGATGCAGATGGTCTGAACAATAACAGCCACAACTCATTTGTTAACTTGAATATATCAGTATAAGGAGCTGCACCGCAGAGACTGCTTTGGAGGGCAACATCACCTGGATGAACATTCAACATGTTCATTGTAAAGCTCGTTTGTAGTTCGCCGCTGTATCTCTAGGCATCGTAAGCTCAGGATCTTGTGACTGTCCCTACAGCCCCAAATGGCAGGGGAACTGGGAGGAAGAAGCCTTGGGGGACACCTGGATGGCTCACCTCCAGGGGAGAGCCTTCTCCCACTGGTTCTCACCATTCTGGAGGCAGATTATGGTGCAGTGCAAAGAAATGAGCCCTCCGAGTTGCCTCATACCCTATCTCCTCATCTGGAAAAGAAGTGGGATCCAGATGTCCTTCAAAGGCATTTACAGATATTACTTCCAGCAAAGGCCAGTGGGGCTGTTGGCTCCTCCATATTCCGTTTTACGATTTCCAGCTTCTGCCTCTCCTCCTGTCTGACCTTGTCTAGATGTTTTCTCATTCTCTTCTCTCACTGGCCCATTGTGGTTGTTCAGTCACTCAGTCGTGTCTGATTCTTTGCAACCCCATGGACTGCAGCACGCCAGGCTTCCCTGTCCATCACCAACTCCCAGAGCTTGCTCAAACTCATGTCCATCGAGGTATTGATGTCACCCAACCATCTCATCCTCTGTCGTCCCCTTCTCCTCCCACCTTCAATCTTTCCCAGCATCAGGGTCTTTTCCAATGAGCCAGTTCTTCCCATCAGTGGCCAAAGTACTGGAGCTTCAGCCTCAGCATCAGTCCCATGGCTCCTCCTCAAAGCCACTGAAGTATCACTGTGATACCCTTTCTCATTATTTTTACTTTCCATTTCTTTCTTTCTTTCTGCCTCTGTGTTTCCTTTGTTTCCTCTTTTCTGTTTTTCTCCATTCCATCCGCCCCAGTGCCTTGGGGGAGAGAGAGGAGAAATGGAGAGGGAAATAAAGAATTAACAAGTAACCTCTTCCCTGCCTAACTGGGCCATCCTGGCCCTTGCCTGCCTCCCACCATCCCATCGTTAGCCACCTACAACATTCCTCAGCTCTGTGGTGCTTCCGGCCCAATCTCCACCTGCTCATTCCACTCTTCAAGGTCCTGCCCTCTCAGTCTGTCCTTGAGTTTGGGAACAAGAGTCCTGTCCCTTTAATGGCTTCACTCTGGATTCGCCCTGACATTTCCCTCCTAGGCCTCCTCAGCCTTCGCCCAGCATCGGCCCTAGTGCCCACCCTGTCAGCTGTCCCTCCTCATTCAGCCTCAAAGGCCAGAGCCAAGTGACCTGGAGCCGCTGGGACACACACACCTCTTGAGAAGCATGAGTTGTTTCTCCCAGCGGTGCTGGCTCCTGTAGCCTGCATGGAGTCACTCTGCCCTCCAGAAGCAATGCTGGCCATGCTACTGTTCTTCATAGAACGTGTAGCTTTGTCCAGACCCGCTGAGCACGGATTGCACCTCCCAGTGACCAAAACCAGGCCAGGGTCTCCGTTTAAATGAGGAGGGCAGCCAGGATCAGAGGTGAGGCACAATGACCTACATCAGAGGCACTTCTAGGGTGAGGGTTGTTTTTAGGCATTTTACAAGTCTGCTGAGATGTGTGCAGTGTTAAGGGGCTTGTGTCTCAGAAGGGGAAGATGATGACATATTTCCCAAAGGAAAATGTGGTTTCGACGGGGGAGAAAGACAGCAAAATTCTGGAACAAGGATGCTCTGTTCCTGGCCTTTATCTAACACTGTCATACCTGCTCAAGGTCTTTCTAGAAATCAAACTTGTTTGCCTCCGCAGGAACCGAAAGTGTCTCTGCTCAAATGTGAAAGAGTTTGGAGAACTTTGATTTCTTTCATTCTCCACTGTTTACTAAGTCACAGTACTTAATTTTCTGTCAACTTCCAGCTATATCTTGGATCACATGAGGATTTTAAAAAATGAGCTCTTCTTATCTCATCCTCCAGATCTTTTGAAATAGCAGTTGTCTTATATAGTGTATATTTTCATTTTATAATTATTGGTTGATTAGATTATTTATTTCCTGTATATACATAAAATAATTTTATAAATACAAAGATTTTATACTAAAAGTACATCCGTAGATAAATTGACTTTTTATTCCATACACATGAAAACTAAAAAAATAGATGAAATAAAATCATTTCATCATAATTGTATTCTGTTGCAAATTTTTCTCCACATTGACAGTGAAAACTTTTTATTAAGGTCCGTTTTAACATCACAAAGCATCGTGAGGCTAAAAGTTTTGTGTTTTACTATGCTAGGTTGTGATTATCTGACAAGGCTCTAGGTAAATAACGAGGAATTCTGAGTAAGTGGAAATCATTGTGTACTAAACTCTCGAGATTGAATGATGATGATTGAAATGTTGTGCCTTTTGTTTGGTAAGCTGAGGAGTTTATATTCAGATTCTTTCTTTCAACTCAGCCTTAGTTAATTTCACATTTCCACCTCCTTATTCTGTGTCTGGTCCTCAATATGCCAACACAGGGGACCCTCTGCTCTCTCCACCTGGGGGACTGACTGCAGCTGCTCACTTTCTCTGGTGAAGTTCTGCTTTTAATGAAGGTGAAAATAGGCCATCCCCTCATCTCAGTAAGAGAGAAACAGGGTTGACTCCATCCCTTTTCTCAACCTAGATGGTCTCTCCTCCTTTCTAATTAAAGATTGTGAAAGGGTGCGTTTACATGGATGTTCACATGAGTGCTTGTGACTGAGTTTGTAAATTTGAGGCAAAGTTCATCCAGCATTTACTGGATGATGGAAATTTTTACAGCATTTGCTTGTGCCGAGGCATGTGTGCAAGAAGGGCCTGGTGAGTGTGATGCAGATACTCTAATTACTTGAAAATCCACTGTGCTTTTACTTTTTATGGTTAGAAGTTAATTCTGGAACATTACTTCAACTCCCTGCTTTATTTAGAAGTGTGCAAGGAATGCAGAGCTTCGATTAGGAAATGGTGTTGTCTTAGGATCTGGCTTTTTTATTTTTAAAATACTAACGGATCTAAATTTGCAGACCAGAAATCAGTGAATGGAACTCATTGTAATGGGGAACAGTATTTACATTAGACAGAGCAGTAGACTCTATCACCTGGGGAAACAGCGGCTCCTTAATTTTTGCTCTTTGCGAGCATGATGCAATCAGTGTTTCCTGACATCGGGACAATCCTCTCACCTCAAAGTGTTCCTGTGTAATTGTGTCACATGATGGGAAATTGTAATAGGCAATTTGGTTCTGTAATTCGGTTTGCAAAGCATGCAAACATAAGATAACTAGGTTAAATGCAATAAGCATTACACTAAGGTACAAAAACACATGGGGAGAAAAGATGCTGTGTCCGTAACTTAGAAAGAACATGAATTTTATTCCTCATGTGCCTCAAGGTGTAGATCTTATTAAAGTTATTTATCCTCTAGTTTAATTTCATCACACATTGTCCATACAGATGCATTATCTGTGTGTGAACATACATGGTTTTTTACCGCACATATTTCCAGTTTTTCTCTTACTTGTAATGTGCAGGCTCCAATGAACTGCATTCAGGAGTGAGCTGATATGCTTATTTGTTACAGCGTACAGTGCAAATGGACTATTAACAAACAGACTGTTATGTGAGACACCATATCAAAATGTGCTTTAAATTTTTCAAAACCTTTTGATTATCTGTAACTCTTTGCCTTTGACAATTCTTTCATTTTTTAGGGGTCTGTTTTTAATGTATTCCCTTAAATGGTCACTACAGGTACATGATAGATACGTACAGTTTCATTACATAAACACTACTGGCCTTAATGATTTTAATATTTTTCAGGTGCTTTTTCCCCCCATTTTTGATGCAGTATTTTTTTTTTTTTCTAGCACAGTGTATCATTGACCTGGGACTGATTCAATAAAATTTCTGAATCCTAAGATTCCAAGACAATGCAGTATTTTCTGTTCATGCTGTAAAAAGTATTTCTGTATTTTTAATAAAGAATGGAATTTCTATGAGCCTCTGTATATTTTATCTGATCAACATTTTAATGTTCATTATTATTACATTAGGACTAGTTCCTGTAAGTGGCTAACAAGGAAAAGTCTTTCAGATGAAGGTTGTTGCCAGCCAAGACCCCAAAGGCCTGATTCACAGCTGTCTGGAAAGCCACTCCCACCGGCTGCCTGAGGCCCAGCCCCACAACTGCACAGGAGGGACTTGTTACAGGAGCCTGCGGGTCTCTGCTGAGTACACTTCATATCTCCCCGGATCTTCTAATTTCAGCTCATGACTACAACCGGGCAGCCCCTGGGCAGGGAAGGAAAACTCGATCTGGTCGGAGGCTCAAAGTGAGGGTCCCCCAGGGGTCATCTCAGACCAGGATCTTCTTCTAGGTCAGTAATCAGAGACAAGAGGGCTGCCTCCTGTGACAGTTGGGAAGATTAAAATTGCAATGCTTGGATAGCTCCTCAAACAGAGTCCTTTGAATCTGGAATCCTTGTTCCAGGCTGTTTACTCCCATTGGTTGTAGCTGTTTAGGGGTCATGGCTCCTCCTGGTTTTTGATCCAGCCCTCACCCTGAGTGGCCAGTTCCCTGCCCAGAGGCCTCCCACCCATCCCTGGCACTTTGCAATAATCCCTGACAAGGGCAACGTGGTTCTCAATGAAACAATCCGGGATGGGGGATCCTCTCATGTCAGTGTTCTCTGGGCTGGATAAAGCCAGCAAGAAAGGTTCGGGGACAGCTCTTGGGAAGGGTTGGGGTGCAAATCTCCAAAGCCTTCTCCCACTATCTGCCATGCTGCTGCTGCTAAGTCGCTTCAGTCATGTCCGACTCTGTGCAACCCCAGAGATGACAGCATACCAGGCTCCCCCGTCCCTGGGATTCTCCAGGCAAGAACACTGGAGTGGGTTGCCATTTCCTTCTCCAATGCATGAAAGTGAAAAGTGAAAGTGAAGTCGCTCAGTTGTGTCTGACTCCTAGCGACCCCATGGACTGCAGCCCACCAGGCTCCTCTGTCCATGGGATTTTCCAGGCAAGAGTACTGGAATGGGGTGCCATTGCCTTCTCCAGCTATCTGCCATGGGTTTGCTTAAAACTTAATAGCCTCTGAAAATATTAACCTTACTATTTGCCCTGCCTCGAACACAACCATTTTCAAACTCATCTCTCCCTTCTCTCCTCCAGTCCAGGACCAAGCTAGTGGCCTTTCTCACATGTCCATGAGCCCCTGAGCCACCCCAAGAAAACCCAGGCACACAGGTCCTAAGGATCCCTTCCCTGAGCCTGCTCTTCCCCAGCTGTTAGACGAAGGCTCTGAAAACCCACCTTCCATGACTAGTTTTTTCTTATTTTGTACCAACTGTAGTATCCTAATTATAAACTGTCCATGTGGAGAAGAAATCCTGAAATAAATGCTATATGCTTTTCTGTCAAATCTGAACATAGATTTGACCAGCTGAATGCTTGCAGACCTGGAAAGGAAGGAGGGAACTTCACGACGGAGGGATACATCTTGCCTGAGATTTTAACAGCTACATGATGTGCAGACATCACTGCAGGGCAGGATTAGTGTAGCAGGTGTGCATGGTCAGGTCTGAAGCTGGCATGTCAGCGTGTAAACCCCTGAATGCGTCTACATGCACACACAGACCCTGCCTCATTCTCTGTTTCTTAAGGGCCAGAAGATATTGTTAATGAAAAAAATTAATCAGTAGTCAATCTAAGGGAGAAATGAAAAATTTTTATCCAAGCCAACCTGCATATTATAATCCAGGAAGTTCTGAAGACCGGTCTGTCCATTAGAGGTCAAAACAGTAAGTTTTTGAGACAAAAGGTTATGCATCCAGTGACATTCTGACAGATTGCACAATCCAGAGCTGCACGGACAAAGCAGGCAGTGGGTCGTCACAGCCCTTTATGAAATGAAGAAGGAACGTCATCCCCTAAGGAGGTCTGGGTAATGCAAATGCACAAACACACCTAAAGGAGAAGGAGGAGACCCAAGCAGGCAGAGAAACATTTTATGTACATTTTTGTCTTGCCATAAAAGATGGATTTTATTTCATCAGTAGATTGGACCAGAAGCCACCCCAGCCTGGGTTTTAGTTTTGACTTTCCCACCGACCAGCTGCGGATGTTGGGGAAATGACTTCAACTTTCCAGACCCCAAGGGTGTTAGACTAGCCAAGGTCTACGTTCCCACTCTCACCCTGACCACTCCAGCCGCCCTGAGCCTGCGGCTTGGTCGCAGAAAGACCATGTGTGCCTAGATTCTCCTGTCAAGATCTTGAGAGTCCTGAGCTGGTGGGAAACCCGTGGGGCCCTGAGGAGAAGAGAGGAGTTTAATTAGCTGGGACCAAGATGACCACCTATGTCAGGGTCTCTCCTTAAGGATCGACAAGGGAAGGTTATTCTTAAGAACAGAATGCAGTTGATTTTTCTCAGACAAGTTACCAGAAAAGAGAATTTCCTGTGAGAGAGATACTGCTCTACTGCAGGGAGGTAAAGTGCCGTCACACTGAGGGCGGACACAGCTTGCCTACTGATGGCTAAGAACTTCCATTCATTTCAGTGCTCAATGAACTTGCACATTTTCCAATTACCCCTTTCGTTAAAAAAAAATCATTTTTTAAGGAAAATTACTTTTCTCCTTGAACTCTTCACCAAGGTTGATTCAAAAATCCATCTAGGAGTAGCTGGTAACTTACTGTTAACCTATTAGTGGAAGCAATAAAAAAAAAAAAAAATCTATTGAGAGGCAAGGGCTATTTAAATATTTCTGTAAAATCCCCCGGGATTGGGAGGTGAAGAATAAGTGGATCTGACAGTAGCTCTGTTGCCGGTTTCAGACTAACAGGTTTGGCAAGGATGTTTTGTTAGCAGCAGTTAATCAGCGAATCCCATTACTTAATAAGGTTATCACTTAGCAAAAGCTGCAAATTACAGTTTCTTTCTCTCCAGGCTGAAGATAACATCCTTGAAATTTTGCATCTACAAGTAGTATCTCGTTAGCAGAAATAGGGTAAACAGAAGCACATTGAAAATGCTGTTTGTGTGCAAATCAGACTGATGCTTTCATCCAAATATTTTATAGTTGTGCTAGCCTGCCAGTTCCCTGCTCACCCATTGTTTGGTGCTGGTGTGGAGTGTAAATCAGAAAGAGGTAGGAAGCAGCTCCTTTGTTCACCACCAGCTGAAGGAAACACACTCTCGAGTCCACTGAGAGTAAATTCACAGGCTTGTAAGAGCCTGGCTAAGTCAATGCCAATTCCAGGTCGCAGTGCTTATTAGCCTTGAAGGAGACTTTGCAGTGATTTAGTGATCCAGGAGAGCCACTTGGCCTCAACAAAACCACTTCCATTAACCCCCCTCAGCTCTCACTTCCAGGGCTCTGAGTTCTGTCTCCCTGTCTCCCCACACCTCCCCACCCTTGGCTCTTGCTGATGTTTAAATCCCAGAGCCTCATCTGCCAAATTTCCTCTGCATGCATTCATACAGGCTCACCCATCGCTTTCCCCACGGGCCTGGGGAAGGACCAGGTGGTGCTAAAGATGTTGGCGTCTGCTTTGACCTCCTACCAAGATGGCGTCACATCCCCTGTGGATTGGGAGGCGGGGTCCTGGCGAGTGTGTCCTCCAGCTGTTGGGAGGCACTGTGGGATGGGGAGATGTAGGCGAGAGGAGCCGTTTCCTCCATGCAAAATGCAGGACGGGAGCTGCTGCCAGAGCAGGCAGTGGAGCCCTTTCAGCCTCATCTCCAGAGGGGCATGGCTGTGTCTCAGCCCCTCCCCGACACTCACAGATGCAACCCAGCCGACCTGCTATGCCCTCGCCACACTGCTCCACTTTCCAATTCAGCTATTTTGTTTGGTTGATTTTTTTCCTTTTGGCTTAAAAAGCTCCAGAGGGTATGAATTTGAGAATTTTTCTGGGGCGTGGTGTGTGTGTGGGGTGTGTGTGTGGATTGTGTGTGTGTGGGGTGTGTGTGTGTGGGGTGTGTTATGTTTACATATGGAGGCTCTCTGCCTCCTTGCATCGTGGATGACGTTCCCTCCCACCCTTTCTCCGTTCACCCACCCCTTCCCACGCATCCTCTGGTCCCCAGCATTTCTTGGCGCTGCATATGATTTCCCCTGGGAGGGACTTTGTGTTTTCTGGCTGAATGACTCTTTACACATCTCCAGTCCAATTCTTTCGCCTTTTGGTTGCACCTCTGCATCCTTCCTCCTCTTGGCTCTCGGAGTACTTTTTCTCGGTGTTCTGCTTCCTCCTCTGCCTCCTCTGCCCCCACCCCAGCAAGGCCATCCCTCTGCAAGTCTCACTGCCTTACATTCTCCACCCGCAAACACTCTTCCAAGGGCCTCAGTGACTTGTGAAAATTCCTTCCAAACTTGTCTCCTGGAAACAGGACGGCAGATGAAAGATTTCTTCATTAAAATTAGATACTTTAGAGAGGCATCCAGTAAAGCTCTGAGAGTCCCCCATGGGCCTCCATCTGCACAGAGCTGGAGAGGGGCGCTGGGCTTTGGGAAAGGCCAGGACCAAGTGCTCTGGGCTTCTCTCCCTCCCCTTTTACTGACACAGACCCCCTCTCTCCCCAGACAGGGAGGATTTGAGCCCCGTGGGTTGTCGCCTGGTTTCCTACCCATTGCTTGCATTCTGACTGCCGCTGAAATCGCTGTTTTGTGAGGTGCCCTGAGGGCCCCATGACCCATGGTTCTCAGAGAACTGACTTTGATTTATGACTTGAGAAGCTGGTGGAGGCTCTGGATGTAATTCTAAGCTGTGATTTCTCATTTGGGCTCCTAATGTTTGATTATGCAGCTGGGCGGCGGCCCCTCCAAGAGGCCAGTTCCCAGCATGCAACCCAAGCCTGCAGCAACCTCCCAGGCAGGGCCTTAGCGAGCTCGGGGCCTGGGAGGGCAGCTGTGGAGCTCCAGCTGGAGCAGGCCAGGTATGGGCACCCCTCGGTTCCTGCTCAGAGTCGAGGTCAGCCCTGGGTGCTTCACATGAACACGTGGCTGATTCCTCCACCCACCCTGCTCTGTGGGCATCTGGAGGGCCAGATGAGCACGCCCCGAGGTGCTCTGTCCTCTGGGAGGCCTTTGTTCTCCATGAGGATCGAGGCTGGTCACCGGGTCTGTTGATCAGACCTCTGTCCTAGGCTAGAACCAGCTCACAAACCCCTGTCCTCAGTCTAGGGGGACCTTTTCCCTTCTCTCAGAGACTATGAATATAAACCTCTCAAAAGCTGTCAAAATGCCAAGCACAAGAATGAAGGGAAATTTTGGTTTTTGTCACCTTGCCCACCTGGAGGAAGGCAAGGATAAAGCCTCCTCTCAGTAGAAGCACACGAGCTCACACTCACACACTCAAAATACACTCAACAACTCTTACACATTCACACAGCACTCCCAGCCGATGTGCTCTATCCTTTACTGTAGACCCTCGTGGTGTGTAACTTTCAAGCAAACTCAGGATTCACATCCCTGCCAGCACACTGAATCCCGTGGCACTGGTGAGTGACCCACGTCGATGGAGTCCTCCTTGTCTGGCTAGAGTCTGCTCTCATCGGTCCCACCTCTGCAGACTCACAGTCACGTGTGCACTCGCTGCTCTGCCAGCAGACGCTCACCAGGTCCCGGATGACATGGCGTGTGAACATGCCCTCCTGAAGCAGGGCTGTGTGTCCTCACTTAGCTCTGCTGAGCCCTGCCCCTGGCAATCCACCCGGAGGCAGCCAGGGCCTGGAGTGAGGTCGGGGGAGGGGGCAGATCTCGAAGAGTCCATGGACCAGCTTGTGAGGCTTCAGAGGAAGACTTTACGTTGTCTCCAGGCAAAGGGAACCCCTCTGTTCAGTGAGAGGGGTCTGCTTCTGCTGACCTGGAGAACTAAGGAAAACTGGGGGGCTGAAGATTCCCAGATGCTTCCAGTCAATGTCTCCATCCCAAATCTCAGGGTCCCACTCTGTCACTTTTAGAACCGTGGATTAGCTGCCGGAAACCTCAGGCTGTCCACTCAGTGTCCTTGGCAACTCTGCCTCTACCATGATCAGATCTCAGGGCTGATTTTCAGCACAATTTGCACCATGGACGCAGGCGATGAGAGTCACGGGTGGCCACAGAGAACCTTGGCTTTCCCAGCATGCTCTAAGTTGGCAGTAAAGTATCCCAAACATTTTTTTAATCAAGTGTTACAATGCCATCAAAAGCAGCCAGCACCTTCTTCAATCCTTACCATTATAATGATCCCATTTCACCAGTCGAGAACCATGGTCCATGCATAGACCATGTGCTAAGTTCTTTAGTCATGTCTGCGTCTGTGTGACTCTATGGACTGCAGTCTGCCAGGCTCCTCTGTCCATGGGGTTCTCCAGGCAAGAATACTGGAGTGGGTTGCCATGCCCAGGGGATCTTCCTGACCCGGGAATCGAACCATGTCTACCTCCTTTGACAGGCAGGTTCTTTACCACTAGTGCCACCTGGGAAGCCCATGCATAGTTCAAAGGTTCCCAAATTTTGGTGCATACAAGAATCACCTGATAAATTTCAAAAATTGTTGACACCTGGCTTCCACCTAGAGACAGTTCCATTTAATAAATAAGTGGTGGGGCCCAAGCGGGGGGTTGAAAGCTCCCCCACATGATTATAGCATGCAGCAGTTTGGAAACTACTGGCATATCCTGGCACCTTGACTCGCATCTCCCTGCAGTGCTGTGAAAGTATTAGCGTGGCCACTGCACATCAGGGCACATCAGGGTTGTTCCCCCAAGCAATGGGGGTCCAGCACTTTCAGACCAGGAGGTGATTCAGCTCCCAAATCCATCCTGAGGATCTGCTCTCTAGGGCCACACTGGGAATTGTCTCTGCCCAGAATCCCTAGAAAACAGAGTCTGAGCCAAGGTTAAATGCTAAGACTTTCCTGAGAAATGGGGGAAGCAGAACTGAAGATAAGAGAAATGAGAAGAGAGAAGGCAAACACATAAGGAGGCGGGTCACCAAGTTGCTCATGGCTTCGAGAGAAAGCAGTTGCTCAGTCCTGCAGCACGTCCGTGCAGAGACCACATGACACAACCCATCCTCAGACAGTCCCCCCAAGGGGAAGAGGGAGATGGACTTACCTCCAGCTCCCATCTTCCACTGGTACTGGCATGCCAGTTGCCATTTCCGGGTGTGTCTGTATGGGCACCGGTGGCCTCCCACATCTCAGCAGGTTAGAGGCAGGAACTGGGTGGTTGGCATGTGGGAGGGCACTGTGACAGGTGTGTGCTGCTGCGGAGCACACCACCCTAAGTTAAAACAACAGCACTTTCATGAGAGCATGACGCTACAGGCAAGCATCTTGGGCTGAGTGCCGTGGAGCGTTTCCTCTATTGGTCTTGCCAGGGGTTGCTCATAACCACAGGCATCCGGTTGCTCACTTGGGCTCACCTGGGGCTGAATGGTCTAGGCAGCTACACTCAGTCATCTAGCTGCTTGCTGATGGCAGGGCCTCTCTCTGTACATGGTCATTCACCCTCAAGGGGGCAGCCTGGGCTTCCCAACATGGCAGGATCGAGCTCTAACGAGGGGAGACAAGGCTGCAAGTTCTCTTGGGGCTGAGGCTCAGAAGTCACACAAGTCCTTCCTACACATTTTATTAGTCAAAGAAGTCACAAGGGCTTCAGGGAAGGGGAGACAGGCCTCTGGATGGGAGGGACAGGATAGGCACATGGCAATGGCTATGGATATGGCAGGGAAGCAATAATTCCAGCCCTCTTTACAAGGAGTACATGGCAAGCATGGTCACTTCATGCCTGCAAGCCGCCCTGGGCCGAGGGCAGTGGTGGAGACACAGCAGCCACCCAGCTCCAAGATGGAACAGCTCAAGGTGTGGTTAGAGCTACTCCAACTCCAGCCGGAATCCAGGGAGAGGGTGCAGACCTGGAGGACTCGTACCTGAATCTCATCTTAGAGAGCAATGTGGTGACATCTAACAAAGTTGAACATGTGCCTATACTACAACAGCAAAATTCCACTTCTAGAAATTCTCATGGGTATTCACAAAGAGGCCAAATATATTCACAGCAACATTGCTTGAAATAGCCAAACATTAGAACCAACCTAAAAGCCTATCAACAAGGGAATGGATATACTAACTCTGATATATTCATTCAATGGGCTGCTGCCGCCGCCAAGTCACTTCTGTCGTGTCCGACTCTGTGCGATCCCATAGATGGCAGCCCACCAGGCTCCCCCGTCCCTGGGATTCTCCGGGCAAGAACACTGGAGTGGGTTGCCATCTCCTTCTCCAATGCATGAAAGTGAAAAGTGAAAGTGAAGTTGCCCAGTCGTGTCCGACTCTTCGCGACCCCATGGACTGCAGTCCATCAGGCTCCTCCGTCCATGGGATTTTCCAGGCAAGGGTACTGGAGTGGGGTGCCATCATCTTCTCCAACAATGGGCTACAATACAGTAACTAAAATAATACAGATGCGTCAACATGAATAAAGCAAGAAATACAATGGTGAATGCAAAAAAAAAAGTCGAAGGATATTGATAAAATTTGTGTCAATCTTAAAAAATACAAAAATGATACCTTATTGCTTAAGTATGTAAATACACATAGAAAAATAGAAAAACACACATGGGAAAGAGACTCAACCTCAGGAGGGTGGTTATCTCCAGGAGAGAGGAAAGGGTTGGGGGTGGGGAAGGGTATCAAAACTCGGCCACATCGTGTTTACTAAAACAAAAGGTATCTGAAGTAAATATGCAAATGTGTTACACGTGGGCCTTGGCTTCTTGGATTTTTGTACTATTGTGATTTGAAATATATCTCAATAAATAAAAGCAAATACTCTTAAAAGGGACCGAGAGGCCTTAATTCTGGTCTAGGTTCAACTTCTAAACTTGCTCTTTGCTAAAATTAAATTTGGAAATATACACCAAAATATAAAGTGAGCTTTCCTCTGGGGTGACGAAATTTTAGATTATCTTTTGTTGTTGTTCAGTTGCTAAGTCGTGTCTGACTCTTTGTGACCCTGTGGACTACAGCATGCTAGGCTTCCCTGTCCTTCACTGTCTCCCAGAGTTTGCTCAAACTCATGTCCATTGAGTCAGTGATGCCATCCAACCATCTCATCCTCTGTCATCCCCTTCTCCTCCTGCCTTCAATCTTTCCCACATCTGGGTCTTTTCTAACCAGTCAGCTCTTTGCAT
Organism: Bos taurus; assembly: GCF_002263795.3. Classification (NCBI taxonomy): domain Eukaryota; kingdom Metazoa; phylum Chordata; class Mammalia; order Artiodactyla; family Bovidae; genus Bos; species Bos taurus. The sequence goes on from NC_037336.1 coordinate 42,378,634, forward strand.
CAGGTGGCCAAAGTACTGGGGCTTCAGCTTCAGCATCAGTCCTTCCAATGAATATTCAAGGTTGATTTCCTTTAAGATTGACTGGTTTGATCTCCTTGCTGTCCAAGGGACTTCTCAAGAGTCTTCTCCAGCACCACAATTCAAAAGCATTAATTCTTCAGTGCTCAGCCTTCTTTATGGTCCAACTCTCATATCCATACATGACGACTGAAAAAAACCATAGCTCTGACTACACGGACCTTTGTTGGCAAACTGATGTCTCTGCTATCTTTATTTCCTTAGTTTTCGTTGCATTTTTAGTATTGTTTTTGTTTTTTAATTAATTTTTTATTGAAGGATAATTGCTTACAGAATTGTGTTGTTTTCTGTCAAACCTCAACATGAATTAGCCATAGGTATACGTATATCCTCTCCCTCCTGAACCTCCCTCCCATCTCCTTCCCCACCCCACACCACTAGGTTGATACAGAGCCCCTGTTTGAGTTTCCTGAGCCATACAGCAAATTCCCGTTGGCCATCTATTTTACATATGGTAATGTAAGTTTCCTTGTTACTCTTTCCATACATCTCACCCTCTCCTCCCCTCTCCCCATGTCCATAAGTCTATTCTCTATGTCTGTTTCTCCACTGCTGCCCTGTAAATAAATTCTTCAGTATCATTTTTCTAGATTCTGTGTTTATGCGTTAGAATACAATATTTATCTTTCTCTTTCTGACTTACTTCACTCTATATAATAGATTCTAAGTTCATCCACCTCATTAGAACCGACTCAAATGTATTCCTTTTTATGGCTGCGTAATATTCCATTGTGTATATGTACAACTTCTTTATCCATTCATCTGACGGTGAACATCTAGGTTGTTCCCATGTTCTAGCTACTGTAAATAGCCCTGCAATGAACATTGGGATACATGTGTCTTCTTCGATTTTGGTTTCCTCAGGATATATGCCTAGGAGTGGGATTGCTGGGTCATATAGTGGTTTTATTCCTAGTTTTCTAAGGAATCTCCATACTGTCTTCCATAGTGGCTGTATCAATTTACATTCCCACCAACAGTGCAAGAGTGTTCCCTTTTCTCCACACCCTCTCCAGCATTTATTGTTTGTAGACTTTTTGATGATGGCCATTCTCACTGGCTTGAGGTGATATCTCATTGTAGCTTTCATTTGCATTTCTCTAATAATGAGCAATGTTGAGCATCTTTTCATGGGTCTGTTAGCCATCTCTATGTCTTCTTTGGAGAAATGTCTGTTTAGGTCTTTTGCCCACTTTTTGATTGGGTTGTTTGTTTTTCTGGTATTGAGTTGTATGAGCTGCTTGTTTATTTTGGAAATTAATCCTTTGTCAGTTGTTTCATTTGCTATTATTTCCCCCCATTCTGAGTGTTGTCTTTTCACCTTGCTTATGTTTTCTTTGCTGTGCAAAAGCTTTTAAGTTTAATCAGGTCCGCACTTGTTTACTTTTGTTTTTATTTCCATTACTCTAGGAGTAATGGAAGTATTTCCATTACTCATAGAGGATCTTGCTTAGATTTATGTCATTGAGTGTTCTACCTCTGTTTTCCTCTAAGAGTTTTATGGTTTGTGGTCTTACATTTAGGCCTTTAATCCATTTTGAGTTTATCTTTGTGTATGGTGTTAGGAAGTGTTCTAATTTCATTCTTTTACATGTAGCTGTCCAGTTTTCCCAGCACCATTTATTGAAGAGACTCTCTTTGCAACATTGTCTATTCTTGCCTCCTTTATCAAAAATAAGGTACCCATAGGTGCATGGGTTTATTTCTGGGCTTTCTATCTTGTTCCATGGGTTTATATTTCTGATTTTGTGTCAGTACCGTACTGTCTCAAGATGGAATCAAGATTGCCGGGAGAAATATCAATAACCTCAGATATGCAGATGACACCACCCTATGGCAGAAAGTGAAGAGGAACTAAAAAGCCTCTTGATGAAAGTGAAAGTGGAGAGTGAAAAATTTGGCTTAAAGCTCAACATTCAGAAAACGAAGATCATGGTATCCGGTCCCATCACTTCATGGGAAATAGACGGGGAAACAGTGGAAACAGTGTCAGACTTTATTTTTTTGGGCTCCAAAATCACTGCAGATGGTGACTGCAGCCATGAAATTAAAAGACGCTTACTCCTTGGAAGGAAAGTTATGATCAACCTAGATAGCATATTGAAAAGCAGAGGCATTACTTTGCCAACAAAGGTCCGTCTAGTCAAGGCTATGGTTTTTCCTGTGGTCATGTATGGATGTGAGAGTTGGACTGTGAAGAAGGCTGAGTGCTGAAGAATTGATGCTTCTGAACTGTGGTGTTGGAGAAGACTCTTGAGAGTCCCCTGGACTGCAAGGAGATCCAACTAGTCCATTCTGAAGGAGATCAGCCCTGGGATTACTTTGGAAGGAATGATGCTGAAGCTGAAACTCCAGTACTTTGGCCACCTCATGTGAAGAGTTGACTCATTGGAAAAGACTCTGATGCTGGGAGGGATTGGGGGCAGGAGGAGAAGGGGACAACAGAGGATGAGATGGATGGATGGCATCGCTGACTCAATGGACGTGAGTCTGAGTGAACTCCGGGAGTTGGTGATGGACAGGGAGGCCTGGTGTGCTGCGATTCATGGGGTCACAAAGAGTCGGACACGACTGAGCGACTGAACTGAACTGAACCATACTGTCTTGATGACTGTAGCTTTGTAGTGTAATCTGAAGTCAAGAAGGTTGATTCCTCTAGCTCCATTCTTCTTTCTCAAAACTGCTTTGGCTATTCGAGATCTTTTGTGTTTCCATATGAATTGTGATTTTTTTTTTGTTCTAGTTCTGTGAAAAGTGCCATTGGTAATTTGATAGGGATCACATTGAATCTGTAGATTGCATTTGGTAGTATAGTCATTTTTATAATATTGATTCTTCCTGCCCAAGAACATGGAATATCTATCTCTCCATCTGTTTATGTTGTCTTTGATTTCTTTCATTAGTGTCTCATAATTTTCTGTGTACTTTTCTTTTGCCTCCTTAGGTAGGTTTATTTCTAGATATTTAATTCTTTTTGTTGCAATGGTGAATGAATTGATTCCTTAATTTTTCTTTCTGATTTTTCTTTGTTAGTATATTGAAATGCAAGTGATTTCTGTGTATTGACCTTGTATTCTGAAACTTTGCTAAGTTCACTGATTAGCAATTTTCTGATACTATCTTTAGGGTTTTCTGTGTACAGTATCATGTCATCTGCAAACAGTGAGAGCTTTATTTTTCTTTTCCGATCTGGATTCCTTTTATTTCTTTTTTTTCTCTGATTGCTGTAGCTAGGACTTCCAGAACTATGCTGATAATAGTGGGGAAACTGGACACCCTTGTCTGTTCCTGATCTTAGGGAGAATGCTTTCAGCTTTTCACTATTGAGAATAATGTTTGCTGTAGGCTTATCATATTTTGTCTTTACTATGTTGAGTTACGTTCCTCCTATGCCCATTTTTTGGAGGGTTTTAATCATAAATGTGTGCTGAATTTTGTCAAAGGCTTTTTCTGCATTTATCAAGGTTATCATATGGTTTTTATCATTCAATTTGTTAATATGATATATCACATCGATTGACCTGCATATATAGAAGAATACTTGAATCCCTGGAATAAACCCAACTTGATCAGGGTGTATGAGCTTTTTGATATGTTGCTGAATTCTGTTTGCTGAAATTTTGTTGAGGATTTTTGCATCTATGTTCATCAGTGATATTGGCCTGTAGTTTTCTTTTTTTGTGTTGTCTTTGTCTGGTTTCGGTATCAGGGTGATGGTGGTCTCGCAGAATGAGCTTGGAAGTGTTCCTTCCTCTGCAATTTTTTGAAAGAGTTTTAGTTAAAGGCATTAGCTCTTCTCTAAATGTTTGATAGACTTCTGTGAAGCCATCTGGTCCTGGGCTTTTGTTTTTGGGGAGAGTTTTGATCACAATTTCAATTTCAGTGCTTGTAATTGGGTTGTTCATAATTCCTATTTCTTCCTGGTTCAGTCTTGGAAGATTGAACTTTTCTAAGAATCTGTCCATTTCTTCCAGGTTATCTATTTTATTGCCATGTAGTTGTTCATAATAGTCTCTTATAATCCCTTGTATTTCTGCATTGTCTGTTGTAACCTCTCCTTTTTTGTTTATAATTTTGTTGATTTGATTCTTCTCTCTTTTTTTTCTTGATGAGTCTAACTAAAGGTTTGTTGATTTTGTTTATCTTCTCAGAGAAACAGCTTTTAGTTGTATTAATCTTTACTATTGTTTCTTTCATTTCTTTTTCATTTATTTTTGCTTGGATCTTTATGATTTTGTTCCTTCTACTAATTTGGTTTTTTTTTTGTTGTTCTTCTTCTTCCAGTTGTTTTAGGTGTAAAGTTAGGTTGTCTATTCGATGTTTTTCTTGTTATTTGAGGTAGGATTGTATTGCTAAAAACTTCCCTCTTAGAACTGCTTTTGCGGCATCCCACAGGTTTTGAGTTGTTGTGTTTTCATTGTCATTTGTTCCTAGAAGTTCTTGAATTTCCCTTTTGACTTCTTCAGCAACCTGTTGGTTATTTAGAAACGTGTTGTCTAATCTCCATGTGTTTGTTTTTCTTACATTTTTTTTTCTTGTAATTGATATCTAGTCTTGTAGCATTGTGGTCAGAGAAGATGCTTGATACAATTTCAATTTTCTTAAGTTTACTGAGGTTTGATTTGTGACCCAAGATGTGGTCTAACCTGGAGAATGTTCCATATGCACTTGAGAAGGTGTATTCTTCTGCATTTGGATGGAGTGTCCTGAAGATATCAATGAGATCCATCTCATTTAATGTATCATTTAAGACTTGTGTTTCCTTATTAATTTTCTGTTTTGATGCTCTGTCCATTGGTATGAGTGGGGTGTTAAAGTCTCCTACTATTATTGTGTTACTGTCAATTTCTCCTTTTATGTATGTTAATGTCTGTCTTATGTATTGAGGTGATCCTATGTTGGGTGCATAGATATTTACAATTGTGATATCTTCCTCTTAGATTTATCCCTTGATCATTATGTAGTGTCCTTCCTTATCTCTTGTAATCTTCTTTATTTTAAGGTCTATTTTGTCTGATATGAGGATTGATAGTCCAGCTTTCTTTTGCTTCCCATTTGCATGGAATACATTTTTCCATCCTCTCACTTTCAGTCTATATGTGTCTTTAGATCAGTTGCTCAATCGTGTCTGATTCTTTGTGACCCCATGGGGTTTTTTTGTAGATAGCATATATATGGGTCTTGTTTTTGTATCTATTCAGCCAGCCTGTGTCTTTTGGTTGGAGCATTTAATCCATTTACATTTAAATAATTATATATATATATATATATATATATATATATATGTTCCTATTGCCATTTTCTTCATTGTTTGAGGTTGATTTTATAGATCTTTTTTCTTCTTTTGTATTTCTTAAATATATGAGTCCCTCTGACATTTGTTGTAAAGCTGGTTTGGTGGTACTGAATTCTCTTAACTTTTACTTGTCTGAAAAGCTTTTTATTTCTCCATCAATTTTGAATGAGATCCTTGCTGGTACAGTAATCTTGGTTGTAGATTTTCCCCTTTCAGTACTTTAAATATATCCTGCCATTCCCTTCTGGCCTGCAGAGTTTCTGCTGAAAGATCAGCTGTTAAGTGTATGGGGTTCCCTTGTATGTTACTTGTTGCTTTTCCCTTGTTGCTTTTAATATTCTTTCTTTGTGTTTAGTCTTTGCTGGTTTGATTAGTATGTGTTTTGGCATGTTTCTCCTTGGGTTTATCCTGTACGGGACTCTTTGTGGCTCTTGGACTTGGTTGACTATTTCCTTTTCCATGCTGGAGAAATTTTAAACTATAATCTCTTCAAAAATTTTCTTGTACCCTTTCTTTTTCTCTTCTCCTTCTGGGACCCCTATAATTGAAATGTTGGTGCCTTTGATATTGTCCCAGAGGTCTCTGAGCCTATCCTCAGTTCTTTTCATTCTTTTTACCTTATTCTGCTCTTTAGAAGTTATTTCCACCATTTTATCTTCCAGCTCACTGATTCATTTTTCTGCTTCAGATATTTTGCTATTGATTCCTTCTAGAGTATTTTTAATTTCAGTAATTGTGTTGTTTGTCTTTATATGTTTATTCTTTAATTCTTCTAGGCCTTTATTAGTTGATTCTTACATTTTATTCATTTTGTTTTCAAGGTTTTTGATCATCTTTACCATCATTATTCTGAATTCTTTTTCAGGTAGTGTGCCTATTTCCTCTTCATTTATTTGGACTTCTGTGTTTCTAGTTTGTTCCTTCATTTGTGTAGTATTTCTCTGCCTTTTCTTTCTTTCTTTTTTTTTTTTTTTGACCTATTGTGTTTGAGGTCTCCTTTTCCCAGGCTTCAAGGAAAGTTGAATTCTTTCCTTGAAGAAGGTTGAATTCTTTCTTCCTTTTGGTTTCTGCCCTCCTAAGATTGGTCCAGTGGTTTGTGAAAGTTTCCTATAAGGTGAGATTTGTGCTGAGTTTTTGTTTGTTTGTTTTTCCTCTGATGGGCAAGGCTGAGTCAGGTGGTAATCCTGTCTGCTGATGATTGGGTTTGTATTTTTGTTTTCTTTGTTGTTTAGATGAGGTGTCCTGCACAGGGTGCTACTGGTGGTTGGGTGATGCTGGGTCTTATATTCAAGTAGTTTCGTTTGTGTGAGTTCTCATTATTTGATACTCCCTAGGGTGTTAGTTCTCTGGTGGCCTAGGGTCTTGGAGTCAGTGCTTCCACTCCAAAGGCTCAGAGCTTGATCTCTGGTCAGGAATGAAGATTCAACAAGTGGTTTGTTATGGCATTAAGTGAAATTAAAACAAATATCCAAAAATGAGAGACCAAAGATGAACCCGACAAATGGCAGTTACAAAATCAGGCAAATCATAATTAAAATAATGGAATATACATGTATACATATACACCCATGAGCAAAGTCAAAACAGTCCAACAAAAATAAAGTACAGTAGATTGACCTGGCAGACAAAGGAAATAAAAAATAATATTTACCAGTTAAGAACAAAACTAATTAAAGCACAAACTGGAAAAGAAAACTAAAGCAAGGGGCCAAGTGGGAAATAAAGCAATGAAAACAGAACTAACAAATATGTTGAGAGGAAAGGAAAGAAAGAAAGAAAGAACAGATATGCAAAGTTAAATAGAGGTAGATGAAGAAGATTTATTTACATTAAAGATTAACTGCAAGGGGAATAATAGGAAAAGCAAACAAAGGAATAAATGTAGAAAAAATAATAATAAGTTTAAAAAATTTTTAAAAAAAAGAAAAGTTTTTTTTTTTTTTTTTAAAAAGGGAGAACTCCACAGAACTGCAAAAGTCCAATGTAGAGGCAGAGGTTTATAACAGCAATAAAAAATGTGACTGAGGGAAAAAAAAAAGTTCAAAAGGTTAATTGGCTGTCATAGTGCCAATAAAATCTACAACTACAATGGGCAGATGAGGGGCGCAGGGATGGGGAGGAAAAAAAAAGAAAAAATCCAAAAGATTCTACAGAACAAGTCAAAAAATAAGAATAATAAATGTTTTTCTTGAGTCACTGCTGTCAGAGTCCTTTCCCTCGCTGGGAGTCGCAGTCCACCTCATCTCCCTAGGAAGCCCTCCAACACTGTGCTGATCTCTGGACCTGCTGTGGGGGCAGCTCAGACTCTAATCTGGTCCTACTCCTGTCCACAGCTCTCAGAACTAGTGTGTTTTCTTTTGTGGGAGCTCTCAATGACCTTTTATATATTCCATAGACACAGAGTCTGCCTACCTGATTGTGTGGATTTAATCTGCAGCTTGTACAGCTGGTGGGAAGGTTTTGGGTCTTCTTCCTTAGCCACACTGCCCCTGAGTGTCAACTGTGGTTTTGTTTCCACCTCTACAAGTGGGTCCTCCACTGGGGTTTGCTCCTGAGGCTGCCCTGGAGGACTTGGGTTTGCCCCTGTGAGGGCCAGGTGTGGAGGTGGTGCAGCTGCTTGGGTCGCAGGGGTTCTGGCAGCACCAGGTACTCAGGAGAGTTGGTGGCTAGGGCAGCAGGAAATACAGTGCTCCAGAAGGGTATGGCAACCAGTATTGGCCAATATGCTCCAGTATTCCTGCCTGGAGATCCCCTCTCCCTGACAGAGAAGCCCGGCAGGCCACACAGTCTACAAGGTTGCAAAGAGTAGGACACAACCAAAGCAACCCTGCATGCATAGATGCAAGACATTTTTTGCCTATGGCAGCTCTGCCCCAGTGAGAGATGAGCGTGAAGGTGGCACAGCTACTTGGCTTGTGGGGACCCTGGTGGCACCAAGTGTGCAGGACACAGACTGCCTCTGCCGCAGGAGTTATGGCCCTATCAGAGTCATTTTTCGAGCCTCTTGTAGCTGGCGATCAGAAGGCCTTTTTGGCCAGTCTTTCTCCATAGCTCTGCCCATTCAGGTACTTAGAGGGTTCCCTTCCCTGGGGTCCTTCTCTGTTGTTTGGTGTGTCAGGCACATAGAGGGGCCCCCAGGCTGGGTTCCTACTCTGTAGTTCAGTGTCAGGCACTTGATGGGCCAGCCTCTCTATTGTTCAGCTGCTGATGCTGGCGCGGGGAGAGAGGCTATGGTGATGGCTCCACACTGCTATGTGTGACTCAGCAGTATCACCTTGCCTCCATGGCTGCCTGACTTTCCTCCACAGGCATTTCCCCTCACAATTTCCTTCCTCACATCCCCTCGATCCTTCTCTCCGCAGTCAACAGCAGCCCTCGCCCTGGGATTGGTCCACAATCCCTAATCCTCAGCTCCCAGCCTCTGTACCTTCCACCGGACCTGCGTCCCTGTCCGGGATATGTATGGCTGCAGCAAGGACTGTCTGATTCTCACCCCATTTAGGCTGCCACAGATCAGCTATTTCACTCTCAGCCTTGAATGTTTCTCCTCTGACTCAGACAAATGCCCTGCTGTGGGGATCAGACCCCTGCTTCAGTTCCCCCACCAGCAGAGGGGAGGTCCAGTCCTACTAACACTCCCGCTTTTCTCCCTAGTTCCTTCGTCCTACCGAGTTTTGCATGGTTCTATATATTCTTTTCCACTGGTTAGGTACTCCTGTCTGCTCTCAGCTGAGATATGTAGGTGTTCTGCATGCACGTCTGTGTCTGAAGGTGTATTTCTGATGTATCCATGGAGAGAGATGTACTCCATGTCCACCTACTCCTCCGCCACCTTCTTCTCTCTCAGTATTGTTTTAATTTATTATCAGAGAAAAGTAAGATGTTTCCAGAACACCTTGTTCTTTGACCTTAGACAAATCACTCAACTTTAAAGCCAAATTATACATCATAAAGAAAAAAAAATGAAGGGATACACTACAAAACACCCAACCAGTATGCAAAACTGTCAGGGTCATGAAAAAGAAAGACAAGTGGGAAACTATCATAGACCAGAGGAGGCTAAAGAGACAAAGGAATCAAACAGTGTGGTTTCCTGCCTCGGATTCTGGGACAGAAAAAGGACACTCATGGAAGAACTCCTGAAATCTGAATAAGATCTGAAATTTAGTTCAAATCAACGTGCCAGTTTTGGCTTCTTAGTTTTGACACGGGTACCATGTTCTGTAAGATGCTAACAGTGGGGGAAACTGGGTGGGGTATACAGGAACTCTGCATCCTATCTTTGCAACTTCCTTGTAGACTAAAATTGTTCTGAAATAAAATATTTATGCAAAAAAAATTCTTTTCAAGTCAGGAAGAGTGGTAAAATGACCTCAGAATGCTAATCAGCACTGGAAGAAAACAGAAAGAAATAAAGCATATTTAGGATTAAAAAGGAAAAACTAAAACTGGTATTTATTTGATATGATTATTTACACAGAAAATTCAAAGCAACAGGCAAATTGTTAGAACTAATAAGGCTTCAATCAACTGTTACATACACACACAGATAATTAGATGTAGATATTCTTTTTTTTTTTTTTACTATATGTATACTTATTTATTTTAAAATTGTAGACAAAGTACTGTGTCAATATCTGTTGAGCATAGCATAAAGTCTATACCATTATAACCCAAAGAGGCTGAGTTCATGATGAAATAAACATGGTTTTATTTTTATTTTAATTATTAAAGAAACAAAGTCTTTTTGTTCTCACTGAAATTATTTTTATATTTGAATATGCTTCACTATTTTCTGAAACTCAAAAAAATGTGTGATACAATCATTTACTTCCATTCAGTTCAGTTGCTCAGTCATGTCCGGCTCTTTGTGAACCCATGGACCGCAGCATGCCAGGCCTCTCTGTCCATCACCAACTCCCGGAGTTTACTCAAACTCATGTCCATTGAGTCAGTGATGCCATCCAACCATCCCATCCTCTGTCATCCCCCTCTCCTGGCTTCAACCTGTCCCAGCATCAGGGTCTTTTCCAAGGAGTCAGCTCTTCACATCAGGTGGCCAAAGTATTGGAGTTTCAGCTTCAACATCAGTCCTTCCAATGAATATTCAGTATTGATTTCCTTTAGGATGGATGGGTTCGATCTCCATGCAGTCCAGGGGACTCTCAAGAGTCTTCTCCACCACCATAGTTCAAATGTATCAATTCTTTGGCACTCAGCTTTCTTTATAGTCCAACAATCATTTAAATGTTTGTTAATTCATTTTCTCCAGTGTTTTGTTGTAGTGGTTTTTGCAACTAAGGAATATGTCTCATGAAGAAACATAAATCCATAATTTTCTTTATTGGCTGTTTTAACTAAATTTCATTCACCAATTATGGAAAGACTTTTGTTAAAATTTGGCTATAGATTTCCATCTTCTCTGATGTCAATCAGTTGTTCTGGCAAAGCAATAAACAGGTTTTTAGAAGAGGTAGCTATTCTTAAAGATACCATTATAATAGCAATAAAAGCTATAATTTACTTAGGAATAAATCTACCATACGATGTACAATAGCTTTATTAAGAAATAAAATTTTATGCTGAAAGATATAAAGAAGAAATGAAATGAATGGAAAGATGCACCATGTTCATGCAAGGAAAAATGTTATATTGCAAAGATGCCACTTTCCTACAAATTAACATAGAGCATCAGAGTTTTTCATAGGATATTTCCAGAGTAGTTAATTTCCATGGAGGGACAAGCCACAGGAAAAACTCCACAGAGCAATGACCACTGACGATAGTCTGATCTCTTCTTTGCCACCATCCCAGGGTGATGGGGTCTGGGTCTCAGTTCCCATTCACCCCAATAGGGTGATGAGCAGAGGAGTATCCAGTCAAACCTACGACTGGGTATGTTTCAATACTGGCTGAGTTCTGTGTTTTTGAAAGAGGAGGAACATAGAAAATTGGTTCCTGCTATTTCTATTGCTCAGGAACCAAAGCCTCTTCAACCCTTGGCTCTGGCCAACTAGGACATAATAAATAACCCCACTAGTGGAAAAAACGCCTTCATTTCATTCCATGAGTTTATAAATCAGTATGTTACTCAGTTATCCCCTGACTTCATCTAATATTTTTCTCCATCACTCCACCATTGGGGAGAGTGTCCTGCAGGAAAAACTTACATTCTGAAATGTGCATTTCATCTTCTTCCAGTATGGAAAAGCAGGCTCACTGGAGGAAGGGGGAGCAGCCACTGCCAGCGCTCTGCTTGGAAACCTGCCACAGAAAGGCATCCAGGAAGAATCTCACTGGAAGATGACTATCAGGCTGGATCAGGAGTTGACAGCCTGCAGCTCATGCACGAACTGCAGTGACCCTCTGGGAGAGGAGCTGGCCCCTTGCCCTGCCGGTGTCTGTGCCTCCAATCCCAAGAAAGCGCTGTGACATGGCTCAGCTCAAAAGACCAACCCCAACAACGACACCCCTGTGTATATGGGACATCACAGTTTGCAAACCATTTTGTCTCCTTTGATCCACAGAACAACCCTGCGACTACTGCCATTTGAAAAAGGAATGTAGCATTTTACAGATGGGAAGCAAACCTAGGCTTCAGATTCACAGCTAGCAAGCAAACAAGCCAAAACTCACGCCTAGATTAAAAATAAATTTAAAAACTGTCCTTACTCTTCTGTCTCCACACTTGGTGCATCACTGCTTTCTGGATGTTTCCCGCCCCCGACTCCCACCTGTCTCCGCCTCTTTAAACTGTGGTTTGGTCAAGAAGCCCCGCAGGGGCCGTTTTACTCCTCTGAAGTGAGAGAGGCCTGTGGTTGGTCCATTGGCAAGACTGAGGGAGGGGCTTTGGTAACTTCAATACAGTGCTCCTGCTAAAAAGAAAGGCAGTTCCTCAAAAAATCCCTCTCAAAACGAGGAATTTTAAAGAGCAGCCGGCGACACCTTCTCCGCGTGCTGGGCGTTCCTCCTGGAGCCGCGCAGAGCAGGCACCTGGCCAGCCCACTGCTGCCACCTTGTGGCCGAGAGAAAGAGCGCCCACCCACTCCCCACCCCGGAACCCCATCAAACAAGGAAGCTGAACAAGGCTAGGGCCGGCCGGATCTTTTCTGTCCTTCCCGGGCTCCCCTGGCAAGCCCCTCCTCTGAACCCCTACTGCCAGGTTTGCTAGGGAGCTGGTGTAACCTTCGGTGGGTGGCTGCAGCGCTTCCTCAGGCCCCGGGACTGTCCAGCTCCTGACGGTGAGCACGGTGGCTGTCACAGGGCCCTCTAGGTGGCACCTGCTGCCCAAAGCGGTAACCAGCACGCAGGGCACTCGCCAAGCAACTGACAGATGAAACAAGGATTTGCTCGTAAAAATAGGCCTGAACCGGACACCTGAATGCCGGGTCTGCTGCTACAGACCTGAGCATCAGAAAGCGGGCAGAGGACACTGCTGGAAATAGAGCTTGTGACAGACAGCCCTGCTAACAGCCACTGAGGCAAGTTTAGAGGCAGAAAGCATCTGGGGCCTTGTTCCACAACTCATATTCTCAGGGGACGCTGATAAGCTCTGGAAAAGGGGTGCTTTTTGATACCTGTTTGTACGTCCTTCTAGTGGAAGCATTATATCTGAGTCTGAGATGCAATCGCTCTTTTAAGATGCAGTGTGCAGTGATTTCAGTCCAGGATTTGTTTGTTTTTAATATTCCCACCAGTAACCATCCGTGGGGTTGTGATTTGCTTAATAAGAACTTAAGACCGTTCTATCTCAAAGCACCATGACATCCCATTACACTTGGTAGCTTAGGGTCCTGAAGCAGATCATTTCTTCTCTAGTCCTCTGTTTCCCTACCTATGAAATGAAAAGATTGAACAAACCTGTATTTCTTAAAATGTGGTTTGTGAACATGTGTGCATGAGAGTCACGTGGTCTTATTAAAGACCCAGATTTCAAAATGACTGCTTTGGGGTCTGGGTGGGGAGTTGGGGGCGGTCTGCATTTTAATCCATTCTTCAGGTAATTCTTATGTACTAGTGTTTGAGAGGCAGGAAACAAGCTGATGTGGGATCTAAGGCTTATTGAGATCTATATGCACCAAACACTGACCAGAGCAGATCCTTTCCCTCAAAAAGCCCACAGTCCTGCTGGGAACTGAGACGAGTGAACAGAAGGTACAGCAAATGATAACAGATGCTGTGGAGGGAGGAGGAGAGAGTGGTAACCGTCTAGGACATCGCCCCTGAGGGCTTCGAGGGGACTCTGGGGTTGTCCGGAAAGACTGGGTCACCCAGGGCAGACAAGGTGCTGCTGACGGAGGTCGGGAGGGGCGCTGTAGGCCTCGTGAGCAGCATGTGACCTTCCACCCGTCCTAGGACAGAGGGGGACTGTTAGATCTCTGATGCCCCACCCCTAGGGTGAGGCGGCATCTGTAAGCCGAGAGGGAGACGCTAAGGATTAGCCTGACGTTTTCATTTGATCCAAAAATGGATCCAAAGCTCTGGTAATCTCATCCTCCCCTTCCAAAGCAGTAAGAGGTCAGGTCCTCACGAAGGGAACTGCCCAGGGCGGCAGCACTGTGTCCGACAAGGCACACACGTGGGCGGGCCGTGGGAGCCTCCGCAAAAGCTGGCCTAGGATTTGGGTCAGCACATTGCTTTCTCCATAAAGGATATTTAAAAACCCTAGTCCTTTTCCTCCTTATTTCTCTTTCTCCTGCCCGCCTTTTCCATTCAATTTCCTTGACTATCAATTTCCTTTTGAATTCCCCTGATAAGGAAGCCTGACAGTGCTGCAGTCCGTGGGGTCGCGAAGAGTTGGACATGACTTGGTGATGGAACAACACTGTCTAATATTTAAAACTTTACTTTCTGTAACTTTTAGAAAGATGTATAAAAACTCAACCCCATCTTTATTCACCTGCTACATAGGATCTGATCTATGATGTTCAATCTGCCTTCTATGCCTCACCTGAGTTCTGTCCAGGCCTTCTTACCCAGATGGCCAGTGTCTGGTCTCCTCAGCCTGGTGCCCTTTTGCATGCCCTGAGCAGGAACAAAGCACCTTCCCACCCATATCCTGCTAGTGCTGTGCTGGAGGCTGCTTCTATGGGCTCATAGGAGCTGATTCTTAATTTTCAGGAATTTTCTGAGTCAGTTGTTAAATACAGACATTGTTAAAATTTAAATTACACATATTACAATTCAATAAGATGTTAAAAAGTAATCGATGCTCAAAACATACCACTTCCCAATTATTTTCCACCTTATACTCTTCTCTCTGCTCTTGGGGTTATTTACACCTACTGTATCTGAATAATGGAAATACTGCATAATGTGGAGCCTCTGCACAGGTCTTGCCAACTCCGAGTTCAGTGACATCACACTGGTAGCTTGATCATAATGAAAATATTCATGCCACAGAAATCAGCATATGCTAGACCCGAGGGCTTGATTTATTGTTTGCTGATTGTCTAAACTTAGGAAGATGATGGAAAATATTAATATTATATTGAGGATTAAACTCAAAACATGTCCTATCTATGGCTGTGATATTGCAAATAGCACAAAAACTTGAAAGAATATCCTCCCCATATTTGAAGGCTACTAGCTGATTTAGGAAAATATCGTTGCTGTCACTGAAGAATAAGCAAAGTTTCAACTTGTGTTTTTGTGGCTTTACTTTTGTCTTGTTGGCTAATGTACAAGAAAATACCACTGAACATTTCTTCATTTTTGCAGCCAGGTACAGGTACAAGAATTCAGCCAAGATCAACAAAAACATCCTGTGAGAATTAACTGGCAATAGGGAATAGATAACAAAAGAGGGTTGAATTATATGATGTGTAAATTGTATGCTAAACATGTTTTATATCAGCAAAAATTTATAAAGCATGTGTGTATTTATGTATATGCACTTGTGTATTTTCCGTGGAGCCCAGGGTTAAACACCAGGGCACACTTAATCGTCTCTGAGTGTCATGTCAGTGGAACACAACTCACACGCATCAACGCAACAAAAGCTTTGTTGGTTTTAATCACCATAGTGTCACTGGAAGGAGCACTAGATTGAGGTCCCTGAAGACCCATGTTCTCTCCTTGACACTGCCCCTCACTGGCCACCTGCCACTGGCCAAGTCACGCAACCTATGTCCACAGCTCAGTTCCCTCAGGTGCAAAGACAGGTGCATTGAACGGCATGAACAGTCAAGTCCATTCCAGGCCTGAAGTGTTACGATTTTATGACTGTGTGAGGAACACATGAGTCTAAATTGCAAGGCTGCAATCCGGGAGAGGTTGGAAGCACAAAACTAAGGATACCCCCATTTACACTTGAGTGTACAATGTCATCTATGAGGTCGCAGGTGTGTTTAAAATGCCTGCATGTGGTTTGGTTAGTATACTTTCAATAGGAATGACATGAATCCAGTCAAAGGGGAGGAGAGAGACATACCCATAACGAATGTCTTCCTAGGCCTGTCAGTTTGAGATGAAACAGCATAAATCTGCCCATGGAGATGGGAGTGAGAAAAATGCATTAAATATACTCCTCAGGCAAAGGCACTCTTGTCCTAACTGTCCCCCTCCCCACACGGCACCAGTAGCCCAGGACCCGAGGAGAGATGCCCACAGAGCACAATGATCCAAAACCCAGCACTTTAGAGCTCCCATGGTGCCTTTGGAGATTTCAGGATGCTGAGCAAGAAATGGTTAAGCAAGACTGTCCTGAGCCCGGCAGCCACCGGCAGGGGAGGGGCACTGATGAATAACGCGAAAGGGAAGTTGGGCCTCCTTCTCTCTGCCCAGTGGGGAAATCCATTTTCAATTTGACCTCAATGAGGAAGTTACACTTCCTGCCAAAAGGAGTGGAGCACAACCTTCCCATCCCCGCAGCACAGAAGAACCAGAAGACAGAAGGCAGATGGAGAGAGATAGCACCGAGGGCTGAGCAAGCCCAGGAGGGACGGAGCAGGGCGCTGATGGACACACATACACACCCTCCTTGGTAAGACAGGGATGCTCACTCACTGAACTGGAGAACACAGCTGGGAAAGGAGAAAACGCTCCCAGGTGTGGAACAGGAGTAGCAGGAGACTCAGGAGGTCAGCGACCGTGAAAGGGTCTAGACACACCAGGCCACACCGCCTATAGTTGCCTTAGCAGAGAGTGCGTGGAAAGCAGACCAGAAGTCCACTGGATATTGGCATTATAGTATGTTTTTAAACTAATGTATGATTTTTAAAAAATATGTAGATCTTATCCCTTTTTCTGTCTTTATAAAAGCCCAAGTTGAAGAACCCCTCTGGAAATTGCTTCTGATTGACAGCTGGTGCAGGAAGACCCCGACCTCATGGTTAAAGCCCAGGATCTGATGCTTTAGAGTGAGAAGAACCAGGTTAGTGGCCCTGCCCCCTTGATCTTCGTGTGCTGAGATCTTCAGGACATCTGTTTCCTCTAGGTGTGAGATACATTTGCACGTTCACACACTCTATCGGCTAAGGTCCAACCAGAGAAACAGAAAGCACCTCAGCGCTTACGTTCACATGCAAGGGAATTCAATGAAGGGGATGGCAAGCTGAGCAGTTAGGCAAGGGTGGTGAGACCACCCCAAGACAGAGGAACAGAGGGAGGAGGCCACTCAGGGACCTGCCATACTCTGGGCTTTCCAGAGGGGACAGGAGACTCGACAGAGAGGAAGTTGTTACTGGAAAAGCTGCCTGAAGCAGGGGGGCTGGGGTGAGGGGTGGGGAAAAAACCTTTCTCCCACATTCCCATTGGCTGAACTCAGTCATAGTCTGATTCCCTCCCATACAGGGCAGAGCAGGGAAAGTGAAGGAATGGGCCCAGAGCTAGCGCACACTGGATTATTTAATCCTGGAAGTAACCCCGAGTGACTATTACGATTTCCATATCACGAATGGAGAAAGCAAGCCTCAGAGATGATAAAAACCAACACAGCCAACAGCAGCATAAATGGTGGAGCTGAGACAGAAACTTAGATCTTCCATCTGTCCCCCCACACTCTGTCCACTCTCCTTATTTGGTCCTACAGTGGTGTGAAGGCAGGGCTGTCTACTGAGCCACATGGCATTTCCAAGCCACTGATGGTCGTGGTCCTTAACCTGCAGCTCGTGCCTGGGCCAGGAGTCACAGTCAGGGCACCACACGGTGCTCTGGCGAGAGGGGAAGCTGCTGGGCGCCAGGACTGCCATCCAGGGAGGTGAGCTCGTGGAAGGTCTTGCCCAACCTCCCCAAGCCTCCATGAAAGGGCCCTGTGTGCTCTTCAGAAGGTAGAGCAATGGGCCAGCACGTAGGGTGTGCCAGCTCATTATCGAGCCCTCCTTCTGCTCCCTGGAAGCCCAGCCTGGGTGGGCATTCTGTGTTTCTGATGTCAGATGGCCTGGTTCCATCTTTCACTGGGGCTGGTATTTGGTTGATCCTTCAGGCTCCCATTTGGCTCATAAAACACAAACATCTGCTGGGGTTCTGGTTGGCCTGTGGCAGGCTTCAGAGTGAAGCGGGTGGAGAAAAGGTGAGAAGGAGAGAAGGAACCAGGGGAGAGAGGACAAGAGCAGCCTTTCTGGACGAGTTCATTAGCTACCGGGTGATGGAGAAGCTTCATCCAGCCAGAGCCATGGCCAGCCCCCAGGGACAGGAGAGGCAAAAGAGAAGATGAAGTTACATGGAGCTTCACTGGAAAGCTTGGAGTTGAGTCTGTGCAGGCTTTTCCTCCGTTGCTTTGCTTCCTCCAACTGTTCCTTTTCTCACCAGTTGGCTATTATTTTCTAACCCATTTTGATAATTACTTTATCAATCAAGAAAGATAAACAAAAGCCTAAAATTACATCCAAGGGAATGAGTTCCTAGAGCCAACCAATCTTTAGTATTATGATTTTTATATTTAACTTTTTTTTTAAAACAGAAGTGCTTGGGAAACCGTTTTAAGGCTTGGTACTTCATTTGTGGTTCCCTAGAAGATATTAGCCACCCTCTGCCCTCCTGGCGCTGATCCAGAGGGCCAGAGAAATTACTTAAGGAAATGCTATCCAAGCAAAATAAACACTCTAAAAAGATTCACTTTCAATTGTATCCTTATTAGAACAACAATTTGCCTTTGATTGGCTTATTAAATTAAGAGAGTATTGGGTTGAGGGAAAGCCACTTTTAAAAGGTAAAATGCAGGGAGTCTACTCTACATCATTGCAACTGCTAAGGAAGAAAGAGTGTCAGTTAATGAATAAAACTCATTTTTCAGAAGCCAAAATGTTGTCTAGATGTGCCCTGTGACTGGACATAAACCCAATGGGGGGGCGGGGCCTCAACTTCCGCCTGTATCCTAAATCCTTGACTTTGGAATGAAAAAGTCATTGGGGCCAAGCACCCTTGTGACCAATTGGAAAGGCTTGCATGGCCTGCCCCACCCCACCCAGACCCTCCCCGGGCTCCTTAACTCTGTGCCCAGCCAGGAGGAGGCCTGGGTTTTCTCTCCCATAGAGAACACTCAGGACTAACATCTTCAGTGATTTCTCCCGACAGTCCTTAGCAGGTTCCATAGGGATAGCAGACCTGAAGGAAACCATCCAATTTATAGCTGCTCACGTAAAAGCCATCAGGAGAATCACGAAATGATTCTCCATATGGTGCCCTGAAGCTTCCAAAAACTATACGAGAAAGGGGCTTGGAAGGAATTCTCTCCTCTTCGGAGACAAGGAGGGTTGAAGCCAAGCATCTGTGGCAAGCGAGGAAAGACACTGCTCCCCAACACCCACCCCCACGTGTCCCCAGGGGTGGCCTGGAAGATCGTCTGTGAATCGGCCCCGCACCCGGGGTCACCGACGTCGGCTTGTTCGGCTTTTCCATTAACCAAGCTTGTGTTTTCTAGTGTAAATGAACTCTACAGTTACATTGTGTGGAAGCATCGGGACATGGTTTGCCAAATGGAAAAACATTTGGAGGTTGGGAAAAATATCTTGCACATAAATTACTGAAGGCACAGAGAATCTAAAAGAGGGATGAAATCAGAAGCCAAGGAAAAGCCGGGAAGGCGCCAAAATAAAAAACGGAGAGACAGAGACAGGGAAAGCGATGTAATGATTTCTCTTAATGACCTGCCTTCAGACCAGAGAGGCAAGTTTCTAAGCCATGTTTGAGCCTCATAAAAGCCATGTGCCTGCGTATCGGGAAATATCCTTTAAGTGGCAAGATCAAGCCCACATTTTTCATCCTTTCTGAGTGGAGCTCTCCATTGATTATGTTAAGAGCTCACCACCGGTAAGAAACACAAAAAGCTTATTGTCTTTGACTGTGGCAAAGGCCAGTTACACACTTGTTAATTTCCTGATTTATGACACTGAGGAGATGAACTGAGGGCAAAACTTCCTTCTGTCTCTCCCTCTCTCTGTCTCTGGCTCTCTCCACCTTTGTTTCTGTCTCTCCCTCGCTGTCTCTCTTTTGGTGGTGGTGGTGGTGGAAACTATTAAAACAGAGGCAGATCAGGAAGTTTGTGATAAAGAGAAGCCAGGCTCTCGTCTGACATACAATCTCTCTTGGCTTAACTAAACTTGCTCCTTCAAGGCCTGCCATCAACAGAGTTGGGCTCACGTTTCACCACTAAATCTGAGTCAACAATCTCTAATCTGGACACTGGGTTCGGAATCCAGGCTCAGGTTGCACTTGGAAGCTGACAGCCGGGACGAGAGCTGAGAAAAATACGGCCTTTGTTTCGGGTTTGCTCGTCCCCGCTGAGCTGAGCTGAGGTCATGTGTCGTTTTCTGTCATCAACAAGATAAAAGTTTGCACCTCTCTGGCCCCGAAATGACTCTCCTGCCATTTATATTAAGGCCAAGAAGCTCTCTGCCCTGGGATCGGAGGGCCAAGTGTGTGGAGAGCTGGGGTTTGGAGTCCTTTTCATCTTTCTGACACATGATACCGTGACATAGGCAGCCCTTGCTGGGTTGCTATGCAGATATACAATTTCTGAAAAGTTACACCCGGAAAATGAAAACCCTGGGCTGGATTAGCATTTCACAAAGAACAGGGATAAAATGTGTAGCAGTTAGGCTAAAAAGCTAAAAAAAAAAAAAAAAGTGAATTAAAGTTTCATGAAAACAAACTCTTTTTTAAAAGGATCAATACGTAGAAAAGTATCTTATTGCATTCCTGGCCTCTGGTCCTGAGCCCTAATCCAGCTACCGAACGTGAAGGGTACTGTGAGGCGTACGGCCGAGCCCTGGAAGGGAGGTCTTGGTGTGGGCTGGGGGCTCCAGTGCTGGGAGAACGTGATCCAGAGGAGCCCTCCTGGGTGCTGTTATTTTATGAAACTCTGCTTTCTCTGCCTATAATTGTTTTCATTTTTCTATGTTGTGATCATCTTTCCCTTTTGTTTAAATAAACCTAGAAAGAAAGGGATAAGAATACCCCACAGTCCAAAGCTTGTGGCTAAATACGCTTTGGCACTGACCTTCCCTTTCTTGGTCAAGGTCAAAAGGCACGCCTTCCAGAGCTCATTCACTCCAACACCAGCCTTTCCTAAACAAAAAAATTTTTTTCAACTACTTCCAATACCAGAAATTATCTTACACAGGACATTTAAATGAAACGTGAGTGAAGTGTTGGCAGGAGAAGTAGGAGAGAAGAAATGAGGAGCGGTTTTTCCTTTTTCTCCCCAAACAGCTGAGGCTTCCTGAGCCGGCCTGTCCACACCGCTGGGCAGGTGGTGGCCTCTTACTGCTGCTCGGACATCCTGGGGGGGAACAGGAAATGGGGTAGGGGGTTTCACAGACATAGAGGGTGTGGAGGAGATTTGAGGGACTCAGGGTCCCACAGTGAGGGAGGTGCAGCAGCCAGAATCTACATATCTAACAACTCCTTTGACACTGAGTGTGCCCTGCGTGACAGGTGTGTGAAGGGAATGCAAAGATGAATTAGCCCTGGTCCTTGCTCCCAGGCTGTTAAAAGGAAGCACACGAGTGGAAATAAGCACAGCAAAGAGCTTAGGAGTGAATCCCCTTGAGCATTCCTATTTGCTGGATTGTGAGGCCAGCAGGGTTTGCAGAGAAGAGTTCTTTTTCAGGACAGGAATTGATGGGCGGTTAGGTGGAGAAGAAATGGGCAATTAACTTTTTCTATAACTCAGGGAGATGGGAACCACTTCTGTGCTCGTCCACATGACTTCCAGGATTGATGCTCCAGCCACTCTCAAAGATGATGACATACATGAAAGTGTATGATTTGGCCTCAAAATACTCAATTAAATGCTCTTGCGCTCACAAGATGCTTTCAGGTATCCATCCATCCATCCACAAGAGGGAAGCTGAAACGTGAGTGTGCTGGTGAGGTGAGGGCCAGATATCCGACCGCCCAGATGCAGCAGCGGGCTCTGCCCTTACTTAGCCTTTGTGTGCTCAGCTTCCTCATCTGTAAAATGGGAATAATCATAGTAATCACCTCCTAAGGGCTGTTATGAGGCATAAATAAAATAATGCAACCAAGGTGGCATTTAGAACATGTTGGGTAAATGCCCATTAAGATTAATGGTGGGGTTTATTCTGGTGGAGTTCATTCCCTCTTGGAGGGGGTCACATCTGCTGGTTTGGCCCTACCCTGCAGGTGAGGAATGGGAGAGGAAAGAGAGGGTGATCTCTTTCCAGAGGTCTAGAAGCAGACTGGAATGATGTCATCAGGCATGTGCCCCGTTGGCTGATTCAAATTCGTACTGAGTTGTGACCTGAGTTGACACTGGTATTTCTGCAGCTGTGTTATCACCAGAGAGCACTGCACGTGGGGGCTGAGGGCCCAAATTGTGAGTTTCTTCCTTATCAGCTGAGTGACCTGAGCAGATCACTTAATCTTCCTGGACTGTATCTTTCTCATCCAGAAATGAGGATCACACTGACTGTATAGCATGGGGTTTATTAAAAATTGTCTGGGCCCATCTGAGTGACTGCCCTGTGTGGAGTCTGGCACTCGGGGACTTTCAACATTTTTGTACATTTGTGCAGTCAGCTAGCTGACCTCGGATCCAGTGGTCCAGCCCCAAAGTGACGGTGAAGACGGGCTCTAGCCCCCTGCCACTGGGCAGAGGGACACAGTCCTGTGTGGCCCCGGCAGTCCCATGCTGCTCTCACTTGACACCCCTTCACCATCCAAACAAGAGCTACAGGAGAAAGCCCCGCTTACAGCTCCCCGAATCAGAATAAGGGAAATGGAAACCAGCCCCTGGCCCACATGCCCCCTTTCTTCCTGCCGCAGGAAACCTAACACGAGACCAGAGTGCCTTTCTCTTCTCTTAGCTGCGGGCCCAGGCCCCTTCCCATCTCCCTCAAATTTTCCCTATGGAAACAGTGACAGTCGTGTTTTTGGTGATGTTCAAAACCAGGCATCAAGAGAAGTAGATTAGTTTTTCCTCTCTGAACACAATATAGAGGTCAAAGCTATCTGAAGTGCATGGTTTGGGTGCCAAGGCTGGGGCTTCCCAGGTGGCACGGTGGTAAAGCATCTGCCTGCCAATGCAGGAGACGCAGGTTTGATCCCTAAGTCAGGAAGATCCCCTGCAGTAGGAAATGGCAGCCTGCTCCAGCATTCTTGCCTGGAGAATCCCATGGACAGGGAGCCTGGCAGACTACAGTCCATGGGGTCACAAAGAGTCAACTCAGCCACAACACGACTGAGCAACTGAGCACCCTCCCCCTACCACACACACACACACACACACACACACACACACACACACACACACACTTGACCTGAACTCTGCCTGGACCGCCGGGCCTCCTGGGCACTGGTAAGGTTGTTTAGCACTGCACAGAGAGCGTGGCCACTGGAGCTCACTGCTGCGTTCTGCCTCCATTTGTGGACAGAAGCCTCCTTCATTGTCATGCCTCAGGTTTTTTTGACTGAAATGGGGATGATGGTCAAGCTAGTGCCTCTCTCACAGGGTTGTTATGAGAATTTAGTAGCGAATGTATGCAAAACTGGGGCTGCGCACAAAGGAAGCACCTAAGGATGGGACCAGCCGAGGCTCCTCCTTTCACGAGAACGCCACACACTGATGGCAACTGCTCATTCCGTCCACCATGGCGAAGACGGAGAATAAGAGGCCGTTTCTGGGTGATGAAGACTAACTTGCCATCTATATATGTACCCGAGGGTCAAGGAATGATCTCTAAGGCTTTTGGGGGGAAAATGTGTAACCGTCCCATTGCCTGGAGTCACTGCGGAGCACAGAAGCCTTGGGGCAGCGCTGAGTCTTCTCCCTTTTGTGTCATGCCTCGCTTTTAAAAGCTGCCTGAAGATGTACTGAACTGGGGCTGCCACAGCACCTCCTCTCTTGAGCCTCAGAAACAAAAAATGAAACTCCAAACGCAGCCTTCCCATGTCTGCCTCACGGTGGCTCTGGTTTCCGGGGTTCCCTGTCCTCTCCTCCCATTAGGCTTGTAGGAGAAAAGGGCCTCAACTCAGCCGACATTTTCTGTTGCAAGGATGGAGAATAGCTCCTCAAGGATGCCGAGTTAGGAAGGCCAAGGTGCCCTCCCTTGAGGAGCCTGGATGATGTGGGAAGAACAGTGTGAGACGAGGCCTCGGTGCATTTAAACAAGAGCCGTGGGAGCCAGAGGGAGAAACGACCAATTGCCCCTCAGGG